>NC_048290.1:5996600-6352850 GCF_009762535.1 Notolabrus celidotus
CATTTTAAGTCCAGATTAGGGCCACATTACAAGCAGCTACTTATCTCTCCATTCCTCACATTATCTGATTATCACACAATCAGGACAGGACTGGTCTCTTTCTTCTGAATCTGTATGACCCAAAGGGAGCCTGCAGACCTACGTTGCGTCCACTAATAGCACTGTAACACAGTGGCTTTCTGACGGCAAAGAAAAATGCTGAGAATTTCCTCTATAAAGTGCTTGACCGGGATCCCCTGTGGGTAATACGCTCACTATTTCCAAGTATCTCACACAACCCCACTTGAGCTATCCCTTTAATTGGTGATCCCCAGCGACTATCAAAAATCATAGAGCTGACCCGAGACGTTCTGAAGCGACTTATTTCTGCGTAAACAGAAATTCAAATTCAAACTTACCGACAAGTCCACAGTAAAAATACACAAAAAATTAAGCACAATGTTTTTAGGCTAACACTAGAAGAGCTAGCACCACCAGCCTTCGTCCACCTTAACGTCTACATGCCGGTGCTGGTTTCACATTGCTCTGGTCGAGTAGTTATGTACCAGTCTAACCAGAAAGCCTACATATAACTTAATCTGCATTTTCAGGATCAGAACACTGACAAAGCGTGCCACGGTACATGATGAGACACCATCAGCCATCTGGGCTTGTTTACATCCAGGTAGTAGATATATATCGAAGCATTGTGGCTTATAGCTGCTAACTAGAGCTTCAGCCCTGACTAGTGGTGGTTGGCTGCAGTTAAGACGAAACATATGACCAATATTCCAGGCCTAAAATTCTAAGAATTTTATAATAATCATAATAATTAATTTAGTTTGGGCTTTTTGCCTTTTTTATGATAGGACAGCTGAAGAGAGATAGGAAATGTGGGTAGTAGAGGGGGGAAGACATGCAGCACATGGTAGCGGTCGGGAGTCGAACCAGCAACCTCTGCGACGAGGACTATAGCCTCTGTACGTGGGATGCTTAGACCGCTAAGCCACCAGCGCCCCTATTTAGTTTAGTTTTTTAACTGGTAACTCCAGTTCAGGAGAGCGAGGGTGACCACCCTAGAGCGGAGCCAAAAAAAGGAAAGGGAACTTCCAAGACGGATGTCTTCATTAAACGCGCAGTTAACATAAAATGTTGGAAGAAAAGTTGGGAAAAACTGCCTCTTGATTCAATCTGAATTTTCAGATTCAATGACCCTGACTTCCTTCTGAATGCTGGGAAGGAATAGTTAGATAGTTGAAATTTTTTAAGATCAGAAAACTCCACAAAAATAGCTCAAAATGTGCTGACTGCAGAACATAATTCACTTGTCTGAGCGTCTCATGAATACTCATCATTAAGGGCAAGTACAACAAAGTAGCACTACCCATGCTTCAACTCCCAGCCAGGGGGCATTTGTTGTTGTGCCCCTCTCCCTCTCCTCCACTGTGTTTCCTCTCTCTGTTCCTCCACTGACTGTCAAAGTGAAAAGGCTGAAAATGAACGAGCCAAATAATAAATACTTAAAACAAAAACAGGAAAAGGAAAGGAAATACAACAGACTACCGTAGTCTTAAGGCTGATTTATACTTCTGTGTCTCCCCTACGCAGCAGGGGCTGGCGCGGTCATGAGAACCACATACTTCTGGGCCGATGTGGTCTCTCTGATAGCCGGTCGCCTGCTTCCGGCCCCGCTACCATCTCTGTTTATTTTTCCACAGCGATTCATAGCGTGTTATTTTAGTAATCTACAGCTGATACATGTTGCTGTTTATCATACAGACATGATTACATGAAGACTAGAGAGGAGGAGATGAAATACACGGCTGATGAGCAGGGATCCCAGAAGTGCTGTAAATGCGGGAAATACAAGCCGACCGAGCGGACCAATCACACGGCTTGTGGTCCGTGTCGATTCTACGCGTAGTTACATTTTGGAGGAGGTGCGCGTCAGCCTTTAGGTATCATACGGTATAGTTACAACTCACTGCTTCAAAATTTTAACCCAAATTTTGAACAACAAACGAGCTATTTTCTCCCGTCTGACACGGCTTATGTTGCACCACAGAATGAAATGACCTTCCCTGTCAGGAGAAACAACCGAGTCACTCCTCATCTTGTGTGTCAGCCGGAGAAACCATCAGTTCAAAAAACAAAAAAACATACCTCATCACATTCCCTCCTCTTCAGTGACTCACATCCCCTCCAAAACTCTGCACTGCTCCTGTTGTCCTGGCGTGAACCTCTCTAAAAACACCCTCCACCCAAACACCAGGCCCTGTGTGTTATTGACTGTGTGTACAACAGTAAACAAACAGTCAGACATTTCCCATTCATCTCCTCACATTAAATGTTCCAAAGGGAAGGAAAGGTAATGATGATTGGTCTTGCTGTGGTTATGCTCACTAGAAGCTGAAAAGCCCATTAGTACATTTTAATAGCCTCCATCACAGGATGGTAGTAGGGCCTGATTATTTTATTACACTTTCACTGAGGAGAGAGAGACTAAAGAGGGCTTTTACTACACACAAATACTCTCTTTGAAAAGCAGCTAAAGTGCAGTTAGCTATAAATGAGGGCAGCAGGGAATTGTAGTTTTATCTGGCGCTGTTTGGTCACATGAGGATGAGTCATGTCCTCCTGGATCTTTCTTGAAACTTAAATTTAGACTTGCTTTCATGTGGCTGAAGTAACGTCCCATGAAGGTGCAGCCTGTGGGATTAAAGGATGCTCTGACTGACGACTAATGATCTGTGCTTTACTCTATGCGTTCAGGTAAACAGAATTTAAACTATATTACAAGCAAATATTTTAGGCCCTTCTGCAAAACCACATGAATCAGACAAGCATCTTGACTGTGTTTGCAACTCAGAGTCTGCTGCTGCCTGCTGACTAAGACAGCAGCATAGATAGTTTGATTACAGAAGTTGGGCAGCTGCTGATGAAGAAACCTGAATCAGACGGACGATCCCAACATCCAGAGTTAACATCTTACAGTTTCAACAGCCTGATTATGTAAAGGAGCACAAGAGAAACAACTTCACCATCAGCCGCATATTTGTGATACCATGTTTCTAGATGTTGCTACGATCAGTTAGCAGCTGATACTTGATAAACTTGTTATCTTGTAGAGGAATGGAAAATAAAAAATTATGACATTAATCAGCATGTTTACCTTCATCCTCTCTGCGGAGAGTGAATTTATAAGAGTGTCCGCTCTCGTAAAAGAAGACTCTTCGGGAAGTAAAGGCATGTGCATTGCGCAAAGCTAACAAAGTGACGTTTTATAAGGCCTATTAAAACAGCTAGGAACTCCATAGGTCATCTTCCTGCTGTCATCAACACCTTTGTCAAACGCAAAGTTAAGTAATGATGAGTTCACTTCTTAGGACAGCTTGCACTTAAATGCACTGATGTTGTAGGGGGGCCTGTCAACTTTTTGTAATTTGCTGAATTATGGTGCTACATAAGATTGCCTGCTAAAATTATCAGAGCTCTTTCATTGCCAAAATAAATAAAGAGGTGGTCTTATGCTTTGTTCTTATTTTATAAACAAATATGAAGTTGAAGTGTTGGATGTCAATAATAAATATGGGCAAAGTTTCAAAGTGTGAGGTAAATGTGTGTTGGATTCATCCCTACATGAGACTGAATGCTGCTCTGAACAGCTTAGATATGAGAACTCAGTGAGATCAACACGAGGTTTGCTCAATTTGTGACATCACAAGTTGGTGGATATCCTTAAAAGGGTAAAATTGACATTTTAAAAGGAGAAATATGACTTTGTTGAGTGGCAACAGTGGAGGAGGCTCCTGAATGCTAGGTTCTAGAATGCTGGGGGGGCTGAAATTAAGCGTTTCAGACAGAGGCTGAAATGAGGGACTTTCAAAGTTTCTGTAAATCATGTAAAGTGAATACAAAGCTATCAGAGGGACAATATAAAGCTTACAAGATGAGCATTATACCGCTTCTTTAAAGAGCTAGGGCACTGTCAAGGGAGTCCAATGGGAGTCCAATATGGAAGTGCTAAAAACTGCAGTTCATCAAGGATCCCCTTGAGGCCGGCTGCGGAAGTACCGGAAACCACATACACACCAATTCAAAAAAGCCGATCTTCACAGCAGAAATAAACATGTTTACAGCCTGGTACAAAAGACGAGTGTAGTCTGGATAGCTCATCTCTTCTCGATTGGCACACACTGTACGGTGGGGGTGGGATTTTTTCATAACGCGGCAATTTCGAAGATATTGAGATTACTCAATATTGGCTCAAAGCCGGCCTCTTTACATCACAATCGCTCGACAGCAGCAATATGTCTCCCGCCGACAATTGGCCTCAAAACAGCGCTTCAGAAACAGATGGGTGACGTCACTACTGGATACCACGTCCATTATTTATACAGGCTATGGGCACCATATTTACTTACGCTACTGCCAAGGAACAGACATTTTCTGGAAATGTAATGTAACAAGAAATTGAACACACTGGTGAAAGCGGGTAAGTACGGCAATAAACCTTGGTAGCAAGATGGGACCACTTATTTGTAATTGCTGTCCATGGACCATCTGGCTGTAGTTTATGATAAAGCCTTGTTGAGGGGAGATGGCTACAAACAAACAAAATACCACTTCTGGTTTCCAATGCCAAATGGGGCATAGGGCTCAAGTTGTGTTTGCCTGAGTCAGGAAATAGGAAGGGAAGTCAAATGTTGTGATGAATGATGTGTCACAACTAACAATGTGGACTAAAAAAACACACAAAATGAACTCCCCTAAAGCTAAGGAGCGTATCAAATTATCTCTGATTTGATGAGCAAAACTGGAGGAAAGTGAGAATATTAGAGTGATTTTAATCTCTTTGTCTCTTAATCAAAGACACGAGACAGCTGATTAACTCTCCTGACTCCTAACGCAATCTTCTCTCACTACAGGCTCACTCAAACTACTCTTGCCTTGCTCTGCACATACAGCACACTACAGTGAAACGACTTCAACCTTTAAACCTGAATAGTCTTTAGGTCATCTTGCATCACAGCAGTACAGTGATAGCACGCTCAGTCCTGTGCAACTGGTTACGCAATGACTCAGCCAGTGTTGCAGCGATTGTAAGACTGTTAAAAGGGAAATGTAATGAATGGCCCTGGATGGATTCTTTTTATGGCCGGTTCACTGAGCTTCTCTCCTCGGTTCATGTCATTAGATGTCTCTGAAACGTTCCCTTTTGTAGCTGCAGAGAATAAAGACATTAAGGCTGATTAGACAAAAGCAGTGATTCAATCCAACCTGAAGTCTGCTCCAGGATAAGTGGTGAGCTTGACCTGTTGTCCTTACGCGAGCTGTATCAACAAACAGAAACAGGCGCAGGGTCACAGGATCAGAATGACACAGCAGAGGGTTCCTTCATTCATAATTAGTCGCCCTCTGAGTGACAACATTACTGCTCGGTCAAACAGACAGCTACACTGGTCGTCTCCGGCTGATGTTAAACTCCATTACGTTTTAATCAACTTCAGTGAATGCCATTGTGAGAGGGAAAACCAACCCTCCTTTATCTGTTGTCATGAGATCCTTCCTGATAATTAAAGCTGGAGCCTCAGCTTAGAGTGGACATTCACACAAGTGACAGGTGAAACTGTTTGTCCCACTGCTGACCAGAAATTAAATGAGCTGGGGGGGGCTGTTTGGAAAAGTAGTACACCTTGTGATGTAGAGATCTTTGTTTGTTTTGTGAAGCCTGGCTCACACTGAAAGACTCTTACATTTGGTTTTTCTTAAAGTTGTATTTTTGACAGGAAATTGGGGAAGCAGAGAGTGACACATTGAGTGAGAGAGAGGAAGACCAAGCGGCAACTTAAGGCCGCGATAATTGAAGCCAATGCAGAAGTGTTAAAAACCGCTTCAGGCCGGCTCCGGAAGTACAGGAAACCACATACACACAAATTCGAAAAAAGGCCGATCTTTACAGCAGAAATAAACATGTTAACAGCCTGGTACAAAAAATGAGTGTAGTCTGGATAGCTCATTTCTCTATCTGCACACACTGTAAGGGGGGTGTGAATTTTTTTATAACGCAGCAATTTCTAAGATATTAAGATGACGAGTTTTCCATTACAAGAGGCACAGCTGACTTGATTGACAGGCGGGAAGTTGTTGGCTAGGAGGTTCAAACCCTGCCTCTTTACGCCAAACTCGCTCGGTTGAGTTCAACATTTCCAATATGGCTGCCGCCGATGATTGGCCTCAAAACAGCGCTTCAGAAACAGATGGGTGACGTCACGGATACTACGTCCATTATTTGTACAGTCTATGGGAAAGACATGAAGCAAATGGTCGAGGCCAGGAGTCAAACCTGCGACCGCTGTGACAAGGACTATATACGGGATGCATACACTAAGACCGCTAAGCCACCAGGTCCCCAGATTCTTAAAATCATTGTGAAAACCATGATTCCATGATTAAGGGAATTAAACAGAGAGACTTGTGTTCTCTCTGGGAGAACCAGGCGCTGAAGAAAGCGAAAAACATTATCGGCCAGCCCTTAAATGTCCTTCGTACCGAGTTTGTGCTGATGCCTTCAGCTCGCCGTTTTTATGCACCCGTGAGGAGAACTAATTGGTATTCAAAGTCTTTTATCCCGTCTACTATCAGGCTTTTAACTCAGACGGCAGTCTTTCTAGTCATTTTAAATAACATTGGTATGACAAGAGATTATATTGTCTTTTAATCGTTGTCGTATTTTACTGTTATTTATTTGTTACATTAACTTATGCTGTCCTCCACAGACCCTCTAGTCCCATGTACAGACCCGGTGCTTGACAGCTCAGTCCTGGACCCTGTGGAGGTGGTGGATGACAGGAGGATTATAGCCAATCTGTCGTCTTTGATGAACATTTCTTTTTTAGATATATATTCTGATAGATTAGATATATATTGACATAGAGTGGTCTAGACCTCCTATGTTTGTAAAAGCGTCTTGAGATAACGTTTGTTGTGATTTGGCGCTGTACAAATAAAGATTGATTGATTGATTGTTACTTGTAGCATGCATGTATGATGGATGTGTTGTAGATGTTAAATGTTGTATGGTTGTTGTATGGTAAGCTATAAATGAATTGCCCTTCTTGGGATCAATAAAGTTGTCTGAATCTGAAAAGACCCAGAGACCCAAAGTTTAACAGTTTTGTTCTTATACTGTTTGGTGTACAATAATATGGTAAACGCACGCACGCACGCACGCACGCACGCACGCACGCACACACACACACACACACACACACACACACACACACACACACACACACACACACACACACACACACACACACACACACACACACACACACACACACACACACACACACACACACACACAGAGAGAGATTAATTTCCCCAGCAACCACAGTCATGACTGTTAAAGCTGAAAATCTCAAGAAACAAAACAAACATGGCGGACTACAGGAGCTAACTGTTGCTAGCCGCTTATCTTCCTGTTCAATCCATCTCCTCATCAGTTGGATTCCGATATGTTCTTCCAAACACGTTGAGTAAACACTAGTGTCGTAACCACAAATCAACAAGTTGGTGCTCTGTTTTTGATGTCCATCTAAGTTTATGCTTCCTGTTTACTATCGCTGCCATGGCTATGTTTGTTGGGCTTCCGTCCTCAGTCAGCTCGTTTCCTGATTAGCTATCTAATGTTTCACGTGACAGTCAAGAGTGCGTGTTTAGCCGAACATGTTTGAAATTAGGGCTGGGCGATAATTCTATAACGATAATTATCGAGATATAATTTTTCTCAATGTAACAAATGCTTGATCAAATTCAATATATTTAAATCTGCAATTACACCCGCCTACTGGAAGGGGGGAGGGGGGCCTAATATGCCTCAGACACTAGTTGTCCCCTAATGATAGAGAGATTGAAAAATGATGGATTCAAGAAGCTTATCAGGGAACTAAATTTCAAATACAAGTTAACAAACCGTCTTCAATCGGAGCAAAAATCTGACTTTAAATTTGAGTGGAATAATGGTTTTATATTTATCTTGATAATTATTGATAAGATAAGATAATCCTTTAATCATCCCCCAACGGGGAAATTCATGGAGTTACAGCAGCAAACAAAAAGGTGTACAGAACAAGAGTTTCAACAAGAATATATATAGAAAAGAAATGTTCATCAAAGACGACAGACTGGCCATAATTCTCCTGTCAGCCACCACCTCCACAGGGTCCAGGACTGAGCTGGCCTTCTTCACCAGTTAGTTCAGTCTTGCTCTCCTGTATCCTGTCCGCCCACAGCAGGTGAAATCCTTCCAATGTGCATATATATATATCGAGTGATATGAAAAATGTTACCGTGATAACATCTTTTTCCATATCGCCCAGCTCTATTTGAATTGTACGATATCAATTCAGTACCACTGTGATCGTCTTCCTCTATAGAAACTTCTGATAATCAGGCATTCGCTAAATTTTGTCAGAAGAAGGGAGTAGGGCTCAAATCCAGTCGATTATCTAGTTTGTGTGCTCACATCTTAAGCGACTGATAGAAAGACACCTTGACAAACTTCTTCTCTTTTCAAGTTGTTTAAATAAAGATCAAGTTGTCTCTGTGGCCTAGATGGGGGAGTTCATAACAATATGAAATCACAACTAATTTAAGAAAAACATCTAGAACAGCTTTCAGCCGAAACTGTTAGATTCAGTCTTGGCCCTAATTTCCCAATATATGCATTCCCCTGATTGATTTCACACTGCAGCTTTTCACAAAGTATTTCCTAAATCAAACAGACTATAACAAACCTGTCTATGAGGACGAGGGCAAACTCAGGGCAGGAGGGCACCACTGATCTACAGTCTTGTCTGGTTTCCTCAGGAGCTGGATCACAGCTCATTTCTCCAGTAAATTCTTGTCTTTTTGAATCTCTCTCTGAGTCGGCCTTGTTCATGCATGTGTAGTATTCTCTGGAGAGAAATATCCTACAGCTACTTCTAACTTTCTAGCATACTAATCACTGGGAAACCAAGCCAGGGAAAAATGTAAACAAAGGCTCTTCAGTCTGCATACCGTACATTACTTTCAACCTCCGAATCAATGACAGCGCTGACAGTGATTAATAATAAATATAGAGGAAGTCTGTCTTCTGTCTGGGGTTCTTGTTTGCCTTTATAAAGAGATATCAATGTTGATTTGAGATCATATAACAAACAGTTCAAGCCCCCTTTACAAAGGGTTAAATTGCTGACCACTGTTACCGGAAATGTAAGCCCAGCAGTGACGATAAACACAGCTTGGATGAGTTCCATATACTTTTTACTGCTGAGGCCTGTTTAACATAGTTTCACTGTGTTACATTCCAGTCCTCCATGTCAGCTGTGAGCCAAGCAGTCACCCCCCAGAATTGAGTCCTTTGTGCAGCAAGTCTGACAGCAAATGTCTGTGACAGACTGCTCTGTCCTTCATGAATCACAGGACTCTTTCTGCCAGAGCTAGCTAGTGTGTAAAATGCTATTCACCCCCTCATTCACAAGGTCTGACCCCTGCTTCAGCCGCTTTGTCACAGTCAACAGGTCCAGATAACCTTTGAGCTGACAGAACGGCACACCGGTGCAACATGACACCGCCGCCACGGCTAACATGACTGCAAAACAGTTATTCTGAGTGCAGCGAGGCAGGGTTGTGCGCTGGTTGTAAGTGACAGGGCTGGCGTCAGCATATCATGGCCATGAGTTTGCACTGAGGATGGGTTTCTTAACTAACCAGGGGGGAACCTCTGGCCATCTGGTATCTCCCCTCTTCAAGGTAATTACTGGAATGCAGTCATTTGTGTCAGGCAATCTGTCCTCACTGTCCAGGTTTAACCACAACAACAAAGATCCTCTCCAGCTACACGAGACCAAAGGTGGGGTACTACATTTCTATCCTGGTAGGTATCAGTTGACCTGGTCAGTGTGGGTGACCAGAATAAAATAACATATTTCCTCCAGAGGTTAGGTCAACGGGTCATTCCTACAAAGTCACCATGCACACCATTCAAGGCCTGCTGTTGTCCCTGCTTTAAATAGTATGCAATCCAAATGGGTCTCTAATGTTAAGAAGCCCCTTTACCCCACTAGGTTAACATTTACATAAGAAACTGAAAATTGAAATTAAAATTGGAAATTATGAAGCAGTCATTGAATGTTTTTTAAATGTGCAATGTGAACAATTCTTGAAATAAATCTACCAACTTATTGGTTCCTGACTTTATTATTATTATTGTTATTGTTGTTGTTGTTGTTGTTGTTATGCGTAAACTCTATTAAAATAAAATAAAAACACAAAATATTCTGATTTTTTCTACTCTGAGAAGCCATAACAGTCAAACTGGCTGCATGCATCACACAGTACACATCATAACACGGTTTGATCCTTTACTCCTGCACACTAAGATGCACATCCTCATTGCATGGAAACATTTCTATAACTATTCATCTATTATATTTCAAAGCTACAACAAAGCAGTATGTTTTGACAATGCATTGAGTAAAACATATATAAGTTTGTGTCTCTAATGTTAAGCCCCTTTACCCCAATAGGTTAATATTTACATAAGAAACTGAAAAATGTAAGCCAACATTAGAAATTCTGAAGCAGTCATTGACAGTTTTTAAAAAATATTCAATGTAAACAATTCTTGAAATAAAATCCACCAACTTTTTGGTTCCTGACTTTATTATTATTATTATTATTATTATTATTATTATTATTATTATTATTATTATTATTACTGTGTGTTCTCAAACCTTGATACTCTGTTAATAGAAAATAAAAACACAAAATATTCTGATTATTTCTACTCTGAGAAGTCATAACAGTCAAACTGGCTGCATGCATACATTATAACATGGTTTGATCTATTATTCCTGCACACTAAGATGCACACACTTCCTGATCTCCAGGGACTTCAACCATTTATTTTCTACATAGCTTTTCTGTCTTCTGTACATACTTTTGTTATCATTATTTAAATTGTATTTGTATTTATATCTTATTAACTACTTCTTCTATTAATATTATTTGATATTCTTAATTATTGTGTATAGGAGCAACTTTAATGACTAAATAAATAAAGTATTTCTGATCTGATCTGATCATCCTCATTGCATGGAAACATTTCTGTAACTATTTATCTATGATATTTCCAAGCTACAACAAAGCTGTATGTTTTGACAATGCATTGAGTTATAGGTTTGTGCTGCTTTTTGTAGTTATTGTATTCAAGACAAGCAGTTCATACCCCCAAAACAAAAACATTCATTCTTTAAACTTAATATTAACAAATTAAATGATATGCACATTAAGTATGTGCAATCAGAGTGACTTGTATTGCAATACTAGTAGTTATACACTTCTATCTGTCAAGTATTAAAGGCATCATAAAGATAGGATTTATTGCAGGGCTGTTATGCTGGATTGCATTTTTGGAGTGTACTTTAAACCGACTGACTGACAACTCACATGCATTACAAAATAATTGGACCTTTTAATGAGCTGCTCTTTTTTTTTTTTTTTTTTTAAAGGTGGGAAATCAAGCAAAACAATCTCAGCTTTGTGAGATTCAATGGGCAGACGTGTGTGAGCTGAAGTCATGTAACTTTGCTAACCACAGGAATTCAACTAGAGGGGGGGGAAGTGAAGTTAGCAGACTTACTTCATACATGCTGCACATACATACCGTTATCTGAAGCTGTCAGTGTTTTACTCACAGTGGGAATACAAGCTAATACATAACCTGACATGGTCTGCTGAGCACTAAGCAAGTGTTTATGCTAACACTCTCGCTTTCAGCTAACCCCCTGCCAATGTGTCAAGAGGGCTAATGTTAGCATGTGTATGATTAAAATGCATCATGTATTCATTTATCTCCTGTTTGTCTTTTACTGTCAGACACACTGGTAACGTGGAGACTTCCTGGCGCTGTGGTGTGGCTGTGATTTTGTAGCCTGGAGCTACAAAATAGACCAGTTAGCATGCTATCGGAGGCTAGCTGTCACAGGGTGTTCCGTCGAAAAATGCTACCGTGGCGCGTATCGACAGCAGGGGCTATACTTCCTCTCTACTTCTTTTAATGTGTACAAAACATACACTGATATGTGTATTTCAAGAATAAGGTGCATGTTTTGGTACACTGTTATGATAAATATATACTACAGCAGAACTCACTCTAATTCTTGCTATATTATATTATGTTATGTTACATTATTATTGTTTACTACAACTTATGGTCATATTATATTCCCATATTTATTTATTATAGTGCTTACTCTGTCATTTACAACCATAATCACACTATGTCAACCTGTTACAACTGAACATTTATAATACTGCCTGTAAAAACTACTATTTAATCCATTTTTAACATTTGTATTTATCTAAATTCCATTTGTAACATTGTATGTATGTAAATTAAATTCTATCTATTTTATTTTTACTTATTTTATTTTACTAATTGGAACTTTTTCTTGATTGTACTTGTGTCTGGGTTGCTGCAACAACTGAATTTGTTGTTCATCAATAAAGTAGTATCTTATCTTATCTTGCATTGTCAGAGTATGGGAAGCATGTTTGGATACACTATTACAAAGTCCCTTTTTTTCTTTAATATGTATATATATACACATGTGCCTATGTGTATAATTAGGAATTTGAGTATATTGGTATGTGTATGGTAACATGATATGAATTTTTAATGCATATTTACAAACATACTCTCCCTACTTTCCTAACTTAAAAATAAATATTCTGTTTTTTCTTTTTTCTTTTTTAAACTTTCCCTTCTTTTCTTTCCATCATCGTTTCAAATATTACTTCCTCTTATTAATCTTTTTTTGTATTTATGTAGATATTCTGTTCTACATTGATACTTTGTCTTTGGGTTGATTGTTTTCTTTGGAGGGCCCCTCGACAAGCCTGTTAGGGTTTGTTTAGCTCCTCCTGCACATAACATGTTAGTGGTTAAATTTATTATTGAATGTACCTTTTATATCTTGGCTAGTGTTATTGAACAGCAATGTTTTGTTTTGTTCTTTTACATTTGCAGTTAATAAAAATATATATATATATCCCTGAACACTTTAAGTCTAACTCCAATTAAATTCACAGGTCCACTCTTATTCAACTCGTCAAACTTTATTTCTTCATCCTCCTAAATGTTTTACTTGTAGAAGTCAATTCTCAATATGTTTCAGGGGCAGCAAATTCTGGAATATTTATTCCAATGTGGCGAAAAACTGTTTATCTTTAAAATGTTATAAACGATGCTTGAAAAAACTTTTCACCACTGTTACTTAATTATACTCATCATGCTCAACCACATACTCATATAGTAGGTGTCCATGCACACCATAGTCATATTTTGTACTTTTGAATTATGTTGATGTAATAACTGTATTTATATTAATTGTTAATTTTGTATATTAGTATGTTATTTTATTTTTAGTATCAACTATTGTCTTTTTATGTGTCAATTTAGTATTTTTTAAATTCATTTTTGATATTAGAACACTATTTGGGTGGAGGCTTCAAATAAGCTCTGAGTTGTCTGCCTCTTCCTGCACATTATATCATTTATCTTTGCTATTGTTTTTGTATGTATTTTTTTTTTAATTGTGCAAATAAATAAACAAACATAAATATATATGTTTCTCTCATTAGACGAGTTATGTTCAGTTGTTTGTTGTAAATAAAACTTCAAATTTAAGTTTTTTGTCTGAATTTGTTTTGTCTGTTTTTTTGTTGTTTGTTTGTTCTGCTCTGTCTTTTTTTATTATTATTGTTATTTTATTTATTTTTATTTATTTTTTATTTATTCTATTGTATTTTCATTATTTGTGTGTGTTTATTTGAATGTTTGTAAAAACGAATAATTTTCAAATCATTAAAAAACAAAGTCCCTTTTAGAGATTTCAGGATAATCCATAGACTGTATAAAATATAAGGGATAATCAATCCCTTGGACTTCTATCTTTCCTAAAAATATTGCTCCCAGACGGCGCTGCGCATGCGTACAACCGGCTCAGCACCACATATTCCCAGGAAGCACTCTTCGTTAGAACACAGGCGCTGCACAAGCGACATCTACTATGCCAACAAACTCACCTCATGTTCTCCACATCTCTGCCGCCGCTTTTCAGTATACACAAGGGAATCGCAAGCAAGGCCAAGCACATCATCCAGGCGACGTAAAAGCACTTTTTGAAATAAAAAACAAAGGTGGTGCTCGACCACATCAGGAGCGGAATCAGCAGCAGCGGTACCATCCAGAACACCTCCATGGTGAACCACCACCACCACAGAAACTCACCGCCAGCTACAAACACACCCGGGTTTAGGTTCAGAGAGCCGCTGGAAACACTGTCCGAGAGGGGAAGGGCACCGCGGCCCTGTCACACATTACACAGGCAGGAGGATTCCCCTTTATGGCAGACCTGGCGATGGGAATCTGTGAGTCTGGCTGCCCTAAAATGATCATGAAACGCTGCTCATCTGTTGCTAAATGGCATCATGAGGTGGAGTCAAGACGTCATCGGTTGTATTTTTTTTTTCCTCCGCTTGTCACTGGTTGGTGTCACGAGCTACAGGCTTATTATTCTAAGTAGACTAAATGCTTTCCCCTTTTTAACTTCCATTTTTCTTCATGCATATCACCTAATGCACATTGTCTTTCCCACATGTCTCCAGGTCTTGAATCTGTCTAACTTCCTTATTCTACAAGTTTGCAATCACAAATAGGAACTCTGACTAAAAGCCAACACTTAAAGGCAAGTCTTTTCAGATCCTACTTTTCAGAGAGCCAGATGTAGAAAAACAGAAGTGCAAGTCCTATCATGCATGACTTTCTCTGTTACAATTTGTATTAGCCAAGAATAACTTTTTACTTGAGAGGAGAAGTGGACTGTTGTGTTATGAAACTCAATGCTGCATTCACTGTCACTATTTTAAAGAGTTTGACCCTCATAACCCGCTGCTGAAACAGCCTGGGTCAGAATATTATGATAAATAAATTGCATTGCTTGAAAACAGACAAACAATCAATGAGCTATATTCAATTCAACTCAAAACCAGGCACATGAGAACATGGCCGTGGGAAGTAGGGGTGCTGAGGGTGCTGCAGCACCCACTGTTGGAAAAGGCATCACACAATTTTTTTCTGGATGCATAAATAAGTTGAAACAAATACATTAATTAACACAATAAATCAGTTTTTTTTTCATTGTATTATTTTCTGAAAATGTAATGCCTGAGGAAGATTTGAGAAATAATTATAGCAATTTTAAATAATTATTCATTTTAAAATAACCTGATGCGTGGGCCCTGTGTGTGTGCCTGCTTAAAAACTAAACGTATTTGGATAAGTTCTGTTCAATGCGCTTTACTGTCTTTTACCTGTTTTACCAGGTTTGGCTTGTATGCTCATTGCTGTACAACAGGGTATGGAAGTTGCAATTTGTGAATTTATAATGAAAAGTTCTCTTGAAAGCTTGTAATCAAACCAGATAAATAAAAATAAAATGTATGTGTGCTATAGCCTATCAGTTGCATAAGTAACCTAAATGCAAAAAGAAAAAAAAATTGCACCTCTTACTACAGCACCCCCAACTTAAAGCCACCTCCCACGGCTCTGCATTAGAAACAACAAACAAACACACAATCATTCACAAAACAATAGATGAATTAAAACATAATACAATTTGAGACACAGTGGTCAGAGATCAAAGTCTCAAATTCTGCAAATGAGGGAATGGATATCAACTTTCAAGTCTGTTGGAGGGTATTCCATGATTTAGGGGCATCAATGGAAAATGCTGATCTACCCAGCTCAGTGTTAACTTAAGGTGCTTTCAGAATGAGCCAATCAGAAGAGCGAGTCCTGTAGGATCCATAATGCCATTATATGGCCTACTAATTAAAGCAGTGTTTTTCAACCTTTTTTGAGCCAAGGCACATTTGATACATAAAAAAAAATCCTGAGTCACACCACCAACCAAAAGTTCTACAAAATGACACATTTAGTCTCTCACTATATGAATCTATTTATCTGAGAGAGAGACTTTGGCTACTTCTTTAACTGTATCAGGGCGAAGCATCTCATTCACAATGGCTTTTGCAGGTAGTATTAATATCTCTGCCACAATGCGTGGCTTTTTTGATTTGGCTACGAGTTCAGCTACTAAATAGCTTGCTTTGAGAGCCCTCACAGACACCGTTGTAGTTTTTCTCATAAAAGTTGCCTTTTCCACCACCCATATTACGCTCTTCATCCGGGTTTGAATTTAGTCCAGGGCCCAGTTTGGAGTTTTAATTTTTGAATATTTATCCATCCCTGTTGTACGCCTACTTCTTGTCACATACACCTCTCGCGTGCATCATTAATTCTATTGTCTTAAATTAACAAGGTTATAAGTGTGCTTTATTGCCACCCAGTGGGTGGGTAGGGCAGGTCAGTACATGGACAAGTATTTAATTACTCTGCCAGTCACTACACTGCAGGCACAGACGCACTACATGGCAAATTATTTGCAGCATATGAATCATATTTTTTTGGACTAATTAAGTGAAATTTGATAATGTCCCACGGCACACCTGACAATCTGTCACGGCACAGTGGTTGAAAATCACTGAATTAATGGAATGTTCTTTAAATAAAAACAAAAAAAATTGACAGCATGAAAAGTGACTTTTTACTGAGTTTAAAAAAAAAGATGTGTCATTTTTAACATTTAGGACTTTTTTTAAATAGCTCACATTCAAATTGAGGTTATTGGTCCACATGGCTTCCAATCAAATCTGACCTAAATCCTATGCTATTGGTAAAACACCAAAATCTTGTCTTTATCTTTCAATATGGATCCTCATTCCCTGTAACCTAGGCTTATTTTTGTATCATAGGGCACACCTGTTCTCTCTTTAAGCCCTCTATTTTTTTATTTCTTGTCAGTTTAATATTAAGTTTCGATTTAATTAACTGTCAAAGCATTAGTTGAAATAATTTTTAGCTTTTCAGGATATTTGATGTAAGTTACATGTGTCCAAACATCCCAACATCAAACAACACTGACAGCATGAAAAGTGACTTTTTACTTAATTGAAAAAGAAGATTTGTGTCATTTTTAACATTTATGACTTTTTAAATGACTTACAGGTCAGATTGAAGTAATTGGTCCACATGGCTTCCAATCAAATCTGACCTAAGTCCTATGCTATTGGTAAAACACCAAAATCTTGCCTTTATCCTTCAGTATGGCTCCTCATTCCCTGTAACCTAGGTTTATTTGTGTATTATAGGGCACACCTGTTCTCTCTTTAAATCCTCACATTTGTAAATCAACTGTCAAAGCATTAGTCAAAATATTTTTTAGCTTTTCAGGATATTTGATGTAAGTTCCGTGTGTCCAAACATCCAAACATCCCAACATCAGACAGCTCTAATAGGCCTCAGTGGATCCACCATCCCCTCAGAATGAGCCCAGTTCGACAGCCGATTAGAGCAACACATATAATTGGATTAGCAGTGATAATCCAATCCTTGACCATAATCTGACTCTGTCTAGTATCCTTTACTACGAAGTTTCAGCCGTGTCGAGAAGCTCCACTTGACATGATTTGTGAGATTAGGATCAATCAGTTTGTAATCCTGATTTAATGTGTGCACTGTGCAGTGATCCTAATCATTGGCAGACTCTAAACTTGGCATCTGAATTGTCTAATTTGCATTTTGTGAAATGCACAGAAGTGAGGGTTACACCAATAGAAAGTGCCAAAAGTTGTCTGTTATGTATTTGATGTTTTTTTTCTATTCAGGTGAGGTGTAATGCAGAAAAATGGACCCTGTTTTATAATGAGCCAAAAAAACAGTGATGAAACAAAGGGAAATATGAACATTAGGCTTTTCTTTTAGGAATAATGCTGCTTTTGCATCATCCTTCACTCTTAAATTGCATCATGTGGATAGTTTCATGCAGTTTAATCATACTAAACATGTCACTAACACACTTCTAAAACTTTTTGTTGAATTAAAGTTGCACCAGATGAAAAGTTATACCTGCAGCTGAGGTACAAACATCATGTTGGTTATGTTTGTCTTTGAACTGGTATGACATGACGGTGTTAGAGTGTAAGTCAACAAACAGAAAGACATGTGAAGTATTTGGCACAGCTCACTTGTTCAGGAGTTTTGACCCAAATTAAGAGGCTGCAACCTCAGATACACATATTTGCACTTCATTGAGTAAAAAGCCTCATGATAAATCCTTAGAAATGCTTCTTTTTCCTTCTCTCCTTTGTCCTTACTGACCACATTTAGATACACATTAAACCACTATTTACTTTAGAGTGATGAGAATGCATCATGTGCTGTTTACTTAACCCATGTGTCATAAGATGATGACACAAGACAGGCTCTGCACCGAGTTCAACTCATCAATGCTGGGGATGAAATACTGTTTGAGTAAATGTGTTTGTGTTCCTTTTAGAGATGTGGGTGTGTATTCAGTAGTTACAGTAAGTACAGATGTGGTTAATTCGAACTTCCAAATGTTATTAGTTGGGGATTGATTACAAATTAAAGGGAAAAGTGCTCCCACTTAGTCGTGGTTCAGCACATAGTGTGAATTTTATAGGATCAAAATGCAAAATTACACTCAAGTGGTTATGTATCTACGAAAATTAGCTTGTCTACATGAATTACAACCACTTACTGTGAGGCAGCAGCGCTAACCACCACACTAGCATCCCTTCTTGATGCTTTGACACTTTCCATTTCAGTCTGGTTCCTCAAAATGAAAGTAATCTGAGCAGAGGGAGAATTTCAAACTTTAGGGTTAATGGTTTATTTACTTCCCCATTCAGTAGGATTGTGTAAAATAATAGTTCAAACTCCAGTGAGAGAAAGTCACATCACTCAAGCTTCATTGGGGGAATCCCTGTCCTAGATTGAAACTTTAAACCCTATCTATTGAGAGGTAGAAGAACTGCCTGCCTCACTATCATGCCACCTTAGAGTTCTTACTTGTGCATGTGTATTTACACTAACAAGACTACGCCCTTGTCCGCTATAATTATATTTGTAGCAAGACCTGCTGTAGTACCTAATTAAAACAACATCTTGGAACATCAATAAACAAAAGCATGCAATAGAACAGTTTAAATATATCTTTTTAATTAAGTTAAAGGGTCGAGGTAAGGAGGGATGAGTAGGGGACGAGGTAAGTAGGGATGGGTAGGGGTCAAGGTAAGTAGGGATGGGTAGGGGTCAAGGTAAGTTGGGATGAGTAGGAGTCCAGGTAAGGAGGGATGAGTAGGGGTCCAGGTAAGTAGGGATGAGTAGGGGTCCAGGTAAGGAGGGATGAGTAGGGGTCCAGGTAAGTAGGGATGAGTAGGGTTCCAGGTAAGGAGGGATGAGTAGGGGTCCAGGTAAGTAGGGATGAGTAGGGGTCGAGGGTAAGGAGGGACGAGTAGGGGTCCAGGTAAGGAGGTATGAGTAGGGGTCCAGGTAAGTAGGGATGAGTAGGGGTCCAGGTAAGGAGGGATGAGTAGGGGTCCAGATAAGTAGGGATGAGTAGGGGTTGAGGTAAGGAGGGATGAGTAGGGGTCCAGGTAAGGAGGGATGAGTAGGGGTCCAGGTAAGTAGGGATGAGTAGGGGTCCAGGTAAGTAGGGATGAGTAGGGGTTGAGGTAAGTAGGGATGAGTAGGGGTCGAGGTAAGGAGGGATGAGTAGGGGTCAAAGTAAGGAGGGATGAGTAGGGGTCAAAGTAAGGAGGGATGAGTAGGGGTCAAAGTAAGGAGGGATGAGTAGGGGTTGAGTTAAGGAGGGATGAGTAGAGGTTGAGGTAAGGAGGGATGAGTAGGGGAGTCCAGGTAAGTAGGGATGAGTAGGGGCCAAGGTAAGGAGGGATGAGTAGGGTTGAGGTAAGGAGGCATGAGTAGGGGTAGATGTAAGGAGGGATGAGTAGGGGAGTCCAGGTAAGTAGGGATGAGTAGGGGCCGAGGTAAGGAGGGATGAGTAGGGTTGAGGTAAGGAGGGATGAGTAGGGGTTGAGTTAAGGAGGGATGAGTAGGGGTTGAGTTAAGGAGGGATGAGTAAGGGTAGAGGTAAGGAGGGATGAGTAGGGGTAGAGGTAAGGAGGGATGAGTAGGGGTTGAGTTAAGGAGGGATGAGTAAGGGTCGAGGTAAGGAGGGATGAGTAGGGGTAGAGGTAAGGAGGGATGAGTAGGGGTAGAGGTAAGGAGGGATGAGTAAGGGTCGAGGTAAGGAGGGATGAGTAGGGGTTGAGTTAAGGAGGGATGAGTTGGGGTTGAGTTAAGGAGGGATGAGTATGGGTCGAGGTAAAGAAGGATGAGTAAGGGTAGAGGTAAGGAGGGATGAGTAAGGGTCGAGGTAAGGAGGGATGAGTAGGGGTCAAAGTAAGGAGGGATGAGTAGGGGTCAAAGTAAGGAGGGATGAGTAGGGGACAAGGTAAGGAGGGATGAGTTGGGGTTGAGTTAAGGAGGGATGAGTAAGGGTCGAGGTAAGGAGGGATGAGTAGGGGTTGAGTTAAGGAGGGATGAGTAAGGGTCGAGGTAAGTAGGGATGAGTAGGGGTCAAAGTAAGGAGGGATGAGTAGGGGTCAAAGTAAGGAGGGATGAGTAGGGGACAAGGTAAGGAGGGATGAGTAGGGGTCGAGGTAAGGAGGGATGAGTAGGAGTCAAGGTTATATACAGGGGGGCTGATAATTGCACAGGTGAAAGAGATAATGAGCTGCAGGTGATTAGATTGGGTCCTGGAGGCGTGGTCCTGTTCCTGAACCTGCTTTATACTGACTTCATTATTTTTCATATCAAACATACAAAATGTAGGTCAACACTTAAATTGGATAAAGCTAAAACAGTTCCACAAACAGGGAGGCCCTCGTCTGAATTGAACCCTTGACCCTTGTGCTGTGAGGCAGCAGTGCTAACCACTATTCTAACATTCAACCTCACAAAGACTACCTGCACCTTATTGGTCAAAGTAGATATGAGTCAATGAAATGAAGGTTGTAACTACATTATATTCATTTGTATGTGCGCACACTGTGTCTTCATGCCACCCCTGCAAAAGTCTGTGCCCCAGTTTGATCTCCCCAGGCACTAAAGTCTGGCTTTGCCCCTAACCATTTGCCAAAAACGTGCTGCTTAAATTGCTGTAATATGACTTAAAATGCACTACAGACTACAGTAAACAGTTTCCTACAGTCTCTTTCAATGTTTCTAATATAACATTAGTGCCCCCTGCTGGACCCTTGCACAAATGACTGATACCCCACACATAAGTCTTCTGTATCCTGATTCCCCAGTAGTTTCAGGTGGAAAAAAAAATACAGCAAAAGAAAAAACACTCTAAAAATAACTCTTCTTGTGGATAAAGAGTGATTAAAGCATGCAATACGTTCAAGGGAACTTTAAAATGTAATATATAGCGCTTTTGTGCTCTTATTGGTAAGTTACAGAGTAATTTAATCACACTACGTAATAATGCTGTGCTAGCTTAATTGTTGCTTCTTTATTTTTGAAAAAGTATATATATATATATATAAAAACAGAACAAAAACAAACAATAAAAAAATAGAAAAGCTTCACCTAATGCAGATAGGTGCACATATAGCTTCCACACCGAAATGATGAAGCATAAAAGTGCAGTTCAAACAATATCCATTTAATTCCAGCTGCACTAATGTAAGTTTCAATGCTGTGCAGGAATAAGCTACTTCCAGTCAGTCACTTGAACCTGAAACAGCTTCCAATCCTTGCTCTGACTGACTGCAAACTCTCAAAGCCCCATGAAGACAGCAAATGGAGAGGGAACAGTGCTTATTGGAAAACAGGGGGTCTACATGTTGACTGGAACAAGTGTCAGAGAGGAAAGCACCAGATCTTGTAAAGAGAGATTGAGAAATTGGGGTCACAACCAGACTTTGGAATCAAACTCTTCCATCTGGAGAGTGTAAAACCCTCACAGAGGTTTTCGAGCGCTCGGTTGGCCTTGAGGAGAGTGACTAAGAGGATTGACGGTCCAGTTCTGAGCTGTGTTTGTTGTGATTGGACATCTTCGAAAGCCACGAATCTCTTAAGCTAAACATCATGTATGAGCACAAGTGGAATCAATAATGTACATCGTGTGAGAGACTTCTGGAGCCAAAGGATGATGTTGAATTTGGATTTGTTTCATCAGACCCTGTATGTATGCTCCAGAACAAGATAGAGAGTCCGGGGTGTCATCTGAGCAGCATCTGGTGGTGTGTTGGATCTGAGGCAAAGCGGAGACTCGTCATCTCATCTGGGAAATCAAAAGCAGGAGGTAAGAGCTGTGATGTGATGTGAAGTACTGTATATCATTGAGCTGCACTCACTTACCTTTCAAAGTCGACCCAGCAAAACCTCAGACTGAAGTCGTTGCTCCTCCTTCAGCAGAGAAGAGCATATCATTGTACTTTAAATTAGATAAAAGGCTGAATGCATTCACCTTATGAATACAGCTGCACCTTGCTCTGTTGATTAATCTAGTCATCTCAAAAAACATCATGTTTGCAGGGGTTGATTTTTTTAATCTGCAGATATTTAGAGGCAATGCTGCAAACTAGTGTCTTCAACTCACTGCAAAGGTCTGAGAGCACCTCCTGCTGGTAACATTTAATTACTTCAAGGGAATGTGGGGGCCGTGAGTCTTTGGCAACTATATGTTTTGGGGGCCTGAAAAGTTTGGGAACCTATAGTTTTGAACACAGCATAACGTAAGAAGGTCTGTAGAAAAAAGACATCCAGCTGCGACCTTCTATTCATTTTTTTCTGATGATTGATTGACAGCTCTGTTGACAAATGCTCCTGTAGAATATTGTACCAGATCAGGAGAGTACAGGAGGAGCATTGAGAGAAAACGTAATGAGCACTAACACAAGAGTCCTTGAACATTCCACAGTCGTGACTTTCTGCTTCAAATCAACACACGAATCTGTTCTGTTGTGGACTGTACTCACCTTTGGCTTTTAGGAGTTTTATTGATAGGTGGCATCAGTAACACGGCTTAACCAGCCAGGTCACTTCTGTGCATGCCTTGGCTCCACCAATGGAAGTGGTATTTTGGCTTCACTTCTTGCAATGGGCAGAAATTAAGCCACTTAATAACAAGGACCAAAAAAGTAGATCACATCACTCCAGCTCTTAGATCCCTACACTGGCTTCCTGTCTGTCAGAGAATAGACTTTAAAATCCTGCTGATGGTTTATAAAGCACTGAATGGTTTAGGCCCAAAATACATTGCTGATCTGCTGCTACTGTTTGACCATCTGGACCTCTGAGGTCATCAGGTACTGGTCTGCTTTCAGTCCCGAGAGTCAGAACGAAACATGGTGAAGCAGCGTTTAGTCATTATGCACCACATATCTGGAACACACTCCCTGAAAACTGTAGGTCCGCTCCAACTCTCACCTCTTTAAAATCAAAGATTAAGACTTTTTTATTTGCCACTGCCTTCCTATCTTAGCTTATTTTAAATTTACTTTTAATATATTTCTAATTTTCCTTTTTTTTTTTTTTTTTTATTATGTTTGTCATTTTAATTGTGCTCTTTTATGCTTGTATGAAATACAAATAAAGCTGCCTTGCCGCCACTTTGTCCATTCTGTATACAGTTAATGGTGCATTCACACTATTACTTGATAGCCCAACTGTAAAAAGTCTGTCTCCTCCTGATGCTAGTTCACTGAACAATGTGTGGTGTGAAGTCAAACACGTCGGGTCCAGGGCAGGTTTCGAAGGTTTATCATCAACAGAAAGGATCAGCTCAGTGCAGACAAAAGGACTGAGTTCGGATGTGGATGATTTGTACTATCAAACAAAAAGGGACAAAAAGGGAGATATTAAATATCTAAATAAACAATGTAGCATAACACTGATAAAGATAATATAGAAATAAGGCGTTACTTACATCAATAATGCATCCACTCCAGGTAATAGTTCAAAACCACATGATACAAACATTTCAACAAAGGGTGTCACTGGCACATGGCAGGTTTGGAGGGAAAAGGAGGAACATAGGCTTGGGTGCAGGGTTTTATAGTGTAGGGGCCGTGGCTTAGGCGATCAGGTGTGGCCTGGTGAATTAACAGTCAGGTAGAGTGGAGACTTGTGATTTAACACCAACATATCCCCAAATAATGTATAATACTAATTTTCCATGTACACATAACATAGATAAACATTGTAATTTCTTATCTACTTGCATTTAGAGGTCCCAGAACTTGAACACCTGAAAATAACGTGTCATTAATCACACCTGTTTCAGACTGGTAATATGTTTACTGTGAGAGTTGTCAACATGGTGTTTTATGGATGTAACAATATGTAGGCTGTATATAATTAGTGTGATGGGGATATTATGATCCTTGTAGAGTTTTGTTGGCACGTCTCCAGTGAAAAACTTGCACCCCCTTCTATATCATGTTCTCATTTCCAGCCACTAGATGGCAGTGTCATTGAGGCAATGCAGGCCACAGGATTTACAATGAAAAATGCACAATTTCATCATCTCCAGATGGACAAAGAAAACATTATCATGAAGGTTAATGCTTATGCAATTATGCACGTGGTTCATTACAATGATTATGATTATGACACTTTATTACACGGGGAATATTTAATATACGGGTGAGTTGTAGGTCAGTGTATGTAGATGCATTATATTGAGGTACTTGAATAACTACAGAGCACTGTTGATGTCTCCATATCATAATATTATAATATGATTAAACATTGATGGTTTTGGTATTATAATGATAACCTTGTATAAAAAATTCTGTTTGACATGTGACAAAAAAGGGATTTACCTGACATGCAACTTAAAAGCGTATTTATTTCAGCTTCCTTTTATTTACTAGTTGTGGTGAGAGCATGTCCAAGAGAGGAACATAAGAACAACAAAGACAAAAATAAATACTAAATATTTAGTTTAAATGCATCAAAGCAAATAGAGAAAAACAACAAAACAAGCCTACGTTTACAGACCACACCAGAGCGAAGCTATAAACAAAGATTTGTAACTTAATTGGTTGGCAGTTTAATTAACATACATTATTTACATGGGGGGCCTCAGACCTGGAGTTCATAAAAGATGGTTGTCCAGATTCACTACAAGTTTGCTAGATTTGTGGCTCATGTCTGGTCAAATGTCAGCTTTGTCTTTGTGTGATTCCTCCTGCAGACTTTCTTAACACTGTATCTTCACGCAACATCCTGTGTGCAAAGTTGAAGCTCGTGCCCATTGTGGGCTAATAGGCTGAACCAGGGTGTTGTCCATGGCATGCATGATTACTTGTGGTGTTATCACAAAGAGTAAAGACCCAAAACACAAAACAGAAGAGAAAGTAGGATTGGTTGGTTACCCAGAAAGTTAGCAGGCTACTAAAGCCTTAGGGGGGGATGTTCAATGAAACATCTGCCAAGGGTGGTGACCCTTTTGAACCTCCCCTCAAACCCCCCCTTCGTCACGTCATTTTAAATGCAGATGGGGTAGCGAGGGAGTGAGTGGACACTGATATTTATAAAGGCTTTATGGGACTACCCTGCAGAGATATCCCCCCCCCCCCCTCTCTCTCTCTCTTTCTCTGTCTCTCTCTCTCTCTCAATTTTCAATTCAATTTCAATTCAAAGGGCTTTATTAGCATGGAAATCATATGTAATCATTGCTAAAGCTTAAAAAGAAGTAAAACACAAAATTACAAACAATTACAGAATAATAAGATTCAATGTTAAACTAACAGAGCTGTATAGAAGTATAGAAGAAAGAAAATATATGAATAATAAAGATAATAATGATAATAAAAATAATAATTACAACAATAATCCTAACAACAGCAAAAAAACAATGCTAATAACAATAATAATAATAATTTAATTTATCTTTTACAGATGACTATAGATTATTTACAGAAATATAAAATTAAAATATAAATAATAAATATCTCTCTCTTTTTCTCTCTCC
Organism: Notolabrus celidotus; assembly: GCF_009762535.1. NCBI lineage: Eukaryota > Metazoa > Chordata > Actinopteri > Labriformes > Labridae > Notolabrus > Notolabrus celidotus. The sequence goes on from NC_048290.1 coordinate 6,022,613, forward strand.
CTTTCTCTCTCTCTCTCTCTCCCTCTCCCTCTCTCTGCCCCTCTCTCTCAATTTTTTTCAATTCACTTTAATTATCTCTCTCTCTCCCTCTCTCTCTTTCTCTCTCTCTCTCTCTCCCTAACTCTCACCCTCTCTCTCTTTTTCTCTCTCTCTCTCCCCCCCCCCCCCCCCCCCCCCTCTCTCCTCTCCCTCTCTCTCTCTCTCCCTCTCTCCTCCTTTCTCTCTCCCCCCCCCCCCCCCCCCCCCCCCCCCCCCTCTCTCTCTCTCTCTCTCCCTCCCTCTCTCTCCCTCCCTTGTGCGCGCGCAGGAGCAGCTGTCATTGAGTCGAAGCGGGTGCCCGCGCGCTGGCTGCACATATAGCGAGAGACTATCTTGTTTGAAGATTCTGCTGCAGCTCCTATCCATCTTGCCTCAGACAGGATGAGACGTTGAAGTGAGAGAGAAAGAAAGAAAGAAAGAAAGAAAACTAGGATTGTTTGGAGGGCCTCCCCTTTGATTCTCCGGAGAGGCAGGTTGGCACGAGAACACCGCAACGAGGCGCAAAAATCACGTCTTCTGCCGCTGCGTGAAAACACCTCATACGAGTTGTGGATTATTCCGAGGACATCGTACTGAAACCATGAGCTGGGGGTCAGAGCTATGGGTGAGTCTCGGTGCACTTGTGTTCTGCTGTGTGTTGATCTCAACCTAACGGTGCTGGTAAACGTGCGCGTAACAGTGCGCAGTGTATGCACCCATGTTTTTGCGCTTAAACGTCGTTAATGGTTAATATGCGCTGCTTTGCGGGGCGCTCAGCCTCCGTGACGTTATCCCACTCATTTGTAGCGCTAATCACTGAAGCTTAAGGATCCTGGAGATGACTTGTGCTACATTTCGCTACAGTTATCGCCATGACATCATGCTGCTAGTTGGCTACAGCTAACCATCCATATTTGTCAGTTTTTAACATTTCAAAGCACGCTTTGCACACACCCCCTCCCAATATAACATAGCTGTGTTCCAATGGAGCCAAGTTCTGACTCTGTATGACCATGCAGTGGTTACACATGTGTGTCATATCTGTGTTACAATTATTTTACACGCTTTATGTAAGGAAGTAGATGAAGTTAACTTCTCTTTTTTAACTGCAAACAAAGGGATAGTGTTGCTGTTTTTCTGTGTCATCACAAACTTTGACAAAAGGCAACCTGGTGGTATACTTTGATTAAAAGTAGTAATCCCTAATTTAAAAGGATTATATTATAATTAATAGCCTGCAGTCAATAGATATAATAGATGACATTATGGGATTATGGAAGGCCTAAGTGAACATGCATCCACACATTTTATTTACTTGTTCTTCTTGTTTTATTTTCAGATGTTTTGACAAGACTGTTGCAAAATCACAAAACAAATAAGCTAAACTTTCCTCATTAGTGAGAGCAATGGTGGCATAGTATAGGATGTTATTGTTTGGCTTATTGCAGTGACCAGTCTATTGTTTTGGTGTCCAAATCACCAGAAAAGTATCCCACTATCATGAGTCAAGCTTTGTTATGTTGAGATAATGAGCTAAAAAAAACAATGATAATGGGAATACCAGCCTTGTTGTTCAAGATAATGAGAAAAATTAGTCAGGATTTTTGGGAAAGCTATGCAAATTGACTCATTATCTCAGGTAAACCAACGTTTTGTCTTGAGATAATACAAAAACAAATGGAAATTATTTGTATTATTATTATTTGTAACCTGGGAAACAAAAGAAATCAAATGTACCTACATGTCAGCTCAGGGCTTCTGTAGCTTATAAATAATGATGTATTATATGCTAACTTTATTATGCTGCTGCTGGTAAAGGCAGCGTTGGCTTCTACCAATATCTAGGTAGTTTTCAGTTGATCGTGCTTACAATTCATGGTTTACTAGTTGTTCATATTGTTTTAATCAGAATCAGCTTTATTGGCCAGGTATGCTTGAACACACAAGGAATTTGACTTTGGTAAACTGTGCTCTCTTTGTACAAGGCATAAGAATAAGACATAAAAATAAAAATATAATATAATAACAATAACATCAGCTATAAATACAAAAGAACAACAAATAGGCATGACTAATATGTACAGGCTAAAATAATATGATAACAGTGCAGTGGTGAGTAGCAGAGGTAGTTTTTACATTATAAAAAATAGTAGTTAAATAATAAAATAAATAGAAATATGGAATTCTGCTTGGAGAATTGTTGCATTGTATATTTACATGTATGTTTACAGAGAATATTGATCCAACAGGTATGACACTGTTATGTTTTAGTGTTCATCAGAGTGACAGCCTGGGGGAAGAAACTGTTCTTATGGCGGGTTGTTTTGGCGCACAGTGATCTGTAGCGCCTGCCGGAGGGGAGGTGATTGAAGAATTTGTGTCCAGGGTGTGAGGGGTCAATTAATAACCCAATTGTAACCAAAAATGTCAAATTCATGCATTGAGTAAGAATGACAACATTTCTAGTTGACACATGGGAACAAAAGCAGCAGAAAATGTATCTTCTGTAGTCCTTGGATATATATTTATGTAGCGTGATCCAGGTCCATGGAAGCTGGACTCAAGAACTTACTTGGTATTTTGTTTAAGCAACAATGTGATGACTTCATAAATAGCCTGATGATTGATTTGAATATAGGATTATTTCTCCCAATTCTCACAGACTAACTGTTAGCATCAATTAACAGAAACACTGTCATAGACCTGACCACAAGATGCCTTTAATTTGACTAAACCATCCGTACCACACCAGTTTTGTCAGTCATCAAATCATAGGGGATCTGGTATGACCTCACTTCTTGTAAATGTTTGATATGGTTCATCCGGCTTCACAAAATCCTCCTTCTTTCTCTCTCTTGTGAGTAACGACAGCACAGAAACTCAGCAACCTTACTATTATAAATTCCTCTGTGATGATGTCACTTTTTATCCTGCGCAAAGTCACTTTTGGGGATTAGTGAACTCCTTACAACCCTGCAGTAGCTCTTATCAAGCCAGCCACTGTATCAGCGGTATTTCCCCCATACTCAGACACTAAGGCCATGCGTTGCTAAAGCATCGGAATATTCAAGATTACAGGACTGTGTGAAGCTATTTTTACGACGTGATAATGAGCAGTTGCGGCGAGGTGGAATTCCTGTAGTCAGAGGTTTTTGTCTCAGGGTCTCGTGCTGTTAGTTTGTTGTGGAAATGATGCATTGGATGAGCTGTCATTCTGCTGTCTGTGTGCTGGCACACTGCCTGGAAAAGTGCTGCCCTGTTGTTACAGCATTCAGTATACATTAGGTAGAAATGGTGGTGTGTTTTCAGCAGAGGTCCACTTGTGTTTATGTCCAAGCAACATGTCAGTGTATGCTTGCAAGTTGCAACAAGCATTGGTGTCTGTACCTGCAGAATGGAGCCGTTTTGTTTACTCAAACCTATTCTGCACCCCTTGAAGTTTAAAGGTTACAAAAATCTACTTCCTCTGCTCCCTTTGGATGTGTGTTCCCACAAATCTGCACATCACCTGATTCCAAATACCTGCAGTGAAGTGAGGCGCTTCATTCGCTGATAAAACCGCTCTCTAAAGTTAATTTTATGAGTGAGATGTTTTTCTTCTCTGCCCAGCAGCACAGGAGTCTGGAGATAGTTAAATCAGGGATGTGTTTTCCTTTCTAAGAAAAAAAAAAAGGGGAGGGGTGGAGGGCACTCCATGAATTCTCCAGTAATTTACCTGGTCCAAAGTTCACAAAGCAAACCACTGGTTCTCCAAATTCTTTGTGTTTTCCCAGTGATGTAAGTGTGTTTTTTTACTCTCTGCAAAGCCTGCCATGTCTGCCCAGGTACTCGTGCATAGAATGCATCGCCTGAAGGTATTTCAGAAGTCTGGAAAACATTGGACAGTTTTGAAACAGGCTGGGCTTTCTGCAGAGAATAATGTATCACAACCAGATGCCTGTTTTTGAAAGAAATCCAGGCACTTGTTACTTTAATCTTAGTCCTGCATTAAGGCAGCAAACAGAGAACAGCAGTACTCACTCTACAGGTGTCTGTAACCACTGGAGAGTGTTTGCAGCTTATTTTGATGTTGCTGTCCTGGACCAGATCAAACGGTTAAAAACACACTATAACAACTGAGCTGTTGCTGTGGCAGCAACCACACATTTATGTAGAACAAGGGCAGGATGTGGTGGGTTAGACCAAAAGTAGAGCTGGGCGATATTGAAAAAGATGGTAACATTTTTCATATCAGTGGATATAGATAATTATCATGATAAATATCAAATCATTATCCCAATTGTTTTTGGTTTTTTTTGAGAATGTTTCTTTTTTTTTGCCTTTATTTTGATTGGATAGCTGAAGAGAGACAGGAAACATGGGGAGTGGAGGGTGGGGGAAGACATGCATCAAATGGTCATGGCTGGGAGACAAACCAGCGACCTCTGCGCCCAGGACTGTAGCCTCTAAATGTGGGGCGCTTAGACCGCTAGACCACTAGCGCTCCTATTCCATTTCCATTTAAAGTCAGATTTTTGCTCCAGAATGAAAGTTGAAGACAGTTTGTTAACTTGTGTCAAGTATTTAGTTCTCTGATAAGCATCTTGAATCCATCATTTTTCAATCTGCCTAACATTAGGTGGCAACTAGGGTCTAAGGCACATTAGCGCCCCCTCCCTTTCCAGTAGGTGGGTGTAATTACAGGTTTAAATATATTTAATTTATTTAATTTATTTGTTTATTTCAACAGGGACAGTGTACAGCCATTTAGTTATACCAGAGTTAGCTAGCAGCTAATTTACATGTGTAGTCCCTGGGCAGGAGACAGAGGCGATTTGTATCACAATAATTATCGTTATCCAATTATCGCCCAGCCCTAACTACAAGTACCTTTTAGTTAATGATAGGGAGCTCTAACTAAGGATTCTTTGTTATGATGAGCTGATTCATTTGATTTAAAACTTCAATGTACAACCCAAAACACAATCAACATTGATATAACATAGAGATAAACAGCATTTCCTCACATTCAAAAAGTTGTTTCCCACTGAAGCTATGACTGAAGATACGACTAAAAGGAATGACATTAGGCAACATGACAGATGAAAAACAAGGCACCACATTTTATCATGCTCATCCTGTCGTCTTGCTGCAAACAGGAAAGTGAGTGATACTTCAGGAAGTGAAGTCACAGCCGAGCAAGATTTTGTAACTTCTGTGCTCTGTGAGGTACTGCAAACAGAGCTCACCACGACATTTCACCCCAGTATAGGTTCATAAATATAGAGGTGTTAGACAGAGGCTTTACTGCAGTAGATGCACAAGAGAATTTGAGATGTGCTTGTTTTCATTGGTCTAGAATTGGTCTAAATGTAAAGTTTAAGGCTGGAGTGGAAATTGTTTCGGCTTTTTAACCATGCTTTGCTATCAGTGGCCAAAATGTTGAAAGCCTTCAGTGTGTGGATTGTAGTCTTTTGTTACACTTTGAGCTATGGGAATGTTTGCTGTCAGTATCAGTACCCTGTCCTTATAACATTACCTCCAAGGTACCAGCAGAAGTCATTAAAACACAGTTTGTCTAAGGAGACTCTCGTGCTGCAGAGCTGTGTCAAGCAGTAGCAAACCTATCCTCAGTTGACCTACAAATACTGTGCGGTTACCCACCTTAAAGTCTCCTGCAGAGTGCTTAAATCTACGAAAGATAGCACAGTTAAGGTCACATTCTGAGAAAATGCCAGTTCTCTTCCCTTTGTGCAAGAATCACATGCACGCATGGTAAGGAAGGACCCCAAGAGGTCCTCCAAAAGAGTCATTATGTACAAACGCAACTCAGGAAGAAGGAAGTCAAATGTGGTGAAACATGTGACTGTCCCTCAGGGGAACAAAATGAAATTATAAAAGACGATTTTATAACAGACTGCAGAGGCATTTCACTCTCTGCAGACATGTTTAATGAAGTTAGTTATGCATGTAGAAAGTTATTAGTCTGGTAGACCACAGCATCTTACAAGCATTTCCTTTTAGGTATTTTATCAGGGACTGAAAGTCTAACAGCAGATGTTCCACAAACCATATAAAGAGTTAGCTAAAGAGATGTCTGCAGACAACCTAATAGAAGCCACTTAGAATAAAAATAAATGAGTAGATTCTCAACTTTTGACTTCACATAAAACCTAAACTGCCCAACCTTCCCACTATGACACACCTTACATGTTTCACTTCTCCTGAGGGGTTAATATGGAAACTCATTGTAGACTACTTCAGGGTCAGTTTTACCCTGGACTCTTTTAAATCTGCACTGAATACAGGATGTAAAAGGATCGTTCCCTGTCACATCACTTGTTAAAGAGGCGACATGGACAAGGCTGAAACTCTCTACAAAGAGCAGCAGCTTAAGGTGAGTCGAACTGCAGCGGGGTCGTCACTGATGTGTGGTCCTTAATTGGAGCGTACTCTGTTTATTCAGCGTCAGTCGAGGCGTGAGTGTACGGAGGAGGCTTGCCATTGGGGACAGCTGGAGAAACGAGCGCAGAGTGTGTGTGTGTGTGTGTGTGTGTGTGTGTGTGTGTGTGTGTGTGTGTGTGTGGAGTCATTTTGACTGTAGACACTGGGGGGTAAGGAGAAAAATCATTACAGGATTTTATAGTTGTAATATTGTTTAAATACATGGGGACCAGGGTTCAATCTTAAATACAGAGATAATGAAGGTTTTTTAAATATGACAATAATTATATTTACCAGTCAAAAGTTTGGAATCATCTTCTCATTCAAGGGTTTGTATTTATCTTAATTATTGTAAACACTGTAGATTAATACCAAAGACATCAAAACTATGAAAGAACATATATGGAATTATTTAATTAACAAAAAAGTGGTAAACAAAGCAGAATATGTTTTCTATTTTAGATTCTGTAAAGTAGCCCCCTTTTTCCTTCATGACAGCTTTGCACACTCTTGGTATTCTCTCAGTCCGCTTCATGAAGTGGTCTCCTGGAATGGTTTCTAATGAACATGAGCCTTGTCAAGAGTTCATTTGTAGAATGACTTGCCTTCTTAATGTGTTTGAGACCATCAGTTGTGTTGTTCAGAGGTAGGGTTAGTACACAATGGATAGCCCTATTTGACTACTGTTGTAATCCAGATTATGGCAAAACCAGATTATTTCATAGTTTTGATGTCTTCAGTATTAATCTACAATGTTGGAAATAATTATAAAAACCATTGAATGAGCTGTGTCCAAACTTTTGACTGGTAGTGTATATTCCTATAAAAGTATACAAATGATACATAATTAAAAGGTAATTTATCCCATAATAGGTAACTGCAATAACCAGCATTTCAAAAAATGTCTCAAATCTACAATGATACTGTATTATAACAGAAGTGTTGTGATATTATTGTAAAATTTACACCAAATGAAAGTTTATATAACAGTCTTTATTTGACATTTCCATCAGTTTCAATGGAAGTTCCATTCATATCAAGGTACCTTAATGCGTTATGTGTTCACCAAGTGGCAACCTCAAGTCTCAAAATATGAAGCCAATGCGGAAGTGTTATAAACTGCAGTTGATTGAGTGTCCACTGGAGGCTGGCTGCAGATACACTGGAAACCACATACACACCAATTCAAAAGAGACGATCTTTACAGCATTAATAAACATGTTTACAGCCTGGTTCAAGAACACGCTTCGGCCTGAACAGCTCATTTCTCTTTGCCCATTTAAGGAAGTAACTGACTTGACTGACAGGTGGGAACATTGTAGCGGTTGGCTAGGAGGCTCAAACCCCGCCTCTTTACCTCACACTAAGTTTGGTTGAGTTCAGCATTTCCAATATGGCTTCTGCCGCCGACTGGCTTCAAAACAGCACTCAGGAACAGATACTGCGTCCATTATTTATACAGTTTATGGTGTTCACCCAATATTTAGAGTATTGCAAAATGCTTGAAATCCTACTAATAGTGTATTTTAACCAAGGTATGGTGATGATATTGTGTCACCTGGCCTCTTCTGAGTGTAACCTGTACAAGGCAAACAAGTGTCTTATAGCCATCGGCCCTATAATCCCTTTTATGTCACTGAGGAGGCAAAGCTGTTTTGTCTGGAGAGCCTTTCAAACACCACTTGATTCCTCTCAGTTCCATCAAAACTGTATCGTCTTTGTTTTTGTGGATTTCATCTGTGGGCTGATTTCCTGAAAGTGTTGTTCCAAACAGGCTCATGTGGGACAAGATTTCCTCACTCTTCTCAGCTGTCTTGGTTCAGACTCCCCCAGGGTCCACTCTCTTCCCCCCCTGCTGCTCACTTGACATTCAAGGCACCTCCTCGACTGAAACCCGAGCTAGCTTGTTTCCTTCTGTCAGTGTGCTGGCTAGACTCAAGGGGGGGTCTAGCCAGGCTACCACTGACACCCCTGCAAACCCACCCCATTAAATCTTCTACTCATCACCACCCACCCTCCCACCTGCTGACTCAGTGATACTGCCCATAGCCCTTTTTTTTACTCTTCACCTCTTTCTTTGAACCTCCAGAATGGTCAAATAGTAATGAATGGATCTGATCTGTAGGCCCCAGACTGCACCCCCCGGGGAGTGGGTATCAAAAAGAAAGAAGTGTAGGGGAGGTGGGTGAGGGAGTATTCAAATCAAGAAAGTTCAAAGCGGCACATGTAAGAAAGAGTTGAATTACAATAAGCCTCTCCTTATAGGCAGCTTTTCAGACTGGCAGGTTAATGAAATGAGTCAGGTTGAAGGTTGACGGATGTTTTCAAAAAGTACAGTTTGGAAAGTACCTTGATTTCAGGTCTGGAGTATTTGTGCAGCTGAATTTTCATGCTGTAGACCTTCACTGCAGTTCCTCCTACAATCAATTCATCATTTCAATACGTGTCAAAGAAAAAGCCAAATGTGGTAAAGGTTACCAAATGTGAGAACTCTCACTTTTTAAAGCTTTATAGACGAAAGATGAACAGAAACGTCCTTGAAAGGGTATTTTCTAAGCACACATGCTGTCCCTTGACTTCCTCAGAACAAAGAAAAGCAGAGGTCTGAGCTATTTGTCATCTTGTCCCTGAAAAGGTGACTCAATCCTTCCCACCACAGACGGTTGCAGCATGTAATCTTTAGTAATGGCTCTTCTGTTTTGTGTAAAGCCTCTAATCAGCGATGCCACGGTAGAAATGATTCTGCTGTCAGGTCTCAGTCACATGAGCTCTGACTTTCTGTCACCTGAACCTCACTTCCTCCCATGTTCTCTTAATTGCTGCTATATTGTACTGCATACTGCACATGTCATTTGTTCACAGAGGCTGTGACAGCATTGATTTTTCTTTAACAGAGTAATGGTGTAACACTAGCAAGGGGATTGCCTGCGCTGTTTTATGACTGTGAAGGACGGTGAACAAAGGGCTGCAATCTTTTCTCTGCAATGTCTCCATTAAGACTACACATGCTGTCAGGCCTACAACTGCACCTCATTGTAGACTGGACCATGAAGCTTAGAAATAAGTAGTGTTAGCAGTGAGAGCATATTAGGAAAGAAGTATCCATGCTTAACTAGCTCATTATCAAAATGCATCTCTTACTGAAAGAATGAGTTATTTATTCAAGAGCCCGACTAATAGGGGAAGCATAAGATATGATATTAAGATGCACCGTATTGGACTTTTGCCAATATCCCATATGCTAATATTACCTCCCCAGTACTGATACTGATACCAGTCCAGGAACATCTTTAGCCTACTGAAGCCCTCACCTTCCACCAGACTGACAGGCTGATTATCAAGAGCAATGAATTCAATGATCTTCTTGTAAGCTTCTTTACCCTTGGGCGGTCGCTGCTTTTGTTCTTAGCTTATCAGACAGGTTTTTGCTGGTACTGAAGCTTTTTTCAGAAACTCTAGGTGCTTCAGGATGCTGGTACCAGAGATGTGAATTTAAATGTGTAGAGTTTCTTCTTTAAATAATATTTTTGGGGGATTTTTGCCTTTATCTGATAGGACAGCTGAAGAGAGACAGGGAATTTGGGGAGTAGAGAGTAGGGGGAAGACATGCAGCAAATGGTTGAGGCCAGGAGTCGATGTCACGACTGCTGAGAACTCTAGCCTGTGTTTATGGGACGCGTGCCTAAACTGCTAGGCAAACGGCGACCAATTTGTAGACTTAAAGGAGTGGTGTTTAGCTCCTCCCATCATTGCAAACTGCTATTTTGCTGTCTGCTTCCAACACTTCAATATACTTCCTTACAGCTGACAGGTTGAAGTTTAGTTTTGGCGTGCATAAGCTGGTGTTTCATGCATCAACCTCATCAGCCATTCGTATAAGGTTTTTTTTTAAGTTATATTTTGGGGCATTTTTGCCTTTATTTGACAGGACAGCTGAAGAGAGACAGGTAATGTGGGGAGTAGAGAGTGGGGGAGGACATGCAGTAAATGGTCGAGGCGGGGAGTTGAACCCACGACCACCATGATGAGGACTATAGCCTCTGTATATAGGCCATGTGCCTAAACTGCTTGACCAATGGTGCCCCTATGATGCAATGCAATGCGATACAATACGATACCATACGATACGATATGATATGATACACTTATTGTCCATTTAAAGACATTTGTCCTAATTCCAGTGCTGCACACATTTACCTTTCCTCCACAGCTGGGGTTGGAAAAAAAAATGCAGACAGTGATTTTGCAATGGCTGCTCTTACAGTGGAACATAGCTGCCATAAATGTGGATATTTTTGTTGAGGCATTTTACCAGTCATGCCTGATTATGGCCATGTAAAGCTACACATCAGGTTGCTTTCTTAAACACGACTGAGCTTTAATTTTTTTGCTACGACTGCTGCAGACAGTGCTGGAAGTAACAACAGTCACACGCTTATTTATTCAATCAAACTTGACTGTTAATGGTGTTTATTGTGTAACAACAGTTAATATTGAGCTCGCTACATGAAACAGAGGTTTACAAGACATGCCTTTATTTTGAAAGGATCTCATGTCTCCCAAAAGTAGAACAGTGTGCTGAAGAAAAAGACAACATGAGGTCTGAATGAACACAAATAAGTTTCTCATTTCTTTTATTTGTGCAGATTTCACTCCTGTGGGGTGTTTTTCACTGTCAGTGTTTATTTGCCCCAAGGAACACAAAGATGAGATTGCCCATTTTCACTCAATATAACTAGCAAACTGCAAACACTGTGTGTTGTGTGTGTTTGTTTTATAATGTGCTGAAGATGCTAGTGTACATTTTACTAGCTTTGTTTCTCAGTTCTCCATCTGGCCCTGGGATGCTTTCAGAGGCCCGGTCGCGGTGGGTTTGCTGCCTGTGTGACGGTATCGGTCTGTTATTGAGCTTTCTTAAATCTCCTCATATTAAAGGGAGACCACATGTGGTCAGTGCACATGTTCCGAACCATGTGAACCGTTCTTAGCAGATACTTTATGGCTGCTTGATGTGAAGCGAATCAAAGCCGTAATGAAAACTGGCTCGTGCAGCTGCACGGTTACCACACATCATCTCCCACTGCTTGGAAATAATCTAGCTGCTGAAGATAGGTCCAGCTTTTTATTCCTGCCCACTCTGTGCCTGTTTTTAAACTTTTCTCATTTGCTGTTTTCTTTTTTCTGCTTCATCACACTGAGTCAGTGCCTTTGTGTGAATTATGTAGACAAACACTCTGAGACAAAGCTAGTTAGAAATATCCACAGTTAAGTGTTTAAGATTTTTGAACACACAAAAAAAGACACTGTTCTGTCATTAGTGAGAGGCTGTGTGGGCTTGTGAAGTCCTCCTGGTGAAATAGCACATCATTGTGTTCCATTACTGCTTCAGAGTCTGCAGAAACCTTTCAGCTGGAGCCGGAATATCTTGGTTAATTTAGGAGTTACTTATTATAGGGCAGTATGTGGGGCGAGAGGACATTTATATGTGCATGATGCAAGGAAATGGGTTTGGCATTTGAAATTATATCCATCACTTCCTCTCGCAGGGTCTGGCTTTATTAAGTAAGCCTACATGTCTCTGAAATTCAGTGCTACCCCTCTGAGTTTACAGAACACACTGGATGCACCTGCTACCCATACAACCACAACTAATACAGAGAGATCTGAGTGCTGAGAAGAGGAGTGACCTGCGTGCCATGCCAGGAAGCCTCTGAAAAACGGCATCTTTTACTCATATCCTGAAATGAGACATTTCAGGGTGGAGCGAAAGTGGTGCCACCCAAGTCGTAGAACCTGAATGAGAAACGGTCAGTGCTGTCAGCGAAAACGGCCCACCCTGAAACACCCCATGGCATGATTGAGAGGAAGCACTTACTGTATGTTTGCCTAGTTCTGTGAAACCCCTGCAAATAGAAACGTAGTTATTTAAGCATCAACGTAAAATCTTTTGGTTTTTACAAGACAGAGTAAAGCTATAATCCAGGGGTCTGATCCAGATTCCAGTGTAATGAAACAAGTTGAGGAGCTGAAACATCTAGCCCTCTGTGGTCAGTATACTCCATGGTTGTCAGATATACACTAATTGCCTGCCCGCCAACATTCATGATATCATTCATTTACAATCATTCGTGCTTATTATTGCACGATGCAACACCAGTTACAACCCACTACTGCATTCATTGTCCTTCCAAACACTCCTAGCTGCCCTACATGTTCTCAACATAAAGAAACCAATCATGCACCAAGTCTCACATTTGATTGTGAAGTCAGCTATAGTTGGCTTGTGTATGTAAACTCTCCTCTGTGGCAACAGCGGTGACGTGCTAAAAGAAGGCCACTAAAACCACTCAGACACCTCAACTTAGAAGACTGAAAGTCTCATGAGTAGAGAAAGTTGATGAGCAAGATGGCGGCAGAGGAGATAGAGTGCTGGACAGGATATCTTTTGATGATATATTAGAGCTGGGCGATATTGAAAAAGATGTTATCAGGATAAAATGTTTCGATAAATATCAAATCATTATTGAATTTAAATTTAAAGGCAGATTTTTGCCCCTAAGTTAAAGTTGAAGAAACCAGACGGTTTGTTAGCTTATATCTCGATTTGGTTTTCTGATCAGCTTCTTGAATCCATCATTTTAAAAGCGCTAACAGGAAGCAGGTAGAAGCGGGCGATATTGAAAAAGACATCACTATAAATGTTTTCATATCAGTCGGTATCGATAATTATCACGATAAATAACACATCATTATTTCAATTCAATTTAAAGGCAGATTTTTGCCCTAAGTGAAAGTTGAAGAAGAAGTTTGTTAGCTTGTATCTGGATTTACTTTTCTGATCAGCTTCTTGAATCCATCATTTTTGACAATGCTAACAGGAAGCAGGTTTGTTTTTGCATAAGATGAGATTTTTGTGAAGTTTTAGTTTGTAGATTCTTATTTTTCTCAGATAATTTGCATTATTTGATTTAAATTTACAACAAAGATATATCAACCCCCCCACCCCTCCTTTCAGTGGTTGAGGGGTGTAATTACATGTTTAAATATATCAAATTTTTATGGAACATTAGTTATATTTATATTGGGAAAAAATATATCACAATGTTATATTCCCAATTAAATCAACCACACCAGTATGGTCTGAGTTTTTAAAGGGGGGTTAAAACCATGCTATACACCACTGTAGTTACATTTATGTTAATCACTTACAGTCTACAGATTGAAAAATATATTTTAAAAGAAAGACCAAGTATGACGCTATTGCACTGCAAGTATTTATAACCTATAAAATACAAAAATCTACCATACAAGGCTGTTATTCGCTCCAGTGCATGGGTTTAAGTACCACATCTTGCAGCTTGAAGTGAGGCAGTTCATGAAATCAGTGCCAGCTTCTTCCCACTCACCATTATACTCTCAGTTTACTGATATGGATCATGTTCCCCATCAGTAAGCCACATTAGAGCTCTTAAGATTGAATGTAATGTTGATTAAATGTTAGCTATTCAATTATCAGCTAACTGTTTTGATAATTTCTTTAGATTATTTAAAAAAGAGGTCCGCAATTTCCAACATTCTGGTTTAAAGTAACACCCCCAGTTTCTGTCCAAACACTCAGCAAGTTGTGTTGCAGTGAAGGGAGGACTCTAGATTGGGGAGCGTTGTCGAACTACACAGTCAAGGCATTGAGTTTCCATTTTCACATGAAATCCTGAAGTGAGTGTCGTCAGAAATAAAGAAAGTAAAGCTTGAGTGGCCTGTACAGCAAATAGATTGAATTTGAAAAACAAAGAGTATGATCCTCTTATAGGAAAAAGGCCGCCATCATCAGTAAAAAGGTCTCCATTAACAGGACTGTAAAAGCCCTTTATGATCGGCCCCTATTTTTCCACTCAACAATAGGTAGAAGGGAGCATTATGGCCCACCTATGCATGATTGACAACACTTGTCTTCCCAATATTTTTCCACTAAATGAATCAGTAAGCAATAAGCATAATTTGTTGTTACTGCACTGGCAACAAAATCATAAAAAAGCACTGCTGTAAGAGAAATTCAAGAGGTTTGAGATCAGCCAGTTATGTAATACGAGGTTGGCACGTATCTGTTCTTCTTGCTGAAGATAGATTTGATCTCATCAACCTGTAGCTGCAGCGAGTACAGTAGTATTCAGTGCATTGCCAGTGCAAGAAGTGAAGCCTGATATGACACGGACAGAAAAAGGACCGCGTGTCACATGGATCTATTTATGATCTGAAAGTCTCAGCAAGCCCGACAGTCTGGTGTGAGTGTAAAACATAAAGCGCAAACATGTTTGATCTAGTCTCTCATTTACTACCATCACGTCTGCCAGCAGGCTTAATTACACGCTGCTGCTGTTTGTTCCTGTGTGATTTTTGCCTCTTCACATTGAGCTCCATCACAGTTCGGCTGCAGTATGATTATCTTTAAAGACTGACACCTATTGGCAAGGAAGCATAGCAATCTGCAGGGGCAGTGTTTTTCATGCACTTCATGAGAACATGTTGTTATTATGCTCAAATCACGGTGGTTCAAGATTCATGTGAGGCATGTCATGGCAGCACACAGCATGAGAGCCTCGGCTCTAGGTTCACCTGATTCATGTGTAGCTTTTATGCTAATAATGGGCATGTGTGCAGGGCTGTCCTTCACAGCAGGGCAGTGTTAACTGGCAGCTTTGCCATGAAGAAGGGTTCATGCCATGTGTTAATGTTTACTTCAGGGACAACAACAACACAGCTTGACTGGACACTAGATGTATGAGGCTGATATTACCATACAACATTACCTTTCTAGAATATAATGATAGAGTGGATGGGGTTCCCACAGTTTTTATCTCAAATTTGGGACCAAAATACATGTTGAGCAGGATGCTTTATGATGAAAATATGTTTTCATAATTCATTTAAAATGAAGAGCATGACATTTATTATTTTAATGTTCCTAATTTATCCTCTCCACTTTTTCTAATTTTCTCTGATGTGATGTCGTCCTCTAATTCTGAAAACCTCTTTTATTGTTCTTTTAATGCTTTTATTTACTTATCCTTTTTTATTTATTTATCTTTGAAAAATCTCTTAAACAATGATTTATTGGTCTATTGTCACACCACTTCATTCTGTTAAATTTACGTTTAGTATTTTTAACCTTGCGTTGTTTTCTGTTTTGTTTTGTTAAAATTCCTCCTCCCTGTCTGTCAAAAGGTTTACCTGCTTTGTTTGTCAAAGCACTTTGTAAACACTTGTTTTTAAAGGTGCTATATAAATAAAGTTATCATTTACACACCTTAAATATATGTACCTGCTATAAGATAATAGTGCAGAACGTGGACCTAAATACTAACATTAGCAGCTGTACGTGGATAATTTTTTGTCAATTTTTGCAATTTTTGTCAACCATATTAGTCAAAATTTACTGATATGAATGAATTTTTACTTCTCTATCCTACTCTATCCTACTATCCTACTCCAGGTCTACTGCCCTTCTCGCCCGCTACGCTCAGCCTCTGAAAAGCGCCTAGTGCTTCCAGCACACAAGGCCTCAAAATCACTAGCTCGACTCTTCTCTTCTGTTGCCCCCAAATGGTGGAATGAATTGGCCAACTCCATTCGATATGCAGAGTCCCTCTCTACTTTCAAAAGACAGCTAAAGACCCAGCTCTTTAGGAGGCACTATGCACTTAGCTAGACTGTTCTCCATTGTTGTCCCCAGTGGCAGATCATGTCTTCCAGCTACGATTGACTCACACTGTCCTGCTCTACTCTGGGAATCTGTGTTCAGCTCTTGAGGGACCCAGCACTTGATACTTTGGTCATTCTTGCGGTGATGTTAATTGTTGATGATGATAATGGAAGGTCTTAAATTGGTTGGTTGCTTCATTGTAGATGTTCCTTATTTCGGGAAAAAAAAAAAAAAAAAAAAATTCCTTACTTATTTTTGTGCACTGCCTTTAAACTGCTTGGCAGTACCTGCACCCAAATGGACTTGAAGCACTTTGTTACTCTTACTGATCTTGTTTCCTCTTGTCTAGATCTTTGCTTGTGTTGTTCTTGTTCTCGTATGTACATCGCTTTGGATAAAAGCGTCTGCTAAATGACATTGTAACATTGTAACATTGTACTTAAGAAACATAAAAATAAATGTGGAATTTTTCAATATCGACAGTTAAATAATTTCTCTTGTCTCTAATAATCAATTAATCCACTACTTGTCAATATTTAAGAAAAAATTGTACATTTTTCTGATTCCAGTTCAATATTTTCCTGTTTTTTTGTACCCCTTTAGGACGGTTAACTAAGTATATTTGGGCTTTGCATAAGTAGACACTAAAGGACATTGTTGTAGGCTTTGGGGAGCAGTGGTAGACCTTTTTAACTTTTTTTTTTGTATATTTGGGAATCATACAATAAGTGGTAAAATAATTGTGAAAATAATCAGCAGATAAACCAATAAGGAACATATTTGTTTTAGTAAACCCCTACTCCTAAACCCCAACTGTCCTTATCCATAAAACATCAACAGACTTACTTACCAAGAGTCTTTAATTCTGTAATCCAGCATGAAGTTTAATTGAAGCCATCAACTTGCTAAATTATAGCAAATTAAAATGTAAATCATGACTCTGGTAACATATATAAGGTTAATCCTTGAGCTCAAACTTTTCCATAAATCCAGAGCCTGTGTTATATAAGAGTTAAAGAGCTTTTCTCCTGTAAAAAAAAAGCAGAAAAATTCTCAGGAAGAACAAAGACTAACGTGTGTTTGGTGGTCAATAGGATTAATCCATAGCATGTTGGCGTCCTATTGGGCGGCTGAAGTAGTTAAAAGGAGTCCTTGTAATCAGATTATTAACGTCAGTTAATCAAGTGCTGCTCTGGTAACAACATATCTGCTGTTCTCTCTCTGTATTCCGCTGGTTCTGCTTCATTTGGTGACATGGAGTTGGATTAATCATTGCTCAGATATCGGCTGTGTTTGGATCCAGTCTCTACATTACCGTATGCTGGACCTTGAAGCTGTTTAACTCCTCGTCTGGAGCAGGACTGGTTCTTTCAGCGGGTCTGACTCCTCTAAGGTGGATTAACTGGGTTCAGGACTCCTTCTTTATACTTGTTCGTCACATGAAAAAAAGGACCATGTTGCGCAGAAAAAGCGAGTTCTACATTTTCCTGGATAATGTTTATTCTGTGATAGCCGACAAGGAGGAGCCGAGGGAAGAGCTGAATCCTTGTGAGGAGTATCTTCAGATGCTGTGGCGGATGAAGTTGATGAGTGCAGTAAGTGTGCAGAGTTTCTTGCAGAATTGTTCCCTATATTTAAAACATTTGGTTTCAATAATTCGGCAACAAGGGGCTCTGTGCCTAACCCTAACCCTGTCCTTTCAGAAGGTAAATTTGAAATGACATACCAAGGGTTGCTAACTTGCATCTGCTTAACCCTGTCTTAAATCATCACATCATCCAGCTAAAGGAAGGCAGCTCGTTTAACGGCCATGTTAAAGCTCCTGTGAGGATTTTTTAACTGGTAATGAAACAGTCTGAAATGACAGTCAGTGCATCTTTGTGACCTACAAAAGCAAGACCAAGACCATCAGTAACTAAAGTCATAACTTATTCAGAGTGATTGTTAGAGTGTGTAACTACTGCCCCCTGGTAGATGTCAGACAAAGCCACTTACCACACACACACACACACAAACACAAACACACACACACACACACACACACACACTGACTGCCGGAACAGAACAGCCTTTGTTATCAGTTTCTACCACAAAGATTCAAAGAGAGTGTTAGTGAGACGAAGAAAGCAGGATGAGATTTTTTTAATCAGGAAACTAATTTTACATACGTCAGCAAAAAGAAAAGATGTACCTAATGCAATTAAATAATGCTTATGTCTTGCTATACTTTCAGTGAATGCACTCGCCTGCCAAAGTCGAGTGATACTTTGCAAACCACTAAGATGTACACCTCGTCTGTGACGTCTTTGATGCCTTATTTTGGTTACAAACTAGCACATGAGTCTGCAGTTTCCTCCTGTTGTACACGAGAGAAGGTTCCATATGAAGTCAGTGGTAGACTTGTCTTCGTTCGTCACTCTCATCTACGATTTCGAATCGGATACACTCCCACAGGCAGTTTCCAACATGTGATTATGTGGCCATTAGCTAAGGAAAGCTTTGTGTCTTCCACTAGCATTTGCATGGAGAACAATTTAACAATGGTGTACTAACAGTGCAACAGAGCATGAAGGAGACTAAACTGATTTAAATTTAGGGTGCCCCTTGGTGGATCAATAGGGAAACTACCTGAAATTAGAGCTGAGCGATACTGACAAAGATGTTATCACGATAACATTTTTCATATCATTCAGTATCGACAAATCATTCTTTTATATCATTTTAAAGTTATATTTTTTGGGCTTTTACACCTTTATTGATTGAGGGAGAGGACAGTGGATAGTGTAGGAAACTGGGAGAGAGTGGGAATGACATGCGGGAAAGGAGCCACAGGCTGGATCGGCACGCCACTAAAGCAGTAGGCCAAGTCTGCGCTCATTTCAGATCATTTTAAAGGCAGATTTTTTTCTCCTGAGTGAAAGTTGAAGAAACCAGATTGTTTGTTAGCTTGTATCTGGGATTTAGTAGCCTAGTAAATAACCAAAATATCTTAAGTAATGAAGTTTAGTGGCCTTTCTTGTTGAGCATGTTTTCACTCTGCTTTGAGCTGGTAGGTTTTGTTTTCTTCAGTGTCACTGTCACTGATTTCAACAGAGTTTGCATTCTGCTCCAAACGTCTTTAAAACCCTAGAACACTATCCCTAAAATTATTAAGATAAGATAAGATAAGATATTCCTTTATTTGTCCCACAGCGGGGAAATTCATGGAGTTACAGCAGCAAACAAGAAGGTGTACAGTACAAGAATTTCAACAAGAATATATATAGAAAAAAATGTCCATCAGAGACGACAGCTTGGCCATAATTCTCCTGTCAGCCACCACCTCCACAGGGTCCAGGACTGAGCTGGCCTTCTTCACCAGCCCGTCCAGTGCCGCTCTCCTGCATCCTGTCCGCCCACAGCAGGTGAAATCCTTCCAATGTGGCATTTGTGTCCGGTGTTAGCTCTGTTACCATGATGCTACTCTGCCAGTATTCCCTCTGGTGCTGGGTTAGCTTGTCCACCTTATCAAAGATAGATCTTACATTCCTCATAACGGTGGGTGGAAGGACAGGTTGATGTCGTCTTTTTTAGCTTTCACATCAATACCAGCACGTCATCCTTACCTCCTTCTCCTCAGCTCACAGGGAAACATCGGGCCTAGCATCGGTTAGATCGACATGCTATGGGATGCTAACAGCTGATCTCGTATGTAAACAATGCAATCATGGATACACGCAGGATCTCCAGACACACAGTAACACCATCACTAACACTGGGTGTTTTTTACCCGATATAATATACCCAATAAAAAGTACTTGTTATCAAAATATATCAAAATATGACAATACATGACAAATTAGAGTAGTGTTCTTTTATTTTCATCTGTGCCATGTCTAACAAAATGAAAAAAATGTATCATGAGGGGACCCAAAAAAATGCTTGAAATAATTACTGAAAAATTTGGAATTCGGGACTAAAAAAATAAATAATGAAACTGGAAACTTGGTGTTCGGTCCACCCATTCCTGAGACATTTGAGTCTCCCCTGGTGACGGCACAGTCTCCTTGACACACAAACAGCAGCAGGAGAGAGAAACAACAAATCACTATTGCCGGGTGAAAATCACCCAGCAATAGTGTTCTAGGGTTAAGCCTGTCTACCTCTTATCCTGCGACATGATTGGCTGTTCCATGCCGACTTCTTCTTCTGTTTAATGCTGGGTGGGAACTAGTGCTTAAGACACAAAGGTTTAAATTTATTATGTTTTATCGTACATTTGTTATATATTTATATTAAGAAAAATAATACCGCGATAATTATCAGTATTGTTTTATCGCCCAGCCCTACCTCAAACCCTCTGTTGTGCTCCCAGACAATCTAAAGTGTCCCCCATTGTTTCCAGTTATGGGACGTCGTTGGCGTATACCATTGTGCAGTGAGACGAGCAAAGTGCTTACACTCTGCAAAATAAAGAAGTCTTTAGAGGGCACTTTAATGGACTTGTACTAAAGAATGCTCCTGTTAGTTTCTTTTTTATGTCCATGAATGACTTGACCACCCTTCCAGTCTACGATGACTCACAGCTGACAGGCAGCAATTTCCTGTTGCTTAACCGTCCATCGTAAGCTTTGTATCTCCATCCAGTGAAAGGCCTTACTCACACATGTAGAGTAGAGGAAGAGTGGTTGAAAAGCAACCGGGGTCCAGCACATGCAGGCCGTACGAGAAAAAAAAAAAGAAGTTTTTTTATGAGCACAGGAGGATGATACACGTGTGCACACGCCAACACACATTCTTAAACTTCAGACCAGCAGAGGCGTTGTGTCTATTAATATCTACATGGCATGCAAACAAGAGCTCTTACACATGAAGTTGCACACAGGGCCAAACAGCTGTTCATATTTTGAAGAAAGTTGGCATGTGTGTGTTTGAGCTTGTGCATGTGTGTGTTTTCCTCTGGGTATGTAACTTTTGTTCTTTCAGAATACTGCTTGGCATGAATTGAGGTTGATCTTGAACCATAATAGTGAAAGTCTATTTGCAAATGTCAGATCAGTTCTTAGTAGCAGGGCATATTTAGCACAACTATGGTGACTTGTTCCTTAATTAGCATTTCAGATGACAAAAACTTAATATCTTTATGTATTAAACACAGATTTTCTTCCTGTTTTGCCTTTCTGTGAAACACTTTCAGAGACCTGTCACATGAAGAATCATTTGTTAGCTTCCATGGGTTAAATCCTCAGCATGCCGGGTGCACAGGGGGCTAAAAAACCCTTCTCAACCTTTAATAACCCAAAGAGAAATAGCTGAGGGCAGCTATTCAGCCACTCTGAAGCTGAGCACATGATCATCACTCTCTGTTTATGTGTGTGCACGAGTGGATTTGAGCGTTTGAGGCTATACTGTTCATTTTCCTGTGACTCCTCTCCAACACAGAGGTTACACCAGGCTATGGGGGCATTGTTCCGCCCCACTTTCTTGCACAAAGCTCAGTGTGTGTTTCGGAGAGGGTTTGGCATCTCCCACTAAATATTTGTTCTTGCTGCTAGACGCCCACTGATGGGGAGAGACAGTGAAGAGCTGCATTGACCGGCGAATGAACGACTGTAGTTCTCACTCGGTCTGCTCTGAATCATCTCTCTGGTTTGCCTCCAGGGTCTCCAGCCATTTTGTTTGATTTGATGAGGAAGGGCTAGTTCCGCAAGAAGAAGAAGAAGAAGTGGGCTTTTTGCTAATTATTTGATGTGGCAGGACACCCAGCTTAACAAACCGTTTCAAATGAATCCAGTGTTCCTCACACCTCCTTTTTCTCACAGCAGTTTTTGGGTCAGTTAGCTAAAGACGCTCCAGAAAAAACACTCATATTTAATTAATTGATTCAAATAAGCCACCAAAGACTTTCCTTCAGAAGCATAAGATTTGGCTGCTCACAAACCATCAATTACTCTTTATTCTTTTTCTTTTTAGTTGAGTGAAAGATGTGGTTGAGATAAAGAACTGTGGCTAAACTTGAGTTAAAGTTTGTGGCAGCTCAGCTCGCAGCCCCCTGAGGCCTCCTCAAGAAAGATCATTCTTATGATTTGGCTTCTGTTACACACTAAGGATGGGCATATCAAGCCAAAATACTATTCTATAATCATTGGCATCTATTCGACGATTATTGGAATAATCAACCTCCCACCCCACACACGCACACCCACACTAACACACAGACCTGTCCCGTTAACGGCCCGTTTGTGTGACAGTCTTGTTAACCAGCAGCAGGATGAGGTGATTCTAGTAGCCGGCACTGTCTTGATCTTTGTGTCAGGGTTTCTGTGACGCAGCGTGGTGTGTGTGTTTACATTTTATAGCCATGCTCAGTCTCTGGAAATACATGTGTAGTAGTGTGAGATTCAGAAACAGAAAATCACTGTAACTGTCGCTAATCTTTTCCTCTTCTTTTGCTATTTAATGCAGTTAGCATTCTTCTTCTTCTGTTACTTAACGGGGCTGGTAAACAGCTTTAACACGCTCTATAGCCACCGTCTAGCAGGAATACCGTATTACAACCAGGCACTGGTAAATACGATGAGAAATTGTACTTTTCAAATGAGAAAATATTCAAAGTAACTTCGATTTTTACTAAGTGAACGAATATTCGAATATTAGAAAATTCGAAAATCATGTCCTATCCTTTTTACACACCATGTAAACCAGAAAGACTGAGGGAATCCAAACCTTATTTTAATTATTTTCAACATTGTAGATTAATACTGAAGACATCAAAACTATGAAATAATCTGGTTTTGTCATAATATGGATTACAACAGTCGTCAAATAGGGCTAACCCTACCTCTGAACAACACAACTGATGGTCTCAAACACATTAAGAAGGCAAGTCATTCTACAAATGACCTCTTGACAAGGCTCATGTTAATTAGAAACAATCCCAGGAGACCACTTCATGAAGCAGACTGAGAGAATACCAAGAGTGTGCAAAGCTGTCATGAAGGAAAAAAGGGGGCTACTTTACAGAATCTGAAATATAAAACATATTCTGCTTTGTTTAACACTTTTTTGTTAATGAAATAATTCCATATATGTTCTTTCATAGTTTTGATGTCTTTGGTATTAATCTACAGTGTTTCAAATAGTTAAAATAAATACAAACCCTTGAATGAGAAGGTGTTTCCAAACTTTTGACTGGTAGTGTATGTCTAGTGTCAGCTCAGCTCACAGCCCCTTCTGACATCCTGTAACCATATAAGAGTGTGCCAGAAACACTGATTTGTGAAGTGTTTTTTTCTGGTTCCAATGAAAAGTACTGTTTGTTTTGGAGACTGTCTCTACTACAGATGACGCTACGAAACAAACAGTCCAAACATTTGACAAAATCATTGACATTCAGGTGTAGGACAGTATTTCTCAGCACAGTAAGACTTAACAGGCATACTGGTGCGATACAATCAGCCCTTAACAATCACAGCTTCAGATGCTTCCAATCTCCAGTCTTGAACAATCAATGAACTCAAGGCCCTGCTGGACGTGCTCATCATGGGTTCCAGTCGTCTTAGACATTTTCAGCAGTAGTCTTTTCACAGCGGTCTAATCTGCTGTCCTAACTCAACGCATTTAACCGTGAAGAGAGGACAAAAGCATCTGAAGGCCTCTTGTCCTATTGTGTCCCCTCCAGGAGAACATCTGTCCCCTCCTCCTCCTCTCTGCTGGATTCCCCCCCTCCCCTACTTTCTTTACCTCAGCGAGTTTTAGATCAGGGAGACAACAGAAACACTGCATTTTATTCCATCTGTGCAACAAAACTTTAAAATCTGACTGCTGATTATCACAGATACTTGATTGTTGCAGTTATATTTGTCCTATTGAGGGTTTCAATGTAAGAAGTAAAGCCACAGACTGTTTTTTGGGGGTCAGAAACTTAGTTGGCACACTTTGCACCCATCTGAGAAATTCTCCTTAATAAGGTCCATCAGTGAGAGAGCTATTTAAAGAGATTTTGCACCTACAGTTAAAACATAACCATATTTTTTGCTTCTTTTTGGGGCATCTTTGAAACACGTATCAGTGTGGGTGTGTTACATTGATGGCTCATTTTTCCATTTGAGCTTTATCACCTCACAACTCATTAGTCAGCTATTTCCTTTGTTCGTTCCCTTAAGTCTACCAAAACAAAACCAGTGCTTTTTTTCCCTCCTCTTGTATTTTTAATAGCCTATTGATTTTTGCTGTGATCATCGGAGCAGCTAAGTGACCTCTGCGGAGGTGCTAAGGCTGTAATAACACAAGAAATGTCCCCAGGAGCTACGTTCAGAGGTTTGGAAACAAGGCTTGTTGTGAAGTCTTTCTCCTCCCTCTCTTTGTGTCTACCTTAGACGTCTGGATCTGTTTTGAGAGTTCCTGTGCCATGCTTTCATTACGTAACGGTGACGACTATGTGAAAAGATTCTTATTTTGTGTTGTCTGCATTCCTGCAGGTTGACAGGTGCATTATTATGGGAGACCTGTCTGTACTTAGGGAAGGTAACAGAGCAGCTCCTCTGTTTATTCCAGCCTTTGTGTCTTTGAAAGCATGTAAGGATAGAAATAATAACACCAGCAGCAGTGCAAAGAGAGCCTCTTTAATGACCAGAGGTGGGGTTTATCATGATGATGTAGTAGCTGTGGTGTTATTACTCTTTGCTGCTGTCTGTGGCTGAAAAACAGAAGCACAGGAAGCCACATTGAATTTAAATTACACGCCTCTATTTTGGTACTCAGGTGTTGCGTTCACAAGCATCACAAAGATGCTCTGAAGAAGACCTCAGACTGCTGTGGGTAGTTGTGTTAAATAAGTTCAGAACAATGAGAGAATTAATACTTTATGGTGTTCTGTTAAGAATGCGAACACACAAATGCTGATGCTAAGACAAAATGTCAATTGACCTGTTAGTAGACCCATTGGGATACCATTGCCATTTAAGTGCTAACAACTGTCCATCCAATTTGTAGCTAACAATACAATTTGATAGTTTTCCGTGATTCTGCAGGAGAGGTTAGCAAGCTAACACTAAGGTTTGTTAGGAATTACTTGGATGTTACCATTAGAAACAGCTAACATTAGCAATTAACCACTTTTAGCTAACAGCATTATGTGTCAGTGTTGCACGATACCATAAGATAGGCATACATTATTATTATTATTATTATTGTTATTATTATTATTATTATTTTTGGCTAAGCAAGCTAACAGTAAAGTTAGCTAAGAATTGCTTGGATCCTAGAATTAGCTTTCACTAGACTACAGCTAACATTAGCAATTAACCACTTCATAGCTAACATCACCATTTGTCAGTGTTACACAATATGATAAGAGAGGCATACATTTTTGGCGAAGCAAGCTAACAGTAAAGTTAGCTAATAAGTGCTTGGATGCCAGAATTAGCTTCCACTAGACAACAGCTAACAATAGCTATCAGTCACCTCTTAGCTAACTACTGTTTGATATTGACACACCCTAAAAAATTGAAAATAACAAAATGTCTTGCAATGTATTATTTTAGCAGGCTAACAGTTAAGCTAGCAAGGTAGAATGCTAAAGCTAACAGTTGAAGCTAATGAACTTTTAAATTGGCTGATTACAGACTAAGTAAGCTAACAGTAAAATTACCTAGGAGTTGCTTGTAGGCTAGAATTAGCTTCCACTAGACAAAAGCTAACAATAGCTGTCCGTCACTTCTTAGCTAACATTACTGTTTGATATTGACACACACTACAAATTGAAAGTAACAAAATGTCTTGCAATGGATTATTTTAGTAAGCTAACAGTTAAGCTAGCAAGGTAGAATGCTAAAGCTAACAGTTGTAGCTAATGAGCTATGAAGTTGGCTGATTACAGCTAGTTGTTGAATCAAAAAGCTTGTAAAGTGTGATCACTTTCAGGTTAATTATGTTTATACAACTTTTAGACTTGAGTGTGATGTCAGAGGAAAAAAATTGCTGTGAATGGGATTAATATGTAACTACTTCCACCTGCACAAAGCTCCCCTGTGTCATCACATATCCTTGGGTTTGTCCTCTATTTACATTCAACAGAGAGTGGAAGGGAGGAACTGTATGCTGTAGGGATGCAGGTCAGTGGTCCCTCAGTGTGGACAAGATCAAGAAATCTGATCTGGAGTGGGAGCTAAATAATGTGCATTAATCAGATTAACCAGCAGTCTAATACATTAAACTGCACCATAATCTCCGTCACCAGTTGGGTGAGGTCAGGAGGCTGATCCTTAAACAAGAACGTGTTTGTTTTCCTTCAGCACAAGAGCAGCCCACATATATATATTTAGTAACTGCTTATTCTCCTTTGTTCTCCGTTTGAACCTGCTCCCCATTTCCTGGATAATAAAAAATATTTAGCTGTGCTGTTCTATTTATTGTCTTTCATGTACTACCACAATAGCACATCTATCAGAGTGAGTGGAATTGTGTCCTGAAATAACAAGCAAGAACGGGGCTGGTTCGTTTCCTGAAGGGATCCCCCCGTGTTCTCCCTCCTGCAGGAACAAGGTCAGGTGTCAGAGGCCGCACATGACAGAATGGAGGCACGTCGACAGTTGGAGCAGGAGTTATTAGTCTTTCAGCACGGGGCCCTTACATGGGAGGAGGTTTCACAAAAAATTCCTTTGCAGGTTTTTCAAAAAATGAGGCGAGTAACTGTTCAGCCAACTGTGACAGAGAGCCCGGCGCAGTTTAATTTGCATGCAGAGCACACACGCTAACTTACGTAACTGGAGAGTGAATCATTTTTAGATTTTGGATGTTAAATTTTTCCTCACCATAACAAAACGTCTGAGAATAGACATCGTTTAGAGGCTTCCTGCTGTGTCACAGGGGAACAAAGTAGGGAAATGAATTGTCTTTATCCCATTTGGTTTTAAAATATATGTTCATAAAACGACAAAAATCAAAACTCCATCATCAGTTGGATTATTTTGACCTCTAATCTGCAACTAATAACTATACTCTGCAGTTTATTTATACCATATGATTGATTCTAGCAAGGGGGTGACATCATTCGTTTAGCAAATATCTGCACACATCCCTTGTATTAAGATAAATAAATGCATTACTGTGTGTGCATGAATAATAGAACGTTACAATATACACTCACTGGCCACTTTATTAGGTACACCTGTTGAACTGCTCGTTAACACAAATATCTAATCAGCATATCACCTGGCAGCAACTCAATGCATTTAGGCATGAAGACACCGGCTGCTACATGCGACCTACGAATCTAGATTGCAGTACGTACTGCATACTACAAACTGTGTTTGAAGGTAGTATGTCGTATGATTGTTCTGTTGGATCTGTTTTTTAAGTATGCTGGGTCAGACGTTGCTGGATTTCCAGTTTTGGAAAATGGAAGTAAGAATGGCCAAGCTGATAGCGAAACTGCTTCTGTAGCATCACTTATTAATTAAAAAAGTTACAAAGTGGTTCTTATGGAATTTAATCATTTTCACAGCACCTAAAAACTGAGTGAGCCCTTCAAAAAAGAAGAATAAAGAAGAAGGGAGTAAGGATGGGCATTTCAAGCCAAAATACTGTTTGATAATCATAGGCATCTATTGAATCAGAATCAGCTTTATTGGCCAGGTATGCATGAACACACAAGGAATTTGACTTTGGTAAACTGTGCTCTCTTTGTACAAGGCATAAGAATAAGACCTTCAAATAAAAATAACAATAACAATAACAATAATAACAATAACATCAGCTATTGGATGATTATTCAAATAATGTGGCGTGTATGTTTAAATTTTACAGCCATGCTCAGTCTCTGGAAATGCAGGTAGAAACTGAGAAAATCGCTGCGACTGTCGCTAATGTTTTCTTCTTCTTTTGCTATTTACTGCAGTTGGCATTCTTCTTCTTCTGTTACTTAATGCGGTTAGCAACTTTAAGACGCTCTATAGACACCGTCTGGCGGGAATACCATACTGCAATCAAGTACCAGTAAAAACAATGAGAAATTTTACTTTTAAAATGAGAAACTATTCAAAGTGACTCTTTGATTATTACAAAGTGATCGAATATTTGAATATTCAAAAATCATTGCCCATCCCTAGAAGCGAGATGTTAGCGCTGTGCATTATGGGAAACAGTACCTAAGGGAGACTGGTCCTATGCATACTGAGAAATGACATCTGGGAAGTTTTAGCATACTGCAGATTTTGCTCTTGTTCACATACTACATACTGAATTCTGGCCAAATCAGTACTTACTGCTAGTATAGTAGGCGGTTTCGAAGACAGTCATAGTCAAGATGACCTGCTTGGTGAGGATCAGCAAGGTGTACCTAACAAAGTGGCCAGGGATGACTTTGTGTTGAAATATTTTCAATAGAAGAAGAATCTCCCCGATCCTCATTTTTCTAGAGGAGACACTTTGGGAGCATAAAGTGGAGATGTTGTTTGGTTAAAGTGTTTACATCCTGCAGTTTAAGGCTTCATGTGCACAGCTTTTGCATGTACATACCACTTTAAATAGGAACTGTTGTAACTGGTCTGACCCCAGCACAACCAGGTGGGTTCTCTGTGAACCTGAGTTGCACCAGACACATCTGCCAGAGTGAATGAAACTCACACTCGCAGACTCGTCTGGCTTTAAGGCTTAAATTTCTTACAAAACGCTGAAAATATGCAGGGCCGGGTCTTTCACCAGTGGTAATAGCTGCAGGTTAGTGTAAGTGCAAAGAGAGACTACACGACTCTGCTCTCTTGTCTGACACACTTTCTCATAATGTGTTGTTGTCTTTGACATTCGCTTCACTCAGATTCATAATTTATTCATGCGCTCTCCTTCCTGCAGTCGAAGCTTTTGTTTATGACTTTTCCATTTTAGTGAAGCCGCTGCCTCCACCTCTATCTGATCTGATATTACCAAAGATTCATGAGCTCAGGGTGACTCATCACTCTGCAGATCAGAAGCTTTATTTAATGTGTATTTTTTTTGTGTGGATTGAAAGATAAACCAAAGTGAAGAGTTTAAGGGGTCATAGCAGAGCAGGGCAGAGCAGCGGAGTCCCCCCTCTGCTCATTTTAATCCCCTCCCATGTAATCCCGCCTCTACTGTCAGTTGTACTCCTTTTAAACCTCCCCCCTCTGTTTTTCCTCTCTCTCTCCCTCCCTCTCTCTCCTCCTCTCTCATCCCACTTATTCCACCTTACGCCTGATGGAGCATTAAGCCTGAATGCTGTAGGCAGCTCTGGCCTCAGATTCAGAGTGAACCAGTTTTGCGTCGGTTCCTCTCGCCGCTCTCTGGGATTCCTGCACCTTCAGAAACAACCGGGAACTACTTTTTCTGTTTCTTTGTTTTTGTGTGGGAGCGGGGTCAGCGGACATTGTTCCCAGCCCAGGGAGGCTCCCACGTAATCTGCTCTTTTTTGCTTTGCTTTGGATACCTGGGATAAATGTTCTCTTTGTGGATGCCTCCTGTAGCCTGACCTCAGCCTTTTTGTTGTGCTGCTCTTTGGATGGACATTTTCTGGATTTGGATGCTTCAGAAGGGTACACATTCCACCTCGGAGACACACCGGATAAGATGGTGCCCCTGCAAAAAAGGGTAATCTGAGTTATGCGTGTGGAGGAGTGCGGGGTTAGTGAGGGAGCATTGTGTGCAAGATATGGCTGCACTGTTTGCATGCTTGCTTTCTTCCAAGAAGGCTTTGTGCCTGTGCAGCTTGATTACTTTAATTGGCACGTAGGACTGAGAGTGAGCGTGCTGTAAGGAATAAAGTGGAAGTGGATTTTTGTAAATGTGCAGAGAGGAGGAATATAAAAAGATGAAGTTCCTCAGCATTTCACTGACAGCTCTATTGTTTCATTCCATCTTGTGATTCTTCTCCTGAGTGGCTTGTTGATGAGTGATAGCTCATTGAAACTGGCCAACAATGCCCACTGCTGAGCCCCTCTCGCTGAGTAATCCCCATTGTTGCTCTTGAGTGCTTCAATTAGGACTTTTTGTAACATGCCGCTGCTCTTTTAAAGGTGTCCCAGTGATTCTATCAAAGCGAATACGCGCTCAAAAAAGCAACAGTAGCTTTAAATCAGCTTGATATTTTTATACGCACTACTGAGGGTTTTAAGTGTGCCGCTTTTAGAGCTACCTGAAAGTATTGTGAGACTGTGCAGACATCAGAATATATCACAGTGTTTTTTTTTTCATCACCACAACCGCTTCCTGTGATATGAAAAGGCTTTTAGTGCAGAGATGCATCGAGCAGCCTCAGCGCACGTCTTCTCTCAGTCTCATTCGAGCTGACGCTTCTCATTGTTAAGGTGTGGTGCTAGAGGAAGCAGGACTAAGGAAGACATCTAGACATGGGAGAGGAGAGGATGGGGGACTGCTGGAGCTACACCAAGGTTGTTGTTGTTTTGGTTTTCTTTTTGATACTCCACTAAAAATCCACTTATGATAACCATTTGTTAGCTTTGTTAGCACGTGTTTGTGTGAGTTCATCGCTTTTCCAGATGAAGCTCTTTCTCTTTCTACATTTCAAGCCAAGCAGTGGCTCACTTTTTCCTTCACAAGTCTAGATGTGAATAATGGGCTCAGCTTGAACAGCTGCACTTGGTTATCAGACTTGGAGATGGCTGTTGCCCTTCTTTGAGGATGTTAAGAAGATACAGATCAAAAAGCGACCTGTCACTTTTGCTAAATCAGCGTTAGTTCAACTCTTGGCATTCAGCTTTATAAGGTGTTCTAATGTTTGAACTATATGAGCTGTGTTCATGGGAGAGGGCCAGATGCTTTTGTGTGATTACTGGCTGTGAGTAAACACATTGACCGACACATTTATGCCTGATTGCTCTGCTTGAAGGGTCACAACACATGAGGCACAGAGCTGAGTAGGTCTACGGGACAAATATGGACAATGTGTAGTAGCATAGATCAATACTGACAAATACTTAAGAGTGCATCATAGCTAGAACTTCCTGCTGCTATGTTAGTCTGCTGGTTACATACCTGTGTTTGCAACATGCTCCTCTTGAATCTAAACAGATCTACAGTACATGGCTGTGATTTTAGCACTAAATTGACTGCATCAACATGTCGTTAAAGCATTGCTACCATGCTCAGGCCTCCATCTGATACTTCAATTATACACATGCTGAGAGAGAAAGCATTGATTATTAACCTATAATAATTTATTCATATCATTTTATTGTAATTGTAGAGGGGATTTGATTGTGTCAACCTTTGAAACACAAAACTTGAAATCAAACCGGTCTCGGGTCATGAGGAGGGTTCGCAGGTTCAAATAAATCGGCAAAAAATACCGTTTTATTTGTGTTGATTCAACAAACTGTCTCTCATAAGCAATCAGAGGCGTCCTTGTGTTGTAGCCATAGAATGTATAAATAATGGATGTAGTATCCGTGACGTCACCCATCTGTTTCTGAAGCCCAATTTTGAAGCCAATCGTCGGCGGGAGGCATATTGGAAATGCTGAACTCAACCCAAGCGGCAACCTCCGGTCTCAAAATATGAAGCCCATGCGGAAATGTTATAAACTGCAATTCATCAAGCGTCCACTTGAGGCTGGCTGCAGAAACACTTGAAACCACATCCACATCCATTCAAAAAAGATGATCTTTGCAGCATTTAGAAACATGTTTACAGCCTGGTTAAAAAAACGGCTTGTAGCTAATTCCTCTATCGGGACACACTGTACGGGAGGTGAATTCTTTTTTAACGCGCCAGTTCAGAAGATATTGAGATTACGAGATTTGCCCTAATACGGACATGACTGACTTGATTGACAGGCAGGAACACATAGCTGTAGGCTAGGAGGCTCAAACCCCGCCTCTTTACCTCACACTAAGTTTGGTTTAGATCAGCATTTCTAATATGGCGCCCGCTGACGATTGGCTTCAAAACAGCGCTCAGGAACAGATGGGTGACATCACGGATACTACGTCCATTATTTATACTGTCTATGACTCAACCTCACTGCTGTCAAGATAGTGTGACGTAAAGAGGCGGGCTTTGAGTCTCCTAGCCAACAGCTACAGTGTTCCCGCCTGTCAATCAAGTCAGCTGTACCTCTTGTAATGGAAAACTCGACGCATTATGAAAAAGTGTGTGCCGATCAAGAAATGAGCTATCCAGCCTACACTTGTTTTTTGTACCAGGCTGTAAACATGTTTATTTCTGCTGTAAAGATTGGCTTTTATGAATGGGTGTGTATGTGGTTTTTCGGTACTTCCGGAGCCAGCATCAAGTGGACACTTGAGGAACTGCAGTTTTTAACATTTCCGCAGTAGCTTCTTTTCTCACTTCTTGGTTTTAGCATGTCCTGGTAGTAACATCAATGTCTTTCCCTGGTGCAATTTCCTATCCTATCATACCTGACTGTCTATAAACATGTCACCTGGTGCAAAGACTACCAAAACTAAGTGTTCATGATTATGTATCAGATCAAACTTTATCCTATATTTTCCTTAAACAACGTAACAGCAAATAACTACATAACTATATGTGAAATAATTAAATGATACAGAACAACTGGAATAGCTCAACAGTCATAAATTAAGAGGTGCTAAGTGTGAGGATGCTCATATGGCACCAAGGACGAATGGTAGTAAGTTAGTAATGGTTACATTCTGTTCTATTCTTAAGTATCATGATGAAAAGGTGTCAGTCTTGTTATCTTTTAACTTTCGGCATCAACTTTAAAAACAGGAAAAGCACCCACACTAACGTCATCATCATGTTCTGATCTTTGTCTCCTGCCCTCAGACTTTTTTTTCCGGTAACTTCACAGCGATGGGTTAAATGCCTTGCTTGATCTAATCATTGCACTTTCTTCTCTCCTGCAGGATCAGTTTGACAACTTGGAGAAGCATACACAGTGGGGGATCGAGTATTTGGAGAAGTACACCAAATTTGTCAAGGAGAGATCAGAGATAGAAACCAACTATGCAAAACAAATTAGGTGAGTACTCCAGCAGATGATCCATATGATCAGTTTGGACTGTTTTCAACCCAGGTGGCTTAGATAAAGATCCCCCCCCTCCTCTTACGGCAGGATTTGACCTACTGAAGTGTCCTTGAAACAAGAGATCGGATCCTTTAAAGCTCATTATGTTGCTGACCGTGACCTCTGACCTCCCTGTGGAGGAAAAGTGAAGCTAGAATTCCCTTGAGCAGTGATGTGTTGATTATCAGTGTCATCATATTTCTGCTCAGAGAGGCATGTTAGCTTAATGCTAATGTTAGAGCTAAACAACAGGCCTGAGGAGCATGTCTGTTCCATTCTCCATCTTTCTTCTATTCTTTCCTCTATGACAGTCTCTCTGTCTGCTCTCTTTCCTGCACACACGCTGTCTGTTGTTGAGCCTCTGCTTCAGGCGAGAGGAAGTCAGGTTGAAGGGGGATGGGGCGGAGCTTATGTTTCCATAGAGACTACTAGGTATCAGCTTTATCAACCCCAGGTCTGACCCAGATTTTTTTTTTTTCCTCCAACCACAAGTGCTGCAAGCCCCGCCCCCTTCAGTTCTCCCCACTGTAACTCTAGTTCGGTGCAGTGATTTTTTTCTAAAGGCAGTAATGGGAGCATGTGCAGTCGAGCACATAAACCATCCTCATCCCAACACAGTGGGAGATACCCCCAAAACCTACAATCCTGGTCTTTAAAGAGGACTGGCAATATGGCTAATGCTTTAAGTATTGAACCCCCAACCCCCCTTTTATTACGGACCAGCCAATACCAATGCAGTATTTGCATAGCAACCCTCTGCAGCAGATCCTCTGCAGAGCACAGCAGTCCTCTCTCTGAGATTTAAGTAAGCTTGAGATAATAGGACTAGTAATCTGTGTTTACAAGCATGCATTCACTCATACATGCATACCCCTGCATGCAAGTATGTGCACACTTATAGAAAGACATATAAAGCAAAGAATAGCTCACTCAAATGTTGATTTATATTTGTGGAATATATTGATGAATTGTTGTGAAGTGGAAGCTTCAATGACTTCAATCACTTGAACTTATCTCTAATGGATAAAGCAATTGAACAGGTCTTCTTAACAAACTGCCTGTAGATATAAGAACAATACAGGAGTGAATCAGACCATCTCTCCCTGGAAACAACTTAGCTATTCTGCCCATTTTCCAGGTCTGCCTGGGCACGTTATCCACTCCAATCAGGACAACACACTTTGTAAACGTATAGAAAGACTTAAAGCAAATATATAGCTCACTCAAAAGTTGATTTATATTTGTGGAATATATTGATGAATATTTACTAAGCTCTGCTTTTTCTTTTTCTAGTTTTTTCCCTAAAATAAAATAAATCAGACATCTCCAAACTGAATAGTTTCCTAGTCATGAGTAGTCAACAAGTCAACTTTCCACAGTTCTGGTTCTGCTCATGTTTGCTCATTGGAAAAAACTTTATTATGGGTTATACAATTCAATAAGTGAGCATTTAAATAGAAAAACAACCGGCAACTTTTTGGATAACTGAAGTCATGATTTAAGAAGAAAAACCACAGAGTTTGAACTCCCAACCTCTCAGTTATGAGCCAGTTATAAGTCATAGATTCAGGCTGCAGCACATTTATTTTTACAATACACACTACCAGTCAAAAGTTTGGACACACCTTCTCATTCAATTGTTTTTATTTATTTTAATTACTTTCGACATTGTAGATTAATACTGAAGACATCAAAACTATGAAATAATCTGGTTTTGCCATAATCTGGATTACAACAGTAGTCAAAAAGGGCTATCCATTGTGTGCTAACCCTACCTCTGAACAACACAACTGATGGTCTCAAACACATTAAGAAGGCAAGTCATTCTACAAATGAACTCTTGACAAGGCTCATGTTTATTAGAAACCATTCCAGGAGACCACTTCATGAAGCAGACTGAGAGAATACCAAGAGTGTGCAAAGCTGTCATGAAGGAAAAAGGGGGCTACTTTACAGAATCTAAAATATAAAACATAATCTGCTTTGTTTAACACTTTTATGTGAATTAAATAATTCCATATATGTTCTGTCATAGTTTTGATGGCCTTCAGTATTAATCTACAGTGTTTCAAATAATTACAATAAATACAAACCCTTGAATGAGAAGGTGTTTCCAAACTTTTGCCTGGTAGTGTACAGGAACTGAACTCTGTTATCACTCAATTTCACTTCTGACATAGTATTTGGATCTGTAGCTCAGACTCTGCTGGTTTATTTATGATCATTCAGTTAGCATTAGCATACCTCTCAGATGCTGTCCAGCTAACTACACAGTGGAGACGTTGACCTGCTGCATAAAACGGATGCTTAATTTACTCCGTTTGTGCAGCCAATGCAATAGATGGTCCTTTTTGACAACTGCTGTACTTTAATCTAAGCTTATCTGGATCCTGTAACTCACACAGCAGAGACTGGAGGTCTTAGCCAAGTCTCAGTTGGTAACACTGCTGATAAATCCAATTGATTCACAGGCAACACACTGTAAACCCGAACAGTACTTCTAACTCATAGCCATTAAGGGTACAGCACTCAAAACCAGCTATTTAGTTTAACTAACAATTCATTATTGAATTATCTGAACGATTAATGCTGTTTTATATATATGTGGATACATTTTATTGAGTTAATATCCATGTCCAAATAACGGCAGCAACAAGGAAACTTATTTAAAGCATCAACATTTCTAATCACTTCTTAACTTTGTCTAAACACAGACTTTTAAGACAATTACAGAACCCCTTTTTTATTATTATGGCCCCTCAAAGCATCTGCAATCTCAGATGTGGTGCATGCATTTGAACATAAACACATATCCCATAATTCAGTTGGTCAGCATCTGCTTACAGTCTGTGTGACAAAAGAAACAGGAGCAGACAATATGGCAGGTTTGCTTTGATTTAACTTCAGGCCCCCACAGATGGTGCGGATGTTTTCGGTCACAGAGGACCTGCTGTCAAACTCACACACACACACACACACACACACACACATGAGCACGGACACTGGCGAATAGCCACAAACAAGCGAGGATGGGGACATTAGGATGTACAGACAGGATAGCCTGACTCAGAGGGTTTTCCTGTGCTCTTGACACACTGATCTTCTTTATCGTCGTGGTGCTACTTCACCATTCCTCAGGACTAATCAACCTCTGTAATCAACTTAGCTCATGAAATCAGGCTTAATCCAACGGGCGCACATTAACCTAAAGAAGAGCCGGGCGGTGAGATCTGATAAACTAATTGAATTGGCCTCTTTGATCCCGTCCTCTTTACGGTCATTAGTGTAGTCGGGGAGATTTTTCCTCCTAACGTCTCCTTTCTTAACAGAGATAATAGACCTCCTCAGATAAAAGCAACACGTGCATTTACAAACTTTATAACCATTAGCTGTTTAAGTCTCAGAGCTCTGCGCTGGCTCACTGGGGACAGAGCTGATTGGAGTCGATTGAATCAATGAGTCAGTGGACAGATGTATAATTGGAAACTATTTCCAGGATTGCAGAGATGTTAAAGATCTCATTCCTCTGACCTCTCAAATGGACAGAACGAGGAATCTTGGCTCTGCAACCTGATGGTGAGGGATTCGGGGCGCAGGTTTAGCTCAGTTGGTAGAGCAGGCGCCCCATGTACAGAGGCTACAGTCCTTGTTGCACTGGTTGTAGGTAGGGATGTGCATTTCAAGCCAAATACAATTCGATAACCACTGGCATCTTCTCTGAGATTATTCGTAATCAAGGTGCTAGTTGTAGCGAGCATTTGTCTCAACGTTTGTTGCTATTTAATGCAGTTAGCATTCTTCTCCCTCTGTTACTTAATGCGGTTAGCAAACAGCTTTAAGACACTCTATAGCCACCATCTGGCGAGAATTCTGTATTGCAACCAGGCACCTGTGGAAATGATGTAAAAATGTTCTTTCAAAATGAAACAATATTCGCATTAACTTCGATCTTTAACATGTGAACGAATATATATATATATATATGTCCCATCCCTAGTTGTAGGATTGATTCCCAGTCCCAGCACAATTTGGTTCATGTCAATCCCTCTCTCTCTCCCCACATTCCCTGACTCTCTCAAGCTATCCAATCAAAATAAAGGAAAAAAAAGGCCCCAAAAATATTTAAAAAAAAACGGGATTTTGAGTGATTCCTCAATAATTAACTGACTTTTTTAAAATCCTCCTGATGCTGTTTTTATTCTGTTTTAGACAGTATCAAAGGCAGGATTTAATATTTAATATTTAATATTTTTTCTTTTATCTCTTATCTTTGGTTGGTTTCATTCTTCTGACTTTGTTTGATTTCTTTTTATTCTATTGCTGTTAGTTTGACCTTTTTTTTTTACTTGTTTTATTCCTTTTCATCTTTCGTGGTCAACTTTTTTTTTTAGATTCTTCTCATTTTCTGTCATTTTGTGGCTCTTATGTTGCTAAACTCCCTGCTCTTCTGTTTTAAATCAATTTTAATTCTTGATTAATTAATTAATTTTTAATTTAAAGTATTCCTCACATTTCTTTTTATAGTGGTAAGCACTTTATAACCCTGTTTTAAAAAGTGCTATATAAATACATTTCATTATTTTCATTTTTTTATTTTGTAGAGCAAAAACTTCATCAAGGATATGTTCAGTGGATATTGAAAATGTAGGTTAGCTTCTGCACTTATTTTATTTGATACACTTGCTTCCTGCTTTAACAGGTCATGTTGAAATGACAAAAAAAGAACCGTCCCATTTAGAGGATATGAATTATTGATTATTCCCTATGGCATATAAAGGATGTTAAGTAGTTGACATCCAATCCAATGAGACTCAGCTCAGTTCAAACTCAGTGCAAAGATTTTATCGACATTGAAGTTTCAGAAACAATCGGCCAAACACCAGAGAATAAAAGTAACCGATATTTGGATAGCATAAAAACACAGTAATAAAAGCAATGCAAGAACAGTTAAAGTAGAAAACCATAAAAATGTTCCATATTTTGGTGAAGTGTTGTAATAAATTGTTTAAAACAGCCCCAGTAACTCTTCACTCCAATGCCATCCATCTCTATTACTCCACTTTGTACCAGTTTTATCCCCATACCAACCACACACTGCACTAATCCCCCAGTAATCCTCTTCCTCTTTATTGGTGTAAACATGCACAATGCTTCAGTCTAGTCATAGCAGGGCAATGCATTAATTCCTCCTCCTCCTCCTCCCCCAAATTCCAGTCTGGCATAATCCATAACACAGTGGGAATAAAGTCCTGTGAACAAAGGAGGCCGAGCGAGGCTGAAAAAACAGGTCTGTCTTTACTGTAGTTAAAGCCTCACCTGGTATGTAGCACTCATAAAGTCTAACTCTAAACAAAGAGACAAAAGTCAAAACCGGAAACACCGACGTGAAGACATGAGCGCTCGTTTAATCCCTCTAATTAAAAGGAAGCTGCTGCCCCTGTTTTAGTGGGTTTTTTTATTGAGGTTAGTGGGCAAACAGAGGCTGACACTTGACATCTGACTGTGAGTGAGTAACTGAGTGAGTGAGTGGGAACCAACGCTATTATTAGAGACAGAGTGTGAAGGACAAGATAGACAGATCTGCCTGGCAACAGTGCAAACACTCAAGGGAGGAGATGCGTAGGGGTGGGGGGTTGCACAGACAGAGAGCAATCTGGATGTAGTGCAGACACACGTTGCATGTACTTTTTCCTTGAACACATGCATTAATTATTAGAGCAGTCATTCAGCTTGTCCTTTATGACATATACAGTGAGGAATTTATTTTCCAACAGTGATTATTTTGCTCTCAACAAGGGCAACAACAAGAGGGGTCGTTATTTGCTGATGACAGTTATTTTCTGGACTGTAGTTTTGTGCTTTTGATGACAGACAAATATACGTTTTCAAACAATACAAATATTTTGTTTTAGGAAATTGCTGCAGCATAAATGAAGTAAATCAAAAAGCAAATGCGGATATGTTGACTAATTAAACTTTAACCCTTTTAAAAATTGACTGAGTTGCTCTTTCACACATGTCCCTCACAGTGTGAAATTTCCCTTGTCTGACCAGGGAGCAGGATACTGGATGATACATTTTTTTCCATTTATTTACTGTAAAAGTTACAATTAAACAGACATATTTACAGTATTATTGAATGAGCGGAAATGAACATACTTCCAACAGAAAAGAATACGAAGCAGCTTCCTTAAGTGCACAAAAATTGCATTGTTAGCGGTTTGTAAACGTCACCATCGTTTACCACTTTAACTGCGTTCACACACTAGCTCACCCCAACTTCTTGAGCAAATTTTCCTAGTGGCCGGCAGGAAAAAAGACCAGGAAATGTTGGGTGAAAAACCCAGCCATTTGCATTTATTAAGCAGCCTACCCTGAAAAAATTCTGGAGAATTTCAGGAGTTTGTGCATGTGTGAACGCAGCATTAGACTTCCTGTTTCCAACCCTTTTTTTGGGGGGGCAGTGTTACATTAAAAGTAGACATTTTAAGTGAACACAATTCCAAGAAGTATTCAGAGTAAAGACTCAAATTAGGGTCATAAAGTAAGTTTATTTGCGTGTTTGCACAAGCTCAAAATTACAAATTTAGTGTAAAATTAACCCCAGAGTCGGTCAGCCCGCCCTCTATTTTAAAAATGCATTTAAAAGCGTGTTTTCTGAGCATCAATGTTTACTTTTTTTCTCAAATCTGCATCATGTGTTCAGATTTGCATCATTTAGCACCTATTTAGCAGGTTAATCACAGAAAAAGTGTCTTTTTCTGTACACACTGCTGTTGTTGTCACTATAAAAGCAGACGTCATGATGTGGTGGTGACACTGCCTCTCATCAGAGACATATAGACTGTTTTCTTTGCAGCTGGAAGGGGAGGTTGTTTCATGCTGAGACATCCCCATCTGGATGAAGAGCTACAGTATCGTACACATTGTGTCGTAGTAAAAAGACAAGCAAAAATCACCCCCTAGTCAAACTACCAGGAGTATGGCAGGTCAAAAACGTAGCTTTGCTTTCGTCTTACTCACTGTTAGTGAAAATATTATCAGCACAGCTCAGTTTGGTGTCAATCTGTCTGTTCTGTACAAACACCCCTTGTGTCTCAGGATCCCTGAAGACATAAGTAAACAATGTGCATCCAAATCCATCCACTCACAGAGCAGGTTATTATGTTCTGTTGACAGAGCAGCCTTCAAACAGAGCATCAGCACCATTTGGTGATGAGTGTCACGCTGTCACGATGAAACAAACCTGACATGATGAACTGTTACCTGCCACAGAACACAGCAGTTGTTAGGTTGAATGAAGGACATTGACACACACACTCATAACTGTTACAATATCATATCACATATATTTTTTATCATAACTCAACTGCGTGTGTCACTCGCTCTGCACTCATCTCGTGCCACTGCCATGCAGCCTGAGTCATAACAAGGGCAACGGCTGCACATAAGAAAAGCATGCTTGTTTCTGGTGACTGCCTCTGCATGCACGCTCCCGGAGGCGATGATTTATGACCCGAAGAGAGGAAAGGGTAGATGAAGGAGAAGGAGGAGAAAAGCACTCTGCTGGATTGAATGGTGTATTGGATGATCCTTTGGCAGGTCCATAGGGGCAGTGTCAGGGAAATATAATGGGACTGGTGCACTATCTTGTGTTTGGATGGTGCTCTTAGAGAAGAGTCCGTGAGACATGTCTGACGAAGCTGGATTCTTTGTTTTCACAGGAATTTATCAAAGAAGTATCAACCCAAGAAGAACTCAAGAGAAGAGGAGGAGAGCAAGTAAGTACAAGGATCATGCGCAAAGGAATGAAGCCGATGTGGAAGTGTTGAAAACTGCAGTTCCTCTAGTGTCCACTTGAGGCTGGCTGCAGAAACACCGGAAACCCCATACACACCAATTCAAAAAAGACGATCTTTACAGAAGAAATAAACATGTTTACAGCCTGGTTCAAAAAACAGCTTGGGTCTACGACGGTTCAGAAGATAGTAAGATTATACGTTTTTGCCCAAATAAGGACATGACTGACTTGACTGACAGGCCAGAACATATAGCTCTTGGCTAGGAGGCTCAAACCCCGCCTCTTTACCTCACACTAAGTTTGGTTGAGTGCAACATTTCCAATATGGCTCCCGCAGAAGATTGGCTTCAAAACAGCGCTTA
This sequence comes from Notolabrus celidotus, assembly GCF_009762535.1. Lineage (NCBI taxonomy): Eukaryota > Metazoa > Chordata > Actinopteri > Labriformes > Labridae > Notolabrus > Notolabrus celidotus. The sequence continues at coordinate 6,063,922 of NC_048290.1, forward strand.
GGAACAGATGGGTGACGCTGCGGATGCTACGTCCATTATTGATACAGTCTATGGTGGGAACACAGTAGCTGTTGGCGAGGAGGCTAAAGGTCGCTTCTTTATCTCATAGTAGCTTGATAGAAGTTAGGTTGAGTTCAGCATTTCCAATATGGCTGCCGTCAACGCAGCACTCCAGAAACAGATGGTTGACGTCACGAATACTACATCCAGTTATTATACAGTCTATGATTTTAACATGTTGGGTTTGGTACTTTTTTTTACCAACTAAGATACAACCTGTTAAATTCAGACTGTTTAAAACATGGACGCCGTTTTGGTGATGTTGCCCATTGGTTTCTGAAGAGGCATGATGAAGCCCAAAGATGGCGGCCACCACACTTACTTCTGGCTGATCTAGAAACTGACAGAGATGGAGTTAATAATAATAATAATAATAATAATGCATTTTATTTATAGGCGCCTTTCTTGACACTCAAGGACACCTTACAACATTAAAACAAACAGAGTTTAAATAACAAACAGTAAATAAAATACAATTTAAAAAGTTTTAAGTGAATGGACAGTGGAGTTGTGGTCAGATGGAGTAAGCCAGTCTAAACAGATGAGTTTTGAGTTTGGATTTAAAATGTGGGAGAGAGTCAGTATCACGGAGGTCCGGTGGGAGAGCGTTCCAGAGCTGGGGAGCAGAGCGGCTGAAGGCTCTGCTCCCAATGGTAACAAGGTGAGCAGGGGGGACAGTGAGATGGATGGAGGAGGAGGATCTGAGGTTGTGGACGGGTGTGGCAGTACGGAGGAGGTCAGAGAGATAAGGCCGTAGCCTTGCTGCCTGGCAAACAGCTACTTCACACCAGGCCCATAACTATTCCCAAATATGCATAACTGTTAGCCTTGATGTCATCAACCGAGATGAGTTATGAAAGATTCACCCGTATATGTTTTAGGAATAAAGAACTGGGGTGTGGAGACCAAAATCACTTCTGTTCCAGGCTGTTAACATGTTGAATATAGGCTCTGTTGGGGTTCTTTGGCTTTTGGAGCCAGCCTCTAGTGGACACTTGAGGAACTGCACCCTTTGCACTTTTTTATTGGCTTCATTTTTTGACATTGCAGTCTGACGCTGGTTAAATCCTGAACTTTAGAGGTGATAGTGAGCAGAATTTAATGCCATAGCAGACAGCCTAGCTTGATATGATTCCCTTTTTTTAGCCATCATGCTAAACTAAGCCTTTTCACAGCTAGCTGCACTCTTGCGTGTACAGATCACCTCACTTGAACCATGAAACAGTTATATGAATAATGTCAAACTATTTTTGAGTCCTTTTCTTCTGTCCTCTGACATCACCGTCTCATGTCTTCCCAGGTACACCTTCTGTCGAGCCTTCCTGACGACACTTAACGAATTAAATGACTACGCGGGTCAGCACGAGGTCATAGCCGAGAACTTGACGGCTCAAATCATCAGCGAGCTTTCGCGCTATCTACAAGAGCTCAAGTCGGAAAGAAAATCGGTAAGAGATCTTTTTTTACATCCACAGATTTCTTCTTCATCTTCAACATCCTCTCATCATTCTCCCTGTTTTAGTGCTTATAATGACACTGGTACTGCTGTGAGTGGGGCAAGGGTTCTGTAAGAAATTAAGCAACCCGCTCTCTCTGCGTACTCTGTTCAGCGCCAACTGAGGTCATCGCTGAGCAAATATAGAAACACCCAAAGGCTCCCCAGAAGAGCGAAACGTGACAGACTGAGTCCTTTTTATGGAGCAAAGTCATCCCCTCTGTATCATTACACACGCGTCTCTCTCTGTTTAAACCAACTTACAAAGGATTGGTGCACCACACGCTATTCTTAAAGGGTGAAGTCACTTTCTTCTTGCTATTAAAAAGTGTGCGGTGGACCTGTAGCACATGATTCATAGATAACCGTGTGGTGCATGTTGAATTCAAAGAGCTGGTGGATAAAGAGAGAGAAATAGCAAGCTGGAAAAAAAAAGTAAATCTGTCAGGGACTGTCGTGTCATGGAAGTGCAGCTGAGGGAACTGGAGTGGAAAACCAAAAACCAGAAAGAGGGCCGCTCAAAGGCACAGTGACCTTTCTTTTTGGAGTAGTGCAGAGAAACAGACAAGTGTTGCTGCATCTGCGTCTGACTTGAATACAGGAAGCACTGATATGTTTTGATTTGAGTTTTAAACGCAGAGAAAAGGGGATTTCCAGCGATTCTACAGGGGAATCATGAACCCCCTGAAGGCCTTGTCTCCCCCTCTGGTGCTCTCATTCGTCACATCATCTCCTTCTGTAGAGTCCACATAGATTCTGCGGCTGCAGGATGTCCCTCTGACATCGCTCTTCCTCTTCATCTCTCTGCACACTTCCTCTTTTCTTTATTCTCTCTCCACAGACTGTCCTTGTACTCCATAGTTTTTCAGCTGCTGGTATCATGAACACTTGTCATGTGTTTGCCTCTCTTAAATAAGCTTGTGTGTCTTCAGTTCTCTTGTGTGTGTGTGTGTGTGTGTGTGTGTGTGAGGGGGATTTCCTCTCGTACCATGGCCCCTGATAATTTCCAGTATCATTTCCGAACAGAGGATCATTTCACCAAACGTAACCAATCAGAGTTTCTGAATCAGAACAGTGTCCTTGTTGAGTGAATACAGTATGCAGTATACAGTGAATACATTATGCTTTAAAGTTTTTATTCAAGAAGACTCACTCATGCTTTTAGTGCACTCATGAATGACTGAAAATTATACTGTGAGGCGTTCAAGTGTTGAAAGTAACTGCAACCTCAAGAAGAATCAGAAAACTGATCGCTATTTTTTACAACAAAGACAAAAAATCAGACTTACTTTGTGAGACGGTCCTAAAGAAAGAAAGGAAAGTCCACTATCTTCAAACTTAGATTTCAATTTGGCATATTTTGTGATCAGGACTTATCGGTACATCGCTTCAGCCCGCAGCAATGAGACAGTCAGTCATGGCTGCAATTCACTGTCTCAAGATTCCTGATTAGAGTACGCTAAATAAAGCTGGACATTTTTACCACCTACAGGCTTAGATCGTCATAAAAAGTGTCTAAAATATAACTAAGGACTAAGATGCTCATCAGCTCAACCAGACTTCATGGACTAAGATGGTAACTTTGACTTTCAGAACACGAGATTTTCTGGTCTACCTCTGGCTGGACTAGTTTATGTTGTTAAATAACTTTGGTGTTTTAAAGGATGAGCTCTGATTCAACACAGCACCAAAACACATCAAACCAGTGTGTTAAAATGGCAGTAGACATTGACTTAGCAGTTTAAGTGCGCCCCATGTACAGAGACTATACTCTTTGTTGCAGGGGTCACTCATTCAACTCCAACTGAAGACCCTTTGCTGCATGTCTTTCCCCACTCTCTACTCCACTGCGAGATAGATTACAGATTTTGATGATGGAATTTGGAGAGTGCATAAACTAACAGGAGTATCTTGGACAAAACATATTTTTTTTGTATTGATCATTTGTATTATTTTGTCAGATTTTATTAAAATACTTAAAAATAGAAACACTTTCAGTGGACACACGTTGATCAGACACATATTCTTTTACAGATTGTTCAACAATTCATCATTTATCTTATTTAAATCCTCGGAAAACACATTGAGGCAGTTACACATCAATAATTGGAGAAGGATAGGGGTTAGCAGTGAGAGAAAACAAGAATAAAACATGCAATTCATGAATTAAATGGAGTAAGGGAGAGAAATTGATGATAGAATACATAAAAGCAATCGCTAAAACAATAAAAACAGGATGGGGAATTTAAAGCAAGAAATATTTAAAAATCAATACGCTCTTTCTGTTTCCAGATGAGGCGATCTGTGGGAGCAGTTCTTGTATTTTGAACTACTTTGTCATCTTGACATCAAAAAATGTTAAATCCAGGGGTGCAAAGGCCTAGCGGTCTAAGCGTCCCACATACAGAGGCTATAGTCCTCTTGGCAGAGGTTGCTGGTTCGACTCCCAGCCGCGACCATGTCTTACATGTCTTCCACCCTCTCTGCTCCCCAAATTTCCTGTCTTTCATAAGCTGTCCTATCATAAAGGCACAAAAATATATATATATATAAAAAAAAAGAAAAACATGTTAAATCCAGAGCTAAGATTTGAAATGAAGGACTTCCCTTTAATATCATTAGAGTGTAAGTTGTTGCAATATAAAGTAACTTCTGTAAATATGAGTTTGTAAAAACATGCTCTATCCTTCTCCCCTGTTAAGTCCTACTTTCTGCTTTTCCATCGTGGGTTCATTAGATTTCCCTTCATTTCAGACTAAGCAGAGCAAGCAGACCGAAACAGTGGGATTAGAAAAGGAGGGTCAGAGCCTTCCCCTCCTGTATTTACAGGAAGCTTATTGGACAGGTAGAACCCCCCACCCCCCCACTCCAAACCAGGAGGAGAAGAAGAATAATACCTCATTAGTTTCTCATGTGAGGTTGTTATGCAACTGTGCCCGACTTGTTATTCCGCCGTTTCCCTGAGTGAACCTCTCGTTAAGCTCGGCTCGGGGTGGCAAAGAGGTGAGGTTTGGAATGCTGTCTTAAAGGATTTTTATTGAAGGTCACCCTACAGTTGTTTTTAAAGAAAGGGAACATAACTTTATGGGGCAGACATGTTTCATTTACAGGTCTCACTTGTGTACAGCCAGTGGTTTGATTATAATGCTGTGCATACAGGGTTAATATGGGATGAAGAGCTAAGTCTCACTGGTCTGTGATTGTGCTGAGGAATCATAATAAGGTGATTGCTCAGCGTAGTCAGTTATCATCTCTAATAAAGACCCACGTACACTCCAGAGACTGATTCACTGTAACACTGATAAACGTCACGGGGATATATCTACTGTTCGTATCGACATGTGTTCCTGAAGGAGTGCACTTGAGGTTCAGATTGGAGCGTCCTCTGTTGCACCCACAGCACAGCACGTAACTTTATCTGTCAGGAGAAGTACTGGCTGTCTTGTACCGCTGCAAACATTGTGACATGTTCAACCAGCGAGCAAAAATGTAGAAAGGATACATCTTATTCTGCTGGCAGGTCTGCAGAAATAAGCCTCACATTTACTGGAAAGTCAGCTGAAAACCATTATACACTGGAAAAGCTCTTAAGGTGGGTTTGGCATAGGAGTGTGCCCTCATTTGTCTCCTGGAGGTTAAGAGGAGAGATGCAGCGACAGTGAAAGAACAATGTGTCTCTTTGGAGAGGCCTCTCATGCCTTCCTGTGTTGAGTGGGAAGACAAATAGGAAATCCAGACGAATCCAGTGGTGGATATTCCCATGGTTGCTTTTCAATCCAGAGTGCAATATCACACAAACTGAATGTCCGCATAACGGTCTCAGCATGAGAGTCGAGGTCTCGTGAGGATTTGTCGTCTCGCTGGTCTCTAGTTCCTTTTTGACTCGTGGTTATATATAGAATCTTATGATTATATGTGTGCTGACAACTGTGCAGGACTGCAGGTGCACATTCCTATGAGCCAAGTCATGTCAATGAATGACTAACAGATCACCTAAAGCTTATATGTGTGTGTGAGTGTGAGAGTTTGTGCACAGATATACATTTGCAGCTCTTCACACAAGTGAACCGAAAAGTTTTTGTTCCTTTCGTCTGGCAACAAGAGGCAGTTGTGTTATACTTCCTTTTTTACTAGCCTTGTTTATCCCAAAAGCTTCCAGGGGTCTGCGAGCCGAGCCACCAAAAACCAACTTCTAGATGCTCCACTTGTTATTAAGTAAGAAGTCTCCAAAAAAAGGCAGAGGTGGTAACAAAACAAAGACCAAACTGGCTTTTCAGCTGGGTTTAAAGGCTGAGAGCTGAGCTGCTGAGCTCCTTGCGTCTGCTAAATGATGTATTTTCATGTATTTTCAAATGTCAGTGATGGTACTTAAAACACTAAGAAAGTAGTTGACTTCAAATATTGGATGTTGTTGGAGTTGCTTGGCAGCAAAAGATAGTTGCTATCGATTTCCTTTCTTCTTCACTGTCTCTGTTCATTACAGAACCTTAAAAACAAGACCCAGTGCATCAGTGTGGGCTGTGAGCTGAGCTGCTACTAGCATACTTTTAGGGGCCAAACTTTTCAAGTTAAGATTTCTCCAGAAGTCTCCTCTCACTCCCAAAAATCAGACTTGGTGAAAACAACATACTACAAAGCAAACTGACTTCTTTTTGGCGTGGTTTTGAGGGCTAGGAGCCGAACTGCCGGGAAAGTCAGCAAGCTATACGTCAGAGATTCTTAAGGAAGCTGAAAAATAGTTGTTTTGATATGCTGATGATGTATTTGTTTCTTCTTTAACAGCAGTTGTTGATTTCCATTCTTTTTCACTTTCTTTGTTTATCTCAAACATTATACACAACAGACACAAGGCATCAGGAGGGGCTGGGAACTGAGCTGCCAATAGCTTGTTTCTAGGTGCTCCACTTTTTTAAATTGAAAATGTCTTTTTATCAAAACTAATGAAAAACTCAGAATAAAGCACTAACATTTGAAATCAAAGTCTTTCAGCAGGGTTTTGAGGGCTAAGAGCCAAACTGTCACTACGTAAATCAAGCTAGCAAAAGAAAACCCATTAGCCTGTTTAATGATGTGTTTCAAAATGTCAGTGATGTGACTTAAAACACTAATGGAAGAGTTTGCCTGATATGTTTCATGAAGAATGTGTTGTAAATCTAACAGTAGTTGTTGATTTACTAAACAGACACAAGACATCAGGAGGGCCCGAGAGCTGAGCTGCCAAAAGACAGTTTCTAGGTGCTCAGGTCAAAATGTATTCTGAGGGCATCTTTCCTCAAACAAAGAACATCCAGTGATCAAAACTGGTGAAAAACTGGAGACAAAGCAGTTTAACTTTTGAAATCAGAGTCTTACTGATGCTTCTTCAGCTGCGTTTGAGAGTTTTGAACCAAACTGCGGCTGACTTAAAATTATGCATTTTCAATTCTGATGGAATTTTGGTGTGATGCAGAAAAGAAAACAAAAGGAGTCGTTGAATCAGACACATCAAATAGGTCTGAAAAATATTCAGATTCCTCCAGCACTGAATGTTTGTGTGGAGGAAAGCTTGTGACTCACACAGGATCTAAGTCACACTCAGCAAGACCAGAGGGTGTCTGTCTCACATTAACTCTGTCTGGTGCAAGAGTTGATGCTTTAAAGGAGAGAGGCAGATAAGGTTGAGAGTCGATGGAAGCCATTGTAGTTCATGCTTGAGACTCCGTGTATATATGCACGCAGGCAGAGTGAGTCCACAGAATCAATCACACAACTCACACTATCCAGGTCTGTGATTACATCTTGATTATATGGAAAACTCTGGTGTGACTTGAGAGATTGAGTTCTCAGTTCAGAGATTGAAGCTGAACTGTGCTGCAGAGGACCAAACTGAATGCTTTCTTCCCACTTGTCATTGTTGGTATCAGAGCTGCTGACAGAGGGCTGGTCCAAGTGGGATAGAGGATGGCGGGAGGTTTGTTTTGTCAGATGAAAATGAACTTTAAAGGAGCCAAATGATATAAACGATGATGGTGAATTCTATATTTGTGCATGACAAACACGATGCATGTGTTTGGTTGTAAAGGAAGTAGCTAACTTGTGTTTTTCCCATATCTTGCAGCTCTCATTTGCAGACCTTGGTTTTGTGTCTGGTGTCACTTGGACGTAGTATGATTGTCTGTATGGTAACAGGTGTTGTATGTGAACATCAGGAAATCCTTTGTCGTAATTGCAAAGAGAGCATTCCTGTGTCACTCTATTAAATAAATGATCTCGGATGGACATCGCTCATATTTTCCATTCCCTTATTGATGAAGCTCCACTTTGAAGCATGCTCAGTCTACTTTCTTCTCATTGTTTACTCTAAACCCCCGGGTAACTGAGAGTGGCAGCTCCAGGCCGGCGACCCGTTGAAGCACCACAGATGTCTCTGACAGCTCCAACAGGAACAAGCTGTTACTGATAGAGACATACAGGAGAGAGACGGGATGTGCCTCCTCTTTGCTGAACTACCACAAGACATATCTATATCTGCTCCCTCGTAGTGTGTTGATAAACAAGCTGCAGAACATCTGCCTGAATGGATGCAGCTTAAACACCTGCTGCACAGATGTGCATTGACTCACTTTTTATATCGTGTTTGAAAGTGAATGAGCTCATCCTCTGAAGACGTTTCATCTTCCTCATCCTCCGGCACGGAGCACAGTGAATCTGCTGGAGGTGTTTGGGGAGGAGTGTCACTGCAGTTTGTTTATCTTCTTTAGTGATGGAGGATTTGTTGATGCAGCCAGCCTGAGATACAGGATATTTTTTCAGATATGTTGTTATGGAGACAAATATTTGGCTGAAAGAATGCTGCACAGCAACCGTGATGTCACCCGGTCTGCAAAGGCTTTGTGGCATCCTCACGGTATCTTATCATCATGTGGGGAGACATATTTCTTACTCCTCATCACTGAATCTTATCAGACTGGAATTGAAGGTCAGGGTTTTAAGAGCCTTTTAAAAAAAAAAAAAATCATCACACCTCGCTTCAACAGGACTCCATAATGTCCCGTTTTCTGTTCGAGCTCAAATACTTCCTCTGAAACGCTGGAACACTTCCTGTTTTTACTCTGCTTCCCTTTGGGAAACGAGAAGTGCGACTATCTGAGGTGAGCCAGAATTTCTCACTAACTACTCTGACATTAAACTGTAACTCAGGTGAGATGAACCGTACGGCTCTTCTCAATTTCACATCTCTGGTTTGTGTGGATGAGAAACTGAGGCCTTCCTATGCTGCAAGGTACAAGAGAAATACAAGCACTGGCTTTCTGTTCTGTATAATAGCCCGGGTTTGTTATTGAATGGCAGCATCGATATTCAGCTCAGCTACTTCCGCAGTCTCTGTAACCAGGGGTTACCTCATTCATAGTCAAGTTTCTTGTGTGTGTTTTACATTTTCATTTGACTTTGTGGATTCTTCAGAAGGTTAACACAACAACAGACAATCCCGAAATATGTATATGCTTTATAAGTGATACAAATCTTAATTTCAAACATGAAAAGTGTAGAATTAGTCCTCTGTGTTTCCAGAGGATCTGGCTGAGCTCCATATGGAGAGCTGTGTAGATGTGCTCTGCCTCTGGGCCAAGCACTCTGCTCCCCTGCAAGGATATAGGCCAAGTGAGGCTGTTTATAAAACACACACACAGTGTATACTTGGTATACTGTGTGTGCTGTATAAGTCCAGACCTGCAGCTGTCACCCAGTCTGGACTAATATGTCACACTTGGCACTGACTCCCCTCTCGCCTGTAATATCTGACTCCCTGTGGGTTTGTTTTGATCTGCTGGTATGCTCACTGGAAGCGTCTCATTTCATATCTAAACCCTGTTTCCTGTTTAATAACTGAGCCTTTATCTGTCTGGTTTTTATAGTATCTCTTAAAACAGTTGTAACCGTCATGTCCCTGATATTTCCCCTCCCATGATCATGCAAAGCTACTTAACTGTGGCATGTGTTTTATGGGGATTTTTTTTTCAGGGTGGGAGGAGAAAAAATGAACCATCTGCCGAAAAAAGTAAGAGAATAGAAGAGAAGCTGTCTGAACAAGAAGAACATCTGTGTTGTTTAACAGTAACAATAAGACTGACAATCCAAAGAGGTATATTAGTTAGTATCTCACAATGCATACATGCAAACTATTGATAACTATCTTGCAAAAAAAAAAGAAAAAATGCTGAAAATGTAAAAATGTTGCACTTTTTATGATCCTAAAAGAAGAATAAAGGGGTAACATTGAGTGTTTACAGCAGGGGTTCCCAAACTTGTCACCACATAACGCTGCCAGAGTCTGGTGTCCTACTGTCTTTGGAGGTGGTTTAACATTGCTCACAATCATGCGCTAGCAATAAAAGGCTAATCCAAAAAACAACATTAGAATTAGAACAACACAATAAAAAACAGCAGCCAAACAAGCAGAATATTATTTTAAAGTAATATAAAAAAGGCCATATGTAGAATTTTTATGTTTATGTTCATTTATTTGCACAATTAAAAAATACACACACACAAAAAAGAACAAAGATAACTAATGTACAGTGCAGGAAGAGGCAGAAAAATCAGAGAGCTTATTTGAAGCCGGAACCCAATAATGTTCTGATATCAAAAATGTATTAAAAAATACTAAATTGACACACACATAAAGACAATAGTTGATACTCAAAATAAGATAACACAAAAATACACTTAATTAACAATTAATATAAATACAGTTATTGCATTGTCATAATTCAAAAGTATAAAATATGAATATGTTTTTTATGGATCCCTGTCAAACGGTTTTTAACCACATTGGAATATATATTCCAAAATTTGGTGACCCTGAAACGTATTGAGAACAGCCTTTTTCAAGTTGAGGCTGTTGTAGTGACAGTACTATTTAATTTGTTAGAATGAAATGTAACTTATACTTGTGTGTATTTTTTTTTACAACACTGGATAAATAATTTCTAAACAATTTAGTTTTTTTTTTTTTTTCGTGGGAAGAAAGTCAAGGGCAAGATATGCAAAAGATTTTGACATATTTCTTTCTGAGTGAAAGTATGTGTGGACTAGGGATGTACATTTTAAGTATTTTCCGTGATCGATTTTTGGAAATGTTAACGATCAATTATCGATTAATTGATAAAAAAAAAAAAAAGTATTATTCTTACGTCAAAAACAATGCCAAATAGGTTGTTTTCCCCCTAAATTGTATTTTCTACAGCAACAAAATGCATAGAACTGACGGGATTGAATATGGGTACACGTTTGACACGCAGAATATCAACGATCAGGCTCATTAAAATATTCTCAGCGGACATAGTCTTATAAAGTGAAGGCTCATAATACTAACAGAACAGTACTTCAGACTCACAGTGTCAAGTTTTCTGTCTACTCGTTCTTATTGAGAAAAATAAACATGTGTATTCGGTCAGGTGTCAGCCAGGAGCGCAACCGGGTCATAATCAGTCCCGCTGGAGAAAAGCCCAGACGGCTCTGATGTTGCTGGTCTGTAAACGTAGCGTACCAGAATTTCCCACCTGTCTGTTGCCTTTGTATCCAAAGGTGGAAATATCCTGTTTAAAGCTGTCAACCTTTGTGTCAGTGTTGTTGTTGGCAGCAGTTTTGTATTGATCCTCTTTTAAAAAGCGCACGTGGAGACCTGACGCACAGCCGCAGCCGCCAGCTGAGCGTCTCCGCTGTGCGCAACACCTTTAACAGCTGATTCACATCGAAACATGCTTTAAACTTAAAACACCTCCCTGATAGATGAGTGTAATATGAGACCACATGATGTTTGTTCCACGTGACGGAAAATTGATAACAAAAATGTGTGTTTCGAGTAATTTCTTAACAATCAATTAATCGATAATCGATTAATTGTGGTCATCCCTAGTGTGGACCATGATAGTGTGTAGACCATGCAAGCATAGCATACCTTATCATTTCATAACACCTGAGTTGAAGTTGAAATCTTACATGAAGAGTATTCATTTGCTTCGTGACACATTTTCCCCAACCTACAAAGTAGTTCATTGCCTCTCTGAATTCATATTTCTTTCCTTTTGAGATCTTTCGATTAAATAGTTCAGATTCACATCTCCTGTGCTGAATATATGAACCTGAAGCACCTTCAGTGTGTGTGTGAAGCCACAACACAAAGAACAGTGGACAATTAAAGCCTTTTGCACCATGTTCTGTGAGGCATGTGACTCTGCAGAACCCTGTTTGTCTGAAAGTAGATTTTCAAGCCATCCAAGGACTTCCACATAGACCAAAAACTAACAGCTGGGGTGCACATGTGGGGACCTGTGGGGGTTCAGTTCAGCTGATCTTTAATCAAATACACTTAAAGCCATTAGCTTGAGCTTGCACAGATCTCGGACGGTTAAGCTTGTGGGTTATATGGTCTTCATTTTTAATGTAGCTGCAGTATTTGCCCTACTTTCCATGTTGACACTAATACTCCCCTGTCCCACTGTGAGTAATAATCATAATGTTTAATGGTTTAGTTGTGAGTCTCATTCCAGCTGCTTCTCATTTATCATCCCCACTTTGTCACAAGGTCAAGCTCACCTGCTCTTTAATCCTCTCAGCTCCTGAACACTGTGATAATATTTCACTGTTTTCTCTTTTCTCACAGCATTTCCATGATGGGCGTAAGGCGCAGCAGCACATCGAGAGCTCGTGGAAGCAGCTGGAGACGGTAAGTGATCATGTTAATGTGCAGTACAGACACTTTGACTGGACACAATACCATAAAAGAAGAGCCTCATGTCATTATTAGTTAGGTCATGGCTAACTTCTGCAGATCATGTGGTCTCTATAGATTACACAAGCTTTTTTTTTTTTTAATACAAGTTATTTTGGGGGGGGGCAGTTTGACCTTTACTAGATAGGACAGATGAAGAGAGACAGGAAATGTGGGGAGTAGAGAGTGGGGGAAGACATGCAGCAAATTGTTGAGGCTGGGCGACCGCTGTGATGAGGACTATAGCCTCTGTACATGGGGCGCACGCTTAAACCACAAGGCCAACAACGCTCCCACAAACTTTATTTTAAAGTTAGATATTTAAAACACATTAAAAACTGTAGTAGACTGGCTTTTTTTAATTGATAAAGAAGCAAATAAGATCATTTACTGCACCAAAGTATAATCAGTTCATACACAATCTAATTTAGTAAATAAACTTTCAATTTGAAGCAGGAGTACAAAACTTACTTAAAGATGCAACTTTCACAGACTAGAAAATCAATTCTGAATCTTTATGGGTCCTCATGTAACCCAATTAGATGTCGCTTTCACCATTTCAGGTCCCTAAAGTTATGAAAACTGGAACTCAGACTTATTTAGATCTTTGTTTAGCTTTCCACAAGCAGATAAAACTTGAAAATGAAGACAAGCATGAATTTACAGGCAACTTTTTCCAAATACAGGTGACTCTGGCGCATAAATTTAAAGTGTATTCACTGATAAACATTCAAATATGACTTTCTTTTGACATAGTTTCAGTCACCTTTATTTCAACTGTTGAACTTTCCATTGGCGGTCACCGAGCTGTTACAAAGAGACTTCTAATTTGGCTCGACAACAACCTGCAGCCGAGAATAGATACTGATGTACACAGAACTCAACCGGAAAGCAGCCAGCAACAGTTTCCTTCAGACAATAAAGAACTGACCTGTGTGACTTACAGCTGGTGTTGATCTTATGTGCAGGAGGTGACAAAGAAAAGTTGGAAACTTGATAACGCTGCATAAATATTAACACTTAAAACAAAAGAGGTCGGAGGTGGAGAGCTAGGCGACAGGTGATGATCAAATCTGCTGCTGTTGATGTTTTTTAAATCCACCTGATACATGTGAAGTTTAATAACGTCATCTATACATATTAATCACCTATAGAATTACTCCTGATCATCGTTAGTGATGCATGATGCCAAAGCAAACATTGTGAACATAATAATTAAAATAGATGGAGCACAAACATCAGATAGGTCAACCCTTTTCTTAATTAAAACAATAAAATAATAGAGGGCCGAGCATCGAACCCTGGGGTACCCCTAATCTGAAATCTTAAATATATACCTCATTTCAGACAAAACAGAAACGCAGCAGTAGTTCCAATGAATGAATGAATGAATACACTGAACAGCCAGGAGAGATTCAAAGTGCTTTCATTAGCAAAGAAATTACAAAGAAACACGTAAAAACAGTAAAACTCACTTTAAATCAAATACAAAATAATACATTCATCTGGATAGATTCAAAGGGAATTTTTAAAAACTTGAAAATAACAGATATGATGACGTAAAACAAAGTTACATGGCTGATTATAGTGCAGTGTGAGTGAGTAATGTCAGAAAAAGGAAGTAAAAGAGGAGGAGATTTAAAACACTGAATTAGAAACGAGAACACAAATGTAGATTTGACCTTCAATCAATCCAGGAGGAATGGATCGAGTATACACAAACAATTAGACTGGGGTTTATCTTAAAAAGAGTCTGCACTGTTTCCTCTTTATTTCAATGATACAGATTATTATGACCTTTTTTTAAATGTTACTTTAAAGCAGGGGTTCTCAAACATTTTGGAGCCAGGGACCCCTTACAGGTGAGACAATGTTCTAAGGATCCCCTCAATTACAACTATAAGCACATGCTTACTACCATTTGCACTCTTAGATGCCCTTGGAACTATTTGTATTGTAAAACTTATCAATGTAAATACTTCAGACCTGTTCCATAGTGATACACGGATAACACTTCAACTTGAATCATGTAAATACCACTTTTCTACTTTAAAACAGAGAGTCATTTCATTCCTTGTGGACTCAACATGACAGCATTTATACTTTTCAAGTAATTGATCTTTTGCTTTCAGAAAATTAACAGTAGCAAGACTGGCATATCCCTTTGAGCCACTAAATGGTATCCTAACAATGGTATATATGGTGTTTTTAATGCCACAGCACAATTTTTCAATTTATTTGAAATGTATTCTAATTATTTCAAGGACTCCCACGCTATGGTAAGGCAAGGCAAGGCAAGGCAAGGCAAGGCAGCTTTATTTGTATAGCGCATTTCATACACGAGGGCAACTCAATGTGCTTTACATTAAAACATTAAAAGCATTGGAGACATTCAGACAGGCATAAAAGAACATAATTAAAATGACAAATATGATAGAACAGAAAAGAAAAGGAAAATTAGAAATATATTAAAAATTACATTACAATTTTAATTTAAAGTGGGTTAAAATAATCTAAGATAGGAAGGCAGAGGTAAATAAAAAAGTCTTAGTCTTTGATTTAAAAGAGGTGAGAGTTGGAGCAGACCTACAGCTTTCAGGGAGTGTGTTCCAGATATGTGGTGCATAATGACTAAACGCTGCTTCACCATGCTTCATCTGACTCTAGGGACTGAAAGCAGACCAGTACCTGATGACCTCAGAGGTCGAGGTGGTTCGAAAAGTAGTAACAGATCAGCAATGTATTTTGGGCCTAAACCATTCAGTGCTTTATAAACCATCAGCAGGATTTTAAAATCTATTCTCTGACCGACAGGAAGCCAGTGTAGGGATCTAAGAACTGGAGTGATGTGGTCTACTTTGTTGGTCCTTGTTAGGACTCGAGCAGCAGCATTCTGTATGATCTGCAGCCGTCTGATGGACTTTTTAGGGAGTCCTGTAAAGACCCCGTTACAGTAGTCTATCTAGTCTGCTAAAGATAAATGCATGGACCAGCTTTTCTGCATCCTGCTGAGACATAAGTCCTTTAATCCTTGATATATTCTTAAGGTGATAGTAGGCGGACTTTGTAATTGTCTTAATGTGGCTGCTGAAATTAAGGTCTGAGTCTGAGATTACACCAAGGTTTCTGGCTTGGTTTGAACATTTCATCATTGCAGATTGGAGCTGAGCAGTAACCTTTAACCTTTCTTCCTCCAAAAACAATCATTTCAGTTTTTTCTTTGGTACACGGACCCCCAGGGGTCCCAGGACCCCACTTTGAGAACCATTGCTTTAAAGGACTTAATACTGATACAGAAAATAGGGGGATCAGCAGAAGGACGTATGGATACACAGATTTCATTTTGTGATCTGTGTATGAGAGGAGATGCAGCATCTTATCAGTCATCTCTTTTGCTTTGTAATTTTTCTTTAAAATAATGTTTGTTTGGTTTTAAAGACAGTGCAAATAACTGTGTACAACAGATGTTACAATGTCTGAAAATCATACCTCCTGTCTGAACCAAAAGATTAAAAAAAGTAACTTTCACCTAAAGTTAAAGGAGGCCTGTGTTATTTAAAAAAAACATCCAGACAGAAAGTGTAGATTAGACGAGATAAGGATATGTTTGATTTGTTTTGCCTGAAGGAGCGAACGCAGAGATTGCACAGAACCACTCCTTATCTCCGCCTGGCCCCTTTGACGGGGGGAGAGAAAGAGTGTGAGAGCGATGCATAACTGCCTTGTCCTCCTCAAACTTCGCTGCCCGTTCAATGATCCCTTTGTGTGTGAGGCAGATAGGCACAGTTCAGAGTGCATGCTGGCCCAACAAACACTGATTGTTCGGTTGGAGGGGTCGGGAGAGGGTTGGATGAATGCTTGTTTTTCTGTACACAAATGACCACTATGATCATTTGTTTAATCTGCAGCCTGCAGACTTCGACAAACCCCAGGGCTGTGTCAGTGGCATAAACTGACCTCTGTCGCACACAATGCTGAGTCTGAAACCAATATGACGTATATGTACATGTTATGACGTTCATTACGGTGCTTATTTAAAGGTCACTTTTTGTAGTGCTTCCTGCTGTGATGGCTTCATTTGAATCTCAATGTTTTCTCTCTTTTCTTTTTAGAGTAAAAGAAGGTTTGAGAGGGACTGCAAAGAGGCGGACAGAGCGCAGCAGTACTTTGAGAAGATGGATGCTGACATTAACGTGACTAAGGCTGACGTGGAAAAGGTATGTGTCATCTCAGCCCACCAATCACGAGACTTTGTCCTATACCCTCCGAGCTTAACACAGATGCCTGGCCTTCCTCACTCGTCCACCAAAACCACCCTCCTTTTTTCTTTCGCCATTTCCTTCGACTTTTGTTTTCGTCCACTGGCTCCAAACTGCGCCGGAAAGAAAGAGAGCAAAGATTGAGTGACCGTGTGTTTGATGCCAGGGCGCCGTGTGTAAACGCTGGCATTGTCTCTGCAGCACAAACAGAGCTGATAGCAGCAGTGAGTCCTCATTATCACTGTTTCACAGCCACCAAACGTGCTGCTGTGCTGCTGTGCTGTGTGAGCCTCAGCAACAGAGGGTTGTGTGTTTATGTTGTGAAAATATCAGTTCCCTTCTTTGTTAAAGCAGATAAACTCATCGGGTAATATCACATTTAAACATCCCTTTCAGTAAATACAAACATGCAGTGACAGCTTACATTTTCAGGACTCGCACACCAGCACCAGAGCCCCCTCTGGGCCTGATGCTGATGTCATTTCCTGTTGTCATAACCAATTAAATGAGAGCTCCAAATTTTCAGCCTGTAACCCACACAGCTCCCACGCCCGCAAGGCATCATGGGTCAGCAGCGTGTGCTCCTGCTGTTTCATCAGCTGCTGGAGCAGAGCTCAGGCTCCGAGTTGACACAGTTCAGACCCGATTATTATGCAAATTTAGGCCGAAAGAAAGAGTCTTTCTGCACTCTGGACGCACAGCCAGAGGGCTACAATGGGCTCCGGCTAACTGAACTCAACTGGAAAGAGCTGGAACAGCAAGTCAAGGAACCAGTGAGGGAACAAGAGTGCTGTTGTGTCTGATTACAGATATTATATCTACTGAAGCATGAAAGTCTTGTACGTAACACAGGATTCAGAGCTTTCTTTAGTTAGCACCACTGTGTTTGTAAAGTGACCATGCAAACAGATCTTTAATGAGCCAGACTCTTCCAACATGTCCCGTTCACCCCTAACGGTTGAGTGTGGGTGTCTCAATCACATTCCTCCTGACCATTTAGTCCAACTGTAATCTCACTTCACTTCTGACTTCTGTTGGCGCCTGAACGCTGCAGAAACTGAACACAGAGCTGCTACTTAGCAAGAGCGTACCAAATCAAACAATCACCTCATTATTTTAACGCTCAGATTTCTTTGTTCTTTCTTTTTTTTTTCCTCTTTCAAGGGAAGTAAAAAGAAGAATTTTCCACTGACGCCTTTGTTGTAGAGATTTGGAAAGTGTTTGTACAAAGCTGAAGTTTATTTGGGAAGCTTAAGGAGAGTCATACTTGACCCAGATTTCTCTTTCAACGCTTTCCAATCCTCTGTCCTGAAAGTGATTGAGTTATTATGACACTTAGTAAAATTCACTTTTAATATTCATCAGTGAGTGTGAGGCTTCTTAAAGATACCTCTCTTCGATGAGGAGGGGTGTATCCAGATTTTGTGACTGGATTGGCCCCAGTTTCTGCCATCTATGATTTCTTAATGAGAGTTAGGCTGTGTGTGAGTGTGTATAGAAACAGGAAAGGCAGTGTGAGTGTGTGAGTGCATCATTTCTTTAGCGTCAAACTGTGGTTTTGACACTGGCGCCGTATGTCACGTATATTTGCTGTACGAGGTGTTAAAGTTGTATAGCTGTCCAAACAGAGTAAACTTGAATCATTTCATGTGCTGTATGATAATGAAAGTCAAGCAAAAGTCAGATGTCATTTTTAGAGTGCTAATATATAGACTTCATCAGTCTGCTCAGCCACAGTAGAGGAAGGGATGACACCTCTCAACCTCAGCCTGGTTTGTGTTTGAGTGTGAGGGGGGCTGTGTCCACGAATGCTGTTTTTTGGCCTAGCACCTAAACTTCAGAGAGCTTCTCACAAGAGCCAGATTATGAACGTTCTCTAAACGCACTGAAGCGTGTTTTAAATGCTCTGTATGCCTCATATTTCCTTTCATTCTTAGAATTTAACAAAGAAAACGTAAAAATAGTTGAAAGAAATCATGTCTCAGTATTAGTAGCTGCTCTAAATTTAGAAACTGTAGCTTTAAAAAACAAGTGTGGCAAGTTTCTCCACCATTAATGTTGACAAAGTTCAAATGAGACATCCTTCCCCCTTCTTGATTCTGATTGGTCGGTGATAAAAAATGACATTGAAGATCACGTCGGTTTTCCAAAAGTTGATTTATTTCAACCAAGAGCGCTGAAATTGAGAGCTTGAAAAAACGACCTTGGCTAGCTTCCTCCTCAATTGTTGATGACAAAGTTAATTTGAGGAGTCCCGCCCCTTCTAGATTGTGATTGGTCTGTGATCAAAAAGTGACATTGATGAGCATGTTGGTTTTCCAAAAGTTGAACTATTTCAACCAAGAGCGCTGAAACTGAGAGCTTGAAAAAACAACTGTGGCTAGCTTCCTCCTCCATTGTTGATGACAAAAATAATATGACAAGCCCCACCCCTTCTTGATTGTAATAATAATAATAATACCTAAGTTTTATATAGCGCTTTTCAATAACTCAAAGACGCTTTACAAGAGAGACAAATAAATAAATAAATACAAATAAAGACATACAAGACAAGCAGACGACAAGGGAAGAGGTGGAAAAATTAATGTGAGGGGAATGCCTGTTTGAAAAGGTAAGTTTTTAACTGTTTCTTAAATGAAAGAAGTGAGTCAGAAGCACGGATGTGTGGGGGGAGAGAGTTCCAGAGGGTGGGGGCGGCTATGGCAAAGGCCCGGTCCCCCAAGGTACGGTGCTTGGATTTAGTGATGGGAGTGAGGAGGTTGGAGTCAGAGGATCGGAGGCGGCGGGAGGGGTGGTAGTACTGGAGAAGGTCAGTGAGGTATGGGGGGGCCAGGTTATTGAGGGATTTGTACGTGGTGAGCAGGATCTTGAAATGGATGCGCTGTTTTACGGGGAGCCAGTGGAGCTGTTGAAGGACAGGGGTGATGTGGTCTCTGGAGCGGGAGTGGGTGAGTAGCCGGGCAGCAGAGTTCAATTGAGTTCAATTGTGATTGGTCTTGATGAAAAGATGACACTTAAGAGCATGTTGGTGTGCCAAAAGTTGATTTATTTCAACAAAAAGCACGGAAACTGAGAGCTTCAAAAACAACTATGGCTAGCTTCCTCCACCATTAATGTTCACAAAGTTCAAATGAGACGTCCCGCCCCTTCTTGATTCTGATTGGTCGGTGATAAAAAAAGTGACATTGACGAGCACGTCGGTTTTCCAAAAGTTGAATTACTTCAACCAAAAGCGCTGGAAATGAGAGCTTGAAAAAATAACTGTGGCCAGTTTCTCCTCCTTTGTTGTTGACAAAAATAATATGACAAGCCCCGCCCCTTCTTGATTCTGATTGGTCGTGATAAAAAGATGACATTTACAAGCAAATATTGAACTGTTTCCAACAAGAGCGCAGAAACTATTGCTCTAAAATACAACTGTGGCTAGCTTCCTTCTCCATTAATGTTGACAAAGTTCAAATGAGATGTCTTGCCCCTTCTTGATTCTGATTGGTCTGTGATAAAAAAAAGTGACATTATCAAGCACCCTGGTGTTCCAAAAGTTGATCTATTTCAGCCAAAAGCACTGAGACTGAGAGCTTGAAAAAACAAGTTTAGCTAGTTTCCCCTCTGTTATTGTTGACAAAGTTAATACGAGACGTCCGACCCTTTCTTGATTGTGATTGGTCAGTGATAGAAAAGTGACATTGGCGAGCACGTCGGCTTTCCAAAAGTTTAACTACTTCAACCAAAAGCGCTGAATCTGAGAGCTTGAAAAAACAACTGTGGCTAGCTTCCTCCTCCATTGTTGTTGACAAAGTTAATATGAGATATTAACTTTAACCCCTTCTTGATTGTGATTGGTTGGGGATCAAAAAGTAATATTGATGAGCACCGTGTTGTTCCAAAAGTTGAGCACTGAAGCTGCACTAAAAACAATGAACTGCATTGAGCTTGAATTAAAGGCAAAAAACAGCATTAATGGACACTGCCTGCAAAATTCATCTTTAAGTGTTGGTGTTCTGACAGAATACAGAAGAAGAAGAAAAGAAGAGAGTTTGTTCCTCTGTGTAGGCTCTGTTCATTTGTTTCCTGCAGAGGCCACTGTCGAAACTCTTGGTGGTGATTGTGAAGAAATTAGCTTCACATTAAGCCACTTGTCACTAACAATAAAAATAATCCTCTAAAGATGTATTTTCTCAAGCCCCAGTAAAAGCATGTGTGTGTAACGTGATGCTAAGAAGCTGCAGTTTGTCGAGCTGAGGTGCTGCGGTTTCCTCTGCTGCTGGAGAAAACCTCTAACTGCTCCCTCTCCTCCTTCTGGCAAACAAACCCCGTAATTTGGGGTTTGGATTCACAGCCATGATATCCACAAAGCCTGTTGCACTTCTTTATGGGACCCCGGCCCTCACACACACACACAGTCACAGAGACCTGTAGTCAGATTTGTGCTAAAACACCAACAGCACCGTCTCTTCACTTGTGTTGTGACTGCACTGATAGAGAGTGGTTAACAGAAGCAGCGTTTTTAGTGGTGTTATGTTTATTTTCCAACTTCCCCTTCTGGGTGATGACACGCCTGGTGGTCCAGGAAGTGCATCTATGGCAACTTGTTGTTTAGCTGGAAACGGCTAACAATCCTCTTTTTTGTTTGTGTGTGTGTGTTTATTTATTCAATGCCATGCCTTGAAGCGAAGTTCCCACAAGGTAGGTGCAGCACACACAGAAAGAGAGAGAGAGAGAGAGCCTGTGATATCTGTGGGAACACACACTGTCTCGACTCGTGTCTCTACACACAAACACACACACACACACACACACACACACACACACACACACACACACACACACACACACACAGCCTCGACCAGGTCACTGCTAACACGCCCTGTCCTGTCTGGTTCTGTGATCTGCTCCACGTACAGTGACCTGTCTCGCTGTCTTCACCCCTCGAGGTTTATATGTGTGATGTAAGAAGTACTCTGTTGGAGAAACGCTGAATATGTTGCGTAAGATGACGGCTTTCATGAGGCTTCATTCAGATTTTCTTTGTTCCTCATTGTCATGTTTGTTCAAAGTCCTGCTTGAGTACATCTTAGACAAAAAAGAAGCATCATTTAAATAGAGAGAGAGAGGGATGGAAGAGCTGCAGATAGTCTATTAATAAATGCAAAGGAAGAGAATAACTTTGAAGCAGGGGAGGGAATCACCTGCTGAGTCACTATATGATACTGTACATGATACGAGGCCCAGGATAATGAATATATCACAATACAGCAATACTAGGATCATCTATATATTAAAAGACAATCAAATAATGATGCATCACAATAATTGATAAAGTGAAGAATACAAAATGACCCTAAAAGAGCAGGATTCATGTTTTTATTCTCTGCACTTTGGTTTCACTGAGATGAAACACTACATGTTATGGTCTTTAAATTAGATTTACAAAACTACAGAAAAACTGCAAAATTAGTATAAAAAATACACTTTATTTGATAAAAGACATTTAAAAATGAATACACACTTAAGTGCTTTTCATGCATAATCAACCTGTGCATGTAAATCTGTCCACGTTTAATGCCTACACCTTAAAACCCAACAAACTTGTGTTTATGTTAACCCGTGTAACGTGAGGGTTCGGTGTGTGGTAGTTGGCTCACTCTATTAATAAGAAACAGCAGGATGGAGACGGATAACTTTCTCAAGAGCACTTTGCTGTAGCCGCACTGGATCGGCGTAAAAACATAGACATATAAAGAGTAGATGCCGCATTGGCTGCTGGGGCGCGAGGAATACGGCCGCCATCTTGGTCCGGTCATCCTACCAATGATCCTACCTGTAAACATAAACTGAAGCAGCAGAGAATTCAAGATGCCAGAGCACTGTGCGGCAAAATACCTATCATACATCACATTTATCACATATCAGAATATTCTATTATTGTTAAGCCCACTGTGAATATTAAAATATGCCGAACCATGTGTCCTGTATCATACCTACATGTATGACGTTTGCAGAAAAAAAAACCTGCATGAGTTATGATTGATTGGATGCGCTGACACTTAATTGCGCCTGCCAGACAGACTTACACCGAGTGGAGCGGGTAACCGGACCAAGATGGCGGCCCCACGGCTCGTCAGCACCAATAGGAAGTAGCGGTCGATGCGGCGTCTACTCTTTATATGTCTATGCATAAAAACACTTCCTTGTCACTCAATCACATGTCACAGAACCAACCAATGAGAGGCTAGGATGACCGAGCAGCTCCAGGTAAATGTAATTAGAACCACAGAAGTACATTCAACATGTTTTGGTCCCAACTGCAAGATGCTGTAGAAATAATTGTAACATCATAAATACACAAATAATGACTTAAATAAACTTGTATGTAAATAATTACCATATAAATAATATAAACATATTTTAACAGACTTTCCTGTTAAAGCTTACACCTGTATGACAGTCATATTCCTCGTGGTGATCAATAACTATGACTACTCTTTTATGGTCAGCTTCCATTCCCCGTATAGCAGACTTCGTTTTCAGTGAATCCTCTTCTATATGAGCGTCAGTGTCTCATGCATCTCACATAGGAATGCATTCCGTACTCTTCGTCAATAACAGGCAGTCACTCTCACATAGGACTGTGTTACTCGTGAAGTCCACCCACGGTGGTGAGTAAAGCTCTCTCTGCAGACTGGAGTGCATCCTTCACCTTTTCTCCCGTCTCAGCACACAGATCAAGTGACGAGCACGTCTTTTAGCTTCCATGTCTTTTAAATATCTTTATTCTGATATTCTTATAACTTGTCAGCCTCATCCATTTGCGCCACCACGAGGACTCATGAAGTAGTGATGCTGTGAGTTGAATAAGCAGGGAAATCCGTTTAGAAGGCCAATCAGAATATTGATTTGATGCCAGCATTTCTACAGATGCATCACACAAATAAGGTCCAGGATATATTGCTTCATCGATCATCCATAATTTGTTCTGCACATACTTTCAAGTATTTGCATTATTGTTAATCAATTCTGCATCAATTCTTGCTGTTTATCAAGCAAAAACATTACAGGATTGCTGTTTTCAGCTTTTTAAATATAAGACAGCTACCTTTTCTGTTAATGTATGATCAAAAATGTATATTTTTTTGTGTTTTAGACTTTTAAAAGGATGGAATTTCTCTTTTACTGTATCAAAGATCTCTTCCGGGGCCTCCTCAGCTTCTTGTTCTTGAAGTAGGCGTCGTTCAGGGTTTAAGGGATCTTTTTAGATGTCATTTTTGAACTTAGAGAAGTAGCAATGAGAATTCTAAAAAAAAATCTGACCAATTGTAGACTAACTATTAATCACTTCATCCTTAAAGTACCTCTCTTTGTCATAAAATTCAGACAAATTTTAAAAATATAGAAAGATGACTGCAGCTCTACTATCTACGTATATTTTAGTGTAGTAAAATCTTTCTTTTTAATCTCCTTAATCCATCAAATGTCAATTGAATGCCAAACATGTTGATGATTGAAAGGTTATTTTGTTATTTTTAAGCAAATATTTGAATATTTTTTTTGTTTTCACTCCATTTTTTGTCATTTATGATTTTGGATGAAGTTTTTTTTTTATGTTTTGGACTGTTAGCTTACAGACACACAGTTCGAAGTCATCACTTTGAAAGCTGGTTAGTCGTGATGAGAATTCCCTTCAGTTATCTGACATTTCATTTACAAATCCAAAATATAAACTCCTAATCTATCTTCAATGAGATTATCATTGGTGTCTGTCCCGGTGAAGGACGAACAACCGACAGACAGAAACACACACAAACACACAGATTTGAGGTGTGACTGATAAATGTGGTTATTTCCAGGAAATGGAAACAGGAAGTGATGCAGCTGCAGGCTCAGCAGCTTGCTCCAAGGTTTTGTTGTCTTGCCAAGTTGCCATGGCACTGATGTACAGCCTTATCGTTTCCAAACACTTTGAGCACACTTTGCATGCAACCTACTACAGGAGCATAGCCACAAGTTTGTAAGTGCACGCTCACTGCTCACTGCTCACTACTCACTGCTCACTGCTCACAGATCACTCACAGGCACGTTGTAGATTTTAAGCAGCTGCTGAGTCACATGTGCTTTTTAGCTTTTCTCTGGATTTCTCATTTTTAAGTGTGACGATCATTTTCCACCGTGGTATTAACTGTCATCCCCCCCCCTGTGCTGGAAATAACATACCTTTGTGTCTGACGAGTGTCTCTGCTCTGATGTCCGCTCTCTTTATGTCATCTATTACTTACACATGTGTGTGTGTTTGAGTGTGTGTGTGGGAGACTGAGTGCTGCCTCCTGATTGGTGATTGGGTGAAAACTGGATGAAGTCTTTTTAATGTTTCCCCCAGGACGATGACTGATCAGGGTTATGTTCCCACTACTGCCTGCCCTGTGTATGCACTGCAAAAAGTCAGCTCCCCAAAGAGGAAAACACAATGAAAAGAGGAAAATATAACTTCATACTTTATTAAGATTCTCACCAGCAGAACAGAACGTCCTATCAAAATAAAGGCACAAAAATATCCTTTAAAAAAGTTTGAAAAATATGATGTCTTAAAAAATCAACAGATAAATCCAAACTCATGCAACCACACTAAAAACTGTGAAACAATTTATGGCATGCAGATATAAGATGGAACAATATTTAGTCATTATGCAGAAAAACCTGCAATAATTTAGCATCTGATTCTTCTGTCGCCAAACAGGTAAATGTCACGCTGTGCAAAATATGGTACGCCTGACTAAATTTACCCACAAGGGAAGAAAGGGGCTTTCCTAAAGAAATAATTTAATTGCAGGTAAATATATTTTTGCCAAACTTATTTGCAAGTCAAAGTCAGTCCTGAGGTAGTGAAATAATTGTACAAGGGTTCAGATGACTCTTGCTTTGTTCCCCATGAGTGAACAGTGTTTGAATGATTATTATTTTAAATATTCTAGTGTGTTAGCAGAGGATTCATTTTCATTTGCTCAAAAGTTTTAGAACTGGAATAAAGTTCAAATCCAAGAAGGTTTATAAAGATTTGGTTAGAATATAATGAAAATGGAAGTAAAATGAAATAGTGGAGAGCTAACTCACAACAGATATTCTTCAGTCAGGGAACTTGAATAGAAGATCAAATGCACAGTTAAAATTATGATTTAAAAATAACTAAAACAGTATAATACATGGTATCCAATCCACTTTTTTTCATTCCCAGTGCTTTTGTACAAAGATAATTTCTAACTATTCTGGGCCTCTGTATATACTATATTATAGAATAATATTTTATTTTATTTATTTTATTTATTTTATTTATTTTATTTATTTTATTTATTTTATTTATTTTATTTATTTTATTTTATTTTATTTTATCTTTTTTTGTTTTATTTTATTTGTATTTAAATCTTAATTTATTCCTTCTTCTATTCATATTTTGACTTTCTTACATACTGTTTAAGAGAGCTCTATAATGACCGAATTTCCCTCCCCGGGATAAGTAAAGTATTTCTGATTCTGATTCTGATTTATTTATATTATTGCACACCTTAAAATACAATAAAATGTACCAAAGTGCTGCATAGTGAGGTCAAATAAGTTAAAACACAAAAAATAGAACACTGTAAAAAAGAAAAGAAAATGAAAGAATCACACTAAAACACAGAAGACACTTAAAAAAATACTTAAAGACATAAAAACACTATTAAGAAATATAAGCAATTAAAAGAACAAACAGAGACAGAGACCACTCATATGTATGATATGTACCACAGGGATATCATATGTATAAGGGTGCATTTATAGAGAGCTTAAAATAGTTTGATGCTGATGATGACATTTCAACCTTGACAAAGCTCTTAAGCACTTTTCAGTGTCACTTGCAAAGTTTTATTGTTCGGTAATTCAAGTTGTTAGCATTGAGTCAAGTGGAAACAGTAAAATAAAGTACTATCCACATGTTATTACATCTTATGAGGATATCTAAGGCCAACTAAGCTTCAAACAAGAGTAATGCTCTAATATAAAAACCTCCATGAAGGAGTCGATGTCTGATCAGTAAACACATGAGCATTAAATTGTCGTCATTTAAAAGTCTTTTAAATGTTCTGATCTTTCTACTTATCTGTTTGCAGTTTGGCTGCATTGAATACATTTTATTTATAGGCCCCTCTCAAAGCACTCAAGGTCAACATCTGTTTATCTTAATTTGGTTCATCAGCATCCATTCGTTCATTCATTTAACAAATGTGACCCGGGGTTCATGAGGTGACCCTGTGCTAAATCTGACCCAAAGAAAACACTATTCACGTCTGGACCGGCCTCAGATCTGATGCAGAGAGGAAACAGATATGAGTACTTAGCAACCCGGACACACACACACACACTCACTCCGCGCACATATAAACACACCCCACATGCTGTCTAGCTGAGATAATCTCATCTCCATCTGCTTGCCTTGGATCTGTAATAGGCTGCTCCTGCTGCGTTTCTGACTGCCTGCCTCTCTGCCCCGAGACTCAACTAGCTTAAAATAATCAACATTACGGACAGCAGAGATTGGCCGGACTGGGCGGGCAATCAAAATCCAAATCCCTTCATTCTCCAGCCTGTTGTTTCTCCTTTTAACTGTCCGTCCTGGCCTACTTACCCTGAAGTCTAACACCACTGGCTGCTGCAGCTGCCTGACTGGAGTTTGCACCTGTGACCTGCAAGCTCTTGTGTTTACGTGTTTATTTACATGTGCACGCATGATGAACACATACGCACTAATGTGTCAGTTCATGTGGGTTTTTTATGCTCTGGTTGAGTGTGTGTGTGTGTGTGTGAGTGTATAAAGCATATGTGTGTGAGTTAATCAGGAGACACTGAGGTTTTACTGAGGTGAGCGTGTCTCTGATGTGCATGTTTGTGTGTTTTTTCTTCCTCTTCAGGCACGGCAGCAAGCTCAGATGAGGCACCAGATGGCGGCTGACAGCAAGAGCGATTACTCCACCCTCCTGCAGAAGTTCAACCAGGAGCAGAATGAACATTACTTCACAGTTATCCCAAACATATTCCAGGTAAATATGACAGCTAGCAACACATGCACTTTAAAAGCTGTTAAACAAACCTACAATTCTTAATGTTTCCCATAATTCAACTAAGTCTCAACCCTGATCCGTTATGTTTTCATCTTATCTGTCTTTCAAAACTCCCCTCGCAAATGCATGTAAAAGTGCAGACAGATTTAAAACTCTGCCAGAATGGTGCATTCATGTGCAATCATTAGTTGGCTTGTGAATTCAATGCAGTCGTCCCCCGCCCCCTCTGGGTCCACCACTAAAAATAAACACTGAACATACGGGAAACACCGAGGGTAAAAAGGCGTCATTATTTAGAGTGCAGTTATTTTGTTCAAGCCGATTCCAACCCTCACAACTGCTCAGAATGTAACACACGGATGTGAAGCACTGATATAGATCATGTAAATGAGCAGAGGAAGAATACCTCTCTGTGACTGAACCCGACTCAGCACCGTGTCAGCTGGAGGCTCTGACTACTGGTTCCTTTGTTTTTTACAGTTCAGTGCTGTTTCAGTTAGGACACACTTTTCTTGAGTTTCTCAGAACTAACATCTGTTTGCTGGACATGAAAACATACACAGCCCACTATGAACTCACTGTTCTGTATCAGTCGCTCCCAATGTGGGTGTCGGGGGGTCGTGAGACAGTGACTCAGGAGTCGCAAGATGCCTTCCAAAAACAAAAACAGAAAATTGAATCAGTTAAAATAACATATTTTATCCATCCATCCATTATCTTGACCGCTCATCCCATTTGGGGTCACGGGGGGCTGGAGCCTATCCCAGCTAACTTTGGGAGGAAGGCAGGGCACACCCTGGACAGGCCGCCAACCCATCACAGGGCTAACATGGAAAGACAGACAACCATTCACGCACACATTCACCTACGGGCCAGTTAGTGTAACCAATTAACCTGGAGAGCATGTTTTTTGACTGTGGGAGGAAGTACCCGGAGAGAATCCACGCATGCACGGGGAGAACATGCAAACTCCACACAGAAAGGCACCTGCCCGACCGGGGACTCAAACCAGTAACCTTCTTGCTGTGAGGCAACAGCGCTATCCACTACACCACTGTGCAGCCCCATATTTTATCTATTATTGTAAAAATAAATGCATAAATAGTGTTGAATTTTAAATAAAAACATGCAAATATAAAATGTCATTATGACCCCTGAGGTGATTATGACATTAAAGAACAGCATCAGTTGCAGCAAGTTAATTAACAGCAGCACAGCATGTTCATATGGGTAGGCCAGTTTTCTGCACCCCAGCTAAATGAAGCATGTTAGGCTGTAAGCCACATACAGACATCATGTGTGTCTGCTTATAAATTACTGTGTCCACTCACTGCTGTCCTCGAAATATGAAGATTACTTGTATTCTGTCGCTATCATTTTAAGACGACAATTAAATATGTTGGTTTTTTTTGATTGGCCAATCTTGCATGCAGCTGTGGGTCAAATGGGGGTCACCAGTCCCTAGTGCCATTATTTTGGGGGTCGTGGACTGCAAAGTTGGGGAACCCCTGCTCTATATCATGTAACTCATCACTTTGAACCTGAATTAGAAGCCTGCAACTGTGAGATAAAGTTGGACAACTTCCGTCACAAGCCCACCATAAAAGTGTTCAATATGCTGGAGACTGACTGCCAGGGGATCCCAAACATTTCAGTCCACGACCCCCAAAATAGCTGCAGAAAATGAGACTATGTGCACCTGTTGTTGTGTTTCCTGTGCTGCTGTAAATGAACCTGCTGCTGCTGATTCTGCTGTTTATGTGGCTTAGTCACCTCAGAGGTTTTGGCAACAAAGGACAGTGGAAAACAGATCCAACATTTATCCACTTTTTTTGTTCATATTTTTATAATTATGGATAAAATATGCATTTTTAGATACTTTTTGCTTTTGGAAGACATGTCGCGACCCCCCTATCAATGTTTCCTGACCCCTACTTTGGGAACCACTGAGTTAGGCTTCTACAAATAAGTTTGTGGCTGCTCAGCTCACAGCCCCTCCTTCCTAATTGAAGAACAGAGCGCTGGAGAAAGACTGGTTCTAAACATCAAAGTGCTTTAATCAGTGCTTTTACCACTTTAAATGTCTTGGTCTCTTTGTTTTGGAGAAGAGGAGTCCTCTGTGGATGATTCAGCCCATGAAAGAAGAGGATTGAAGCTTTTTCTTTTTTCTTCTTTTTGAGATTTAGTAAAGTTTCCAGTCGGTCATCGGTCTGCTTTTAATCAGTGAAGCAGCTACAAAAACAAAGAGCTAAGATCCGATGGGTGAAATGTGAGTCATCTTGGAGTAACCTGGCGGGAAGCTTCCACTGTCAATAACACAATGATTTATTGGCTCTGCAATGCTCAATATCAAATACCAGCTCTTTTGAATGGCATGATTCTGATTTTGTATCAATTTCAACACCAGCCCTGCTGCCCATCCAACTCCTCTTCTGTGACACAATCTCATAACACACGGTCCTGTCTTTATTTTCCTGCAGAAACTTCAAGACATGGAGGAGAAACGAATCGAGAGGATAGGAGTGTCCATGAAGACGTTCGCAGACGTGGACCGTCAAGTGCTGCCCATCGTGGGGAAGTGTTTAGACGGCATGACGAAAGCAGCCGAGTCCATCGAGCCTAAGACTGTGAGTATACAGATGAGTTATATTCTGCACACACACTCACAGAGTCACAGAGACACCACCATATGGGACACATTACTCACTCAGCCAGGGTGTCAGTCACAGCCCATTCACTACCGATTAGGCTTTCAGTTAAACCCACAAGTGTGGCAGTGGGCTGGTACTCTTGGGGGGGGGGGGGATTTTGTAAAGAAAAACAGCCGACCCGTGAACGATAAACTGCTGTGGGAGGACAGTTTTATAAACTGAGAGAATACCTGAAGAGAAGAATTGAAAATGTTTAACCTAACATTTGTACTCAGAAAACCAGAGAGGTGAAGGCAACATCCTTACCAACAGGGATGTAGTTTTTTTAAAGGACATATAAAGTCACCTAATGTAGATCAGGGATGTGCATTTCAAGCCAAAATACTAAACTAGAATCCCTGGCATCTAATCGGCGATTATTCGTAATGAAGGGCTACACACACTTCTTCCTTTGCTAGTTAATGCAGTTAGCAAACATATTTAGGACGCTCTATAGCCATCGTCTGGTGGGAATACCGTATCACAACCAGGCACCGGTGAAAATGTTGAAAAATGTTATTTCCAAAATGAGATAATATTTGAATTAACTCTTCGATTTTTAATAAGTGAACGAATATTTGAGTATTCAAAAATCATGTCCCATCCCAGGGGCACAGGGGCGGCTGTGGCTCAGTGGGTAGAGTCGGTCATTTATTAACTGGATGGTTGACGGTTCGATCCCAGGTCCTGCAGTCACATGCCGAAGTGTCCTTGGGCAAGACACCGAACCCCAAACTGTTGTTCAGCAGTGTGTGAATGTGTATGAGATTAGCTAATACTGATGATCCCTTCCTACAGCAGCCTCTACCATCAGTTAGGGATGGGCATTTCAAGCCAAAATACTATTCGATAATCATTAGCATCTATTCGTCAATTATTCGATTAATCCCCCCCCGTGACCAGGTGTGGCGTTCATGTTTACATTTTACAGCCATGCTCAGTCTCTGGAAATACATGTGTAGTAGTGTGAGATTCAGAAACAGAGAAAATCGCCAGAACTGTTGCGAATGTTTTCTTCTTCTTTCGCTATTTAATGCAGTTAGGATTCTTCTTCTTCTGTTACTTAATGCGGTTTGCAAACAGTTTTAAGATGCTCTATAGCCACCGTCTGGCGGGAATACTGTATTACAACCTACTTTTAAAATGAGAAAATATTCGAAGTAACTATTCGATTTTTAGTAAGTGAACGAATATTCTAAAATCATTGCCCATCCCTACCATCAGGGAGTGGTCTGAGTGGTCAGAAAGACTAGAAAAGCGCTATATAAGTACAAGTCCATCCCTTATGCAGAAGTTGTCTTGTTTTGACACACTTGCATGACAGCAAATTAACTCAGGAAGGTGCTTTATTACTTTATTATTGTGCAATGACTGATTTACTAACTACCCATAATGCATTGTTTTCCGAATTATTATTGTTATTATTTTTTAAGTTATGTTTCTGTGCTATTACACATGTTTTTATTGATAGAGGAGATGACAGTGAATAGAGTAGGAAACTGGGAGAGAGTGGGGGAGTGACATGCGGGAAGGGGATGCATGCTGGATTCGAACCTGTGCCACCCGCTATATGGGCGCAACTTAACTATTACGCTAAATCCACGCCCTCCTAATTATATTTTACTGTAATAAAGTTGAATCTTAACATTTTGGGAAACTCACAGGCCGATACATAACATATGTGTAATAGGCCGATGTATCTGTCAGGCTCTGGTAGAAGCACACATTATAAATCTCCAGAGAACATCTCCAAACGCTCTGTGATGCCAAAAAGAAGTTCCACATGCACACATGAGTTATTTCCTCTTAAGTAACAGCCGTATATTAAACAGACAGATGTGGTTATTGGTTTGTAATCTGACGCTCTGTAGGAGGGAGAGTTAAGGCAATTTCCCAAAAGTGATTGCACCTATTTTGAAAAGTAGGAGGAAGTTGAATCCCTTAATATTTCCTGTAGTTTAAACCAGCCTTTGTTTTGTCAGTTTTAAACACTTCCACGTAGTCGCTCTGCACTTCTGTCAAACGGCTCTTATTGTTTACTCTTCAGATTTTCAAATGGGAGTCAGCCTTAGCCTCCTCTAAAGACACAACAAGCCGTGTGATATATTGAGATGTCACATGCTGGCTGCTCGCCGTTTGACAAAAAGCAAGACTATCCTCAGGCCTTGCAAAGTGTGTGTGTGTGCATGTCTGTGTGTCTGTGTGTGTGTGTGTGTGTGTGTGTATGCATGGCTCAGCTCCAAGGAGACGACTTCAGCCTGTGACTGTCAGCAGCAGTAAACAACGTCAGGGAACAACACATCACATGCTCCTTCCTTTATTCCCTCTCTGTCTCTCCTCCTCTCACAGCCCTCTCTCATGTATACATCGCACAGCAGCAGACTTTTGACCCCCTCAATCCCAACTTCGACCAGACCCCCGGCTCTTATCAGCTCAGATAGGCCGACGCATACTGCGTTTGATTAATGTTCCCCTTCCTGTGTCTGATGGGCCCGGCTGTGTTCCCTGCTTTTGTCATAACTCCTGCCTGACAGATTTGGGTCTTTTCCTCTGTCTTCTGTGGCCCACAAACTGAAAAGCGACAGTCTCGCTGTCTTTCCGTTGGTGACGCATCCATGGATTGCTATCAGTCAAAAACAAGCGTAAACAAGAGAGTCACCAGGCTTCTATTGTGCTGTATCTTATCCTCTGACTCGCTGATTATCTAATCTAAACACACAGACATCCCCCTTTTGCTTTGGACTGTACCATTTTTCCACTTATGTTTAAAGACAGTGGAGAAAAATTAAGAGCAATTTGGAAAATCAAACAATGAAAAGCAGAGTCAGTAATGCTCTCAGTGTTTTCTCACTCCACCCCAGCCTGTAAGCATGAGTCAAAAAAAGCTCATAGCTCGACACAGCTCGTCTCACGAGTGGCCTGCAGCAGCACTTTCAGAGGTATGATGGTCACTGGCAGAATCAGAGATGGAAGACAGGCCGCATAAATCAAATCAGACACTTCCTGTTACCTTGAAGTCAAGAGTTTGTTCTTCTTTGTGAGACTCTGGAGACAGACTGCGGCAATGTGATGACTGACAGAATATCTGAGTTATGGCCCTTGTTGTGCAAAAACACAGTATTCCCACAAAGATGTTTAAACGGCCAATGAAAAGGACATTTCAGTGATTATCCCTGTTTATATTCAGACACGTATCATTGGAATAACAGCGGCCTTATGAGCTGTTGACTAGTTAGTTTGTTTGTGATGTAGAGAGCTGAAAGTGAACAGGCAAGAGGTCGTGAGTCACCAGAGTACGATGCTCATTCTGAATGAGCTGTATACATGTCCAACTAATGCTCCCGAAATCAGTGGGCCTATAATATTAGTTTATTCAAATGCTTTAATAAGAAAGTGCTTCATTTTGAAGGCCTAATTCAGAAAATCCAAATTTAAGATGCAACCCCATATCTGTATTCTGCTCACCTTAATTGTGTTGTGCATTGTTTGTTAATTGAGGTAACAAATACTGTGTTGACTTGTTACTTTGTTTAATGATTTATGAAGAAAACCCTTAACATTGTTTACAACATTTAATGTGAAAAACCTGCACACTTATTAATGATTTAAGTTATAATTCTGATGTTAACAGGAAGTGCTTTTATTTTGAAGGACAAAAGTAACACGTCACTGTTTTTCCAGTTGCTACTTCATTTATGTTTAAGACGTTACGGTGCAGAAGTCCGTGATTTACCTTCTTCATTCTGTAAACAAGAAAATATGAACAGTAAACGGTTCAGTTTGAATGACATCTGTTTAAGACTCTCCTTGAAGCTTCCACTTCAAGACAAATTGACAGGCTTTCCTTCATGCCGTTCTTGTCGTTTAAAACGTGCTTAATCATTTTCTATTTGGAGTATCCTGCAAACTGGCTTTCTAATTTCAGCATAATTACAGTTATCTTTATGATCTGCGCTGTCCCTGGGTAGTAAAAAGAGCAATATGGACTCATATCAGTATCTGTATTTACATATGCAGATTTACACTGTTAAACCACCGTGTAATTTAGGGCCTGTGTCCACTGACAGCGTTTTCAGCACCAATTTTCTATTCAAAGCAAATACAGTTCAGCCTTTCTAGTGCGCCCGCCTCCCCCTCACTGTCAGCGCTCTAAGATGAAAACAGTCAAACTTTTGTAACATCATTGCACTCGTCAATGTCACCTCTTCACCACCAATCAGAATCAAAAAGGGGCGGGACTTCTTATATCAGCTTTGTCACCAACAATGACGGAGAGCTAACCACACTGGGGTTTTTTTGAGGGAGAGTTTCCAGATTGAAGTTCCTGCTAATGTCACGACTCAGTTGTTTTTATATTTTCTTTGTAGAATTCCATTAAATAAAGCAAATACACATACAGAGCATTTAAAACAGTCACTACTAAGGGAAGTGGAAATGCGCCGGGACAACCTTTATAACTTAGCATCAGTAAGCGCCGGGAGAAGGTCTCTAAGGTTGAAGTTTTGAGAGCTGTCAGCGCACCTTCTTTGGAAGTGCTGTAACAATAGTAACATATATGTTTCAAGTGTGAGGATGTAACTGATCGCTGCTTCTCCTCTCCTCCTCCTCTAGGACTCAAAGCAGGTGGTGGAGTCCTATAAGTCCGGGTTCGAGCCCCCGGGTGACGTTGAGTTCGAAGACTACGGCCAGGCCATGAAGAGAACGGCGTCCGACACCAGCCTGTCCAGAGAGGCGAAGGAGAAACCTGCCGGCAAGACCAGCAAAGGCAAACTGTGGCCTTTCATTAAGAACAAGAACAAGGTAACACATGAGTGCACACATTTACACCCCAACATGCAGCAGCGCCTCGCTGACATTTCCTTTTCACAGGAGTTTTCTCACTTGGAGGTCACTCTAGTCTCTGGGGAGGGTTTGTTGGGCGGGCGGGGAGCTGGAGGGATGTACTTGTTTTGTCAAGTTCTGTTGGTTTTGTCTTGTAATACTGAAGGATTACATGTTCAGTGTCACATTTCTAGTATCTGTTACATTAGCGCTGATTGTGTTATAAACTTCATTTATGTGCAGACGTTTAGTTAATTTCCGTTCAGAAATCTGTTGCTAGTTCTTGTTACTATTGCCTTTTTTGTTGTTTTTATTATTCGCCACCCGTTTCCCCCCCTCCCTGGCAATCACCCTCACCAATATTGGGAGCCTCCCTTCTTCTGTAACACACACTAATGCACTTCTACCTTCATCCTGTGGATGGACTCAACCGGCAGATATTAACTCGATCTGATATAACCGTTTCCTGGTGTTCAAACTCCTTCAGTTTCCTGCTCTTGAACAGCACAAACTGATCTCTTGACTGTCTTATGGGCTGGTGGCACTGTTGGTGTTGAAATAGGGCCGATGCATGAGTGAGTAATTGGGTGTGTTTGGGAAAGAAGGGCTGGAAGCAAGTGTGTGCAAAAAGCTAGACGAGAAATCCTTGAGTGTTTTTTGTAGAGAAAAGTGGTGTTTTTTAAATTAATTCATCCTCTTGTGTGCAACCTCCCGAGACTACGGCACACTTATGTAGAGCAGGGATCATTGCTACAGCCACACACAGAGGTATTTCTACTCTACACACACACATGCATGGAAGAGTAACACAAACACAAACCACATAATACAGCGTAAAAAGCACCACTCCTGCCTTTGAATCGGGGTGTTTGTGAATTTTCGGGTTTCTAGATCACTTGCCCATGCATGCGCCGCTTCATTCTCCTAACTCCTCGACGCCTGGTGATGAATAATGCAGCCAGATGTTTTAAGGCAGCGATAAGCAATTAGATTTCTCTCTTATGATGAGCCTGAAATTCAGCGGGTGATATCCTCAGGGATGTGGGGAACTTCTCGTCCTGGCTGGCATGTGTCGAGGTTGAAAAACGAAGGGATCAAGGTTTTCCAAAATTGGAAGCCTGCATGCGCTTTGACTGAACTCTGCTGTTTGCTTTGTTGCAGCCGCTTGCTTTAACACATTTGACGCTTCCTACTCACTCTGTTTTTTCTATTGTTTAACAGTTTTTTTATGTTTAATATGTTTGACATTCCAACATAACTACTGACTAGGTTTGACGTTCCTTTGGTTGTCTTTTACATTCTGTTTGGGTTTTCTGTTATGTGTTTATTTTTTAATATTCCTAGGAGGCTTATTTATTTCGTTTTGTGTTCCCTCCTCCTTTTTTCCTCTTTTGTCCTTTTTTTTCCGTTGGATTCTCGCCCCCTTTATTCTTCTTCTTCTTCTTCTTCTTCTTCTTCCATGTTTTTTCCTCCTCCTTTTTTTCTTCCTCCTCTCTGTCACGGCTCCCTCTCTTACTGGTAGCTTATGTCCCTGTTAACGTCCCCCCACCAGCCCCCACCTGCCCCCCCAGCCACATCCCCGCCCTCACCCTCTACTGTTCCCAACGACTCCCAATCTCCCAAGCAGCAAAAGGAGCCCCTCTCCCACCGCCTCAACGACTTCATGGCCTCCAAACCCAAAATGCACTGCCTCCGGAGCCTGAGGCGAGGGGTAAGTGTGTGTGTCCAGCAGGCTTTGTGCACGTGTGCGTGTGTGTCTCTACACCTGTATCTGAGCTGTGTACCTGCTGCACTGTATGGGTGAAGTAAAACACATGGCATTATAAACATTAGCTCTGTTTTCAATAACAGATTATACTCAATTATAAACCAGCGCTGCCTTCAAAGTGTTCCCATAATGATGTAATCAGTGACTGCCAGCACTGACACAGGCCTCTCACCTTCACTCATACAGTGCTCAGCCTTTTTTTTTTTGCTTGTCTAGCATGCTTATTGTAGCGCATAACTATGAATCCATGGTACTCGTCTGACTCACCAACAGTCTCTCCATCTTGTCCCTTCATTCTTCACATTAACTCTGTACTCACAATGACATTCCCCTCCTCTTCCCCTCCTTCCCCTTTGATTAGCAAGACGCCCTAGAGTCTTGGCAGTAGCATGGAGACTGCAGATGCTCCCTGCGCTCTTTTCTCTGCAGTCTGTGCTGGAGGCGGCGGCAAAGGCGGCGGATTGTTTTTTGTTGTTTTGCAAAATGAAAGACGGGGTGTAATGATCCGATATGTGGAGTGACGCACAGATTCAACGATCAGTGTTTGAATATCATCAAGACAAAGTGATAACCAGGGGTCTTTATTATCATCAGTATCTGTGTCACTGTTTCAGGGACAGGTGGGTAATGACAAGGGAAGCCTGATATCGTCTACTGACGGATATTAGAGCTCAATCAATACATGGTTTCTGAGACGGATAGTGACACCAAAATATATCAGACAGCAAGTTATTGATGAGGTGGCAGAAATTGAAAATTTCTGAGCTTGTTTTTTAATATGTACACTGATTTCTTTTAATCTATAACACCAGGCAAAGACGCCCATGATGCTCTGCTACATGTTGCAAAGAGTGTTGCAAGTATTTGAGTGCACTCTACTTGAAAAACATGTGATGACATAATTTTGCAATCCTAAATTACTTACATAGGAACACATATCAGAAAATATTACATTGATAGATATTAGGGATGTAAATTTCAAGTATTTTCAGAGATCAATCTTTGTAAATGTTAACGATCAATTATGGAAAATGTGTTTTTTCCCCTGAATCAAATTTTCCTTTATGACACAATGTATATAACTGACAGTATTGAATAGCTACAGATCATATTGAGGTGTTCAAAACGTTAAACACGCTGAATATCAACATGTGGAGCAGGCTTATAATCTCAGTAGTCCAAAAGTGAAGGTTCAGACTTCAACAAGGGAACAGAACAGAAACATATTTCAGATTCACAGTGTCCAGTTTTCTGTCTACTCGTTCTTATTGAGAAAAATAAGCGGTCCGGGAGCGCAACCGGGTCAGAATCAGTCCTGCGGCAGGGAAAAAAAGCGCTCGTGGAGACCTGTCACTCAGCCGCAGCCCCCAGCTGAGCATCTCCGCTGTGAGCATCACCTTTAGTCAGATGATTAACATCAAAACATGCTGTAAACTTAAAACACCTCCCTGATAGCTGAATGAAATATAAGACCACATGATGCTTGTTCCACGTGATATAAAATCAAAACGAAAAACGTGTTTGAGTAAGTTCTTAACAATCAATGAATCGATACTCGGTTAATTGTTGACATCCCTGATAGATATCTGTGTCAGACCCAAGCTGGCTAGATAGCATCTTAGTCTTCTGGCTCTTATTTCAATTCCTCTATCTGAATACATTGGAAACACCCAAGACACTATAGATAGGCTGATGTATGTGTAACAGATCCAGTAAAGTAGGCCCTTTGATATCAGTTCATACCATCACCTTTTAAATCAATCACTTAAATCAAGACTATCCTGTGTGATATCCGCAAATATTGCACGCTGAAGAACTGACATACATCACATCACAATGACACTTGTGATTTAGATAAGGGATGTGCGTGTGTAGTCACTCTGCCATGAGCCAGGGTGGGTTGGCTACTGCCATCATGCTGCAGTGCTCTACTAAGCGGGTGTAAACACAGACATGTGACAGACGGCATCTTGTAACTCAGTAGCAGTTTCTTGATCTAGAAAATGGAGATGAAGTTGTATGATTTAAACTGGCTTATAACCACTCAATCAGAACGATGCATAACCAGCACAGGCATGTGGATGTTAACCTGCAAGAAGGACTGGGCCCTGGTGGTGCTAGCTCTGCTGATGTAATCACCCTGCAAACCATTTTGATATTGTTTACTCTGCAGACTCTGTGATCACGTGTTTAGACGTGTTAAATTTTAACTGTAGTCTGACTGAGTGTTACTTCTACAGAAGTCTGTCAGCCGCAGTTTAGATTTCCATTGAAATGACTCGGGACACGAAACATCCCTAATTTAGATCATCACAATTAAACAAAGCAAACATAACACAGAGCAGTTTCAGTCTGACGATATGAACAGAGTAATGTCTTTGTGGTTGTGGCGTCAGGCTGCCTGAGTCACTCCATGTAGAGAGCAAGGAATAATTTTAGAAGGCATCATGCAGGGTGGCTTTATCAGCACCAGCCCATAGTCCTGGTGGGTGTCATCACTAGTTATCGCTAGTCCACAGTGTGTTTGTGATGGGGTCACTGGGCTGTAGGGGCCAGGTCACACCACCTTTTCCCGTTACACCCTCCATCCCTCTCTGACCTCAGGAACGGGCGCCAACTCACGTGTTCCTTCCGGAGCCCTCAAATATAGTCCCTGCTTACGCTCGTATTTTGAAAGGGCAGCAGTTACTCAGGGTTTTGAATGGGAGCTATCACGATGTCTGAACAGGCAGAGAGAACAATGCTGTGGGTGCGACAGTCCACTGAGCGAGCATATTGTAGAGGAAACGATTGAAGGTCGGCAAAAGAAAGGGGAAGCGTGTGTTTTTTTGGAGCAGGAAGTGCACGTTTTCTGAAAGCGGAAGTGCTGAAACAGCTCTTGAGTGGAGCGATAAAAAAAAAGAGTTAAATCATGCATTGTGTTTAAACAAACAGATGTGAAGTGGCGGTAACATTTACAGCACAGGTAAAAGTTCAAATGAAGTTTTGAGTCTATGAGAGGTTAGAAACTGTCGGCCCTTGATTCAGTTTGAACTGTACACCTTGATCCATATCTCATGTGAACACATTTTATATCTGTACATATATTCATGTGTCATGGCAGAGATCTGTTCATGCTTTCCATGTATATAGATGTTGATTAAGAGCACACTTGCAATTCTTACTGTGAGATATGAATCAGTTGAGAAAATCAGAGTAGATGTGTAAAAATAAATTAGCTGATAGAGGATTTTGTTGCTTTGTTTTTGATGTTGTGTCATTAATTTGCCTTTCTGTGCTAGGGACCCAAATTAATCTTAATTAATCTTAATTATTATGACATAACTGAACATTTTAAAAGTCATTCAGCCCTTCATTAATCTACCTTTGTGAGTGAGCATGAATACAGTAAGATCAATTTATAAAACAGCCCTTTATTTAACCTTTGGTCTAATAAAAAAGATTACATTTTGAAGGAAAACTGCATCAAAAGTCATTTAAATTGCTTTACAATCACAAACCTGAAGGATAAAAACTCTTATTTTACAATAAATTGAATGCAGCAGTAAAATAGAAATGTCTAAAAAAATATGGTATGAATAACTACAAACATAAATGTTATTTTAAAGTTCCTTTATTTATTTTTTTTTTTATTTTTTAAATTATATATATATATAAAAAAAATGTATGTGTATTTTTGTTTTTCTGTAAATGTTTTTTTTTTTACCTTTGTTCAGAAAAGTGCCATAGAAATAAAGATTATTATTATTGTTAATATTAATATTATTATTATATAAACAGGGTGACCGTTCAGCTTGTGTGTTATCTTTTTCATACTAAATACACCGTTATCCAACAGCCGATATCCGCTTATACAGATACTCATATGTCTATCAGTGCATCCCCTTATCATCTGCTCCTTTTCGATCACATTAAAAGGAAGCAGAAGGTGCATGATTAATCCGATAAAGTAATGACAAGTCTTTTAGGGACAGCGACCCCGCCGTCTCACTGACTCAGACAGGCGTTAATGCCTCTGAACGGCTCATTGTAATTCTTTGGCACCTTTACAAACAGACGTAATGGATGTGTCTGCTCAGACTTAAGCTAACTAGTGAAACTTAATTATCACTAACACAATACCACTCAATACAAGAGACCCAGTCCTTCTCCTTTTTGAATGTAATGGAATAAATGAAAAGATCTTTAGTTTAAAGTCTGAAATGTTGATGACATGTACCTTTGTTTTGGGCCGCTATAGAACAACCCTTAGATCAAAAGTGTGTTCAGTTTACATCAGACAGTAGACAGGGACCCTTCAGTTGAGTTTTGATCAGAAACTTAAGACATTTTCATACTTAGAATAGCTTGGAAGCTCATTCTTTTAAAGCTAAGAGTGAGTTTTGCAAAAACAAAATTAAAGCTCCTCTGAAGGACTTTTTGTATGCATTGATTTTGGCGCCCCCTGTGGCTAAAGCCATACATTTGATCTCTTTGCAGATCTTAAACATTACCAAGTAATTTTTCCTGAAGACAAATCATTTTATTATTCAAACAAATCACTCACTGTGAAAATTTGATGTGCAAAATGTAAACAAAGGCTGCAATCGCCTCATCTGACACCTACCTGGTGGCAGCGTTCACAGGCTTCAAAATAAGTACACAGCAACAGTGAGTCCTCCTCCTGATGGTCCTGTTTGCTTTTACAGGTCGTAATGGGACATCAGGATTAATTTCAGTCCATCATAACCAGATTAAAACTCCTCACAGGAGCTTTAAGAGCTATCAGAATACCTTTCTGGGAGTATAGGAGTACTAGGCCAGATTGTCGTATTACATATATCAGCAGTTTCCCAGAAGAAACATGTGTTTTATTCTCTCCTGAAGAGATACAAACATTACTTTGTGAATCCTCCTTCAGATTTGTAAACATGATATTAATCTGCTCAGATCAAGAAAATGAGATTAGATCCCCTCTCACCTCCTGCAAAGAGAACGAGGCATCACATTAAGGATTAGATTAGTCGTGCCAGTGGAGGTGGTGTTCTGTGTCTCCCTGCTCAGGGGAGGCCTGTTTACCCCCCTGCAGGAGAGCCTCTGTGTGGTGCATATAAGCTGTCTCATCCATCCACAGCAACTGTACGTGTGCGCGCACGAGTGTGTATGTGTGTGTGTGTCCTGTGCAATAAGAGCAAAAAGCATACGTGTTTAGGGAGTTGAATTAAGAGCGTGTAGAGTTTAAGATCTTTAAGAGAGTCATTGACAAAGCTGTGTTCTCTCTGACAACCACCACAGCAGCAATCCCCGCGCTCGCTCACTCGTCACAAAGAGCTTATGAAGAGGACTCTGGGTCGACCCACATATGCTTTCGAAGCAAGGCAATATGTTGTAAGTGTGTGTGTGATGGGTTAAAGTGGTCCGAGCAGTGTGTGTGTGAGAAAGTGTGTGTGGAAGGAAAGCATATTGAATGTGTGATTAGTAAAAGCCATGTACAGCACATGCAGTAGCCTCATTAGTAATAATTGAATTGTGCGGGGACGTTCATTTCTCCAGCGAGGATGTTCGTCAAAATTAACGAGGCAAATTTCCCCCTACAAAGGAGGCTAGTGTGTGTGTGTGTGCGTGTGTGTGTGTGTGAGTGTGCTTTTCCGGGAATGGGTCACATGGCTCGGCCACGTGTAGAATCCGGACGAATGAGCCGAGGAGCTGATGACTTCATCCAACATCACATGTATCAGCTTGAGATTTCTTGTTGCTCGTCATCCCTGCAGCTGATTAAGGGCTCCCCCCCCCCCCCCCCCCCCCCCCCCCCTCCACCGAGCATCTACAAGGGGTCAATTCACAAAGTGTCACAAGCACCTGAGGCAGCGGAGGATTACGGGTGTGAGGATGCTAATTCATCCGACACAGCGATCACCCCCCTCCTTGTTCATTAAGTCTCACTCTAAGCCAGATTTAGTGTAATTGGAGGTGTTGGTCACACTTTGGGTCTGGGTACAGCCTACAGTACCCAGAATTCACCCCTGCAGGGCTTTCTTTGTGCTGGCGTGCCATACTGCAGCAATGTGTGTGTCTGTAAGGGCTGAAATATACCTGTATATCTGTGTGTGTCTGGGTTAGTTGGACGGGGTTCAGGTACATCTGAGGATAAGGGCTGGAACGTCTAAGAACTTCAATGAGCTTACTGTAAACACATTCAGCACAAAGCCATTTAAAACTAGAAGAAGGTGCTGCTCTCAAGTGATGGAGAGAATCATGACATATGTACTCAGTGTGGACACAAGTCAAGGACCAGAATTTACTCTACACCTCCCCAGTTGTTCATTCCTTTGAACTAATCATTGTATATCCTGAGATTGATTTATACCTCACTGGCATTTGTTTTTTCTAGTTTGCATGATTACAACCTTTAAAGAGTAAAATGTGTTAGTATAAAGATGTTGATTTCTTTACTAGGACTTTCACTGATGATTAAAAAAACAGTCCCATTTA
This sequence comes from Notolabrus celidotus, assembly GCF_009762535.1. Taxonomy (NCBI): domain Eukaryota; kingdom Metazoa; phylum Chordata; class Actinopteri; order Labriformes; family Labridae; genus Notolabrus; species Notolabrus celidotus. Next base: position 6,107,326 of record NC_048290.1, read on the forward strand.
CATGTGTGCTTTTCATGAGAAACCCCACTGGTAAGTGCAGACATGAATAAAATACAAGAATAAATAAGATATTAAAATGACTCTCTGATTCCTCTTCTTGGGAATTGAGAACCGGCTCCAACTAGTTAGAGCCAGCGACATCATTTCCGCTTATGCTTAATGGTTCCCTAGTGAATGCCTTCCAATTATAGTTCAGCATGTCATGCAAAACAATGATGTCACTTTGATAACAGTTGATCCATTAATTCTGTTTGAAATGAACAGAAGCTAACATTAAAGCTAATGTTAAAACTTGTTGCAAGCCTGAAGGTCAGCCCCACCTCCTGCTGCAAGGAAAGGGTCCCCACGATCCAAGACAAGTAGAATATTTATTTTTTTAAAGATCTTATTATTTGAATTTTTACACATTATATACAAAAGATCAGTGTAGACAATTAGAGCAATTTTATTTTTTTTATAAGAAACACAATAAGTGAATGAAAAAGCAACCAATATTAATAAATTATAATAATTTAAGATAATACAAATAAATAAATAGAAAAATAAATAATAGTGAAACTAAAATAAGATATAGGTTAAATATGAAGTAAATAAAAAGTGGAAAAGGTAAAAAAAAAAAAAAAAGCAATAAAAATAACAATAAAAAATACATTAAAAGATAAATAAACAATTATTATTATTATTAGAATACCAAAAACAAACTGAGAAATACAATGTTAAAAAACCCACCACAAGTGATAATCTACTTCGAGAACAACAGAACATGTTCTTGGAATATAGATGTCGTGCTATAGAAGGGATCAAAGCCTCAAAGGATAAAAAAAAAAATTACAAAAATAGTTGATGGAAAACAAAACTCAAAATCTGCAACCAGCTTTATTGAGGTGCGTCCTTGAACTGCAGGGTTTCTATAAGGTCAAAGAAAGGCTGCCATATTTAAAAAAAAAATTAGTTTGTGGATCCGTGCAGAGGATGTTTGACCTTTTGGAGTCTGCTAAAATAAAGAGCAACCCTCACCTAACCCTCATAGGATGGAGGAGAAGTAGATTTCCCATGTACAAGATTCAACGCTCTATGTTCTTGCCCAAGTTGTCTGCGATCCATCTTATGGTTGTGGGAATTCAGGCTCCTTTTAGTGATCCAGATCATTGGTTCAGCCAATGCCAGCTCTTTCAGCTCCCAACGGCTCGTCATAGTAGCATTTTGGCTAACAAGAGCCAACTCTTAGAGCTGGGTCGTTTGTGACTGACACATCATTAGATGCTCCCTATCTCAGCGTAGATGCTGTCTGCTCCCACAGTGCAGGGAAGTCAGGTAACATGGAAATGACGACATGAAAGAAAACTTGTTTTAACATCCATGTTAAGAGTTAATATTAAAGTAACCCTGATAGTTCTTGGATTAACGGATGTGTGCCGTGCTCTGGGCATTAAATACCAGGAGTGTCATATGATCGATGCTGTACGCTGTCAGTCATTGAGTGTTTCCCTGTCTCAGCAGAGCAGTGAAGGTAAGGAATTCGTAAGGGATTTCAAAGATAATTTGATCAATAAGCAGAATCGATGATTGCACTGGTATCAATAAAATCATGTTTGTTGGCGTCCCTTGGCTCCTTGAGGAAAGCTTGATGCTGAAACATGTCAAGGCTTACTTTCAGATCTAAAATGACTCTGTGGAAAACAACAAAGGCATTTAAAAAAGGGGTTCCTTGGGTTTTATAGCTGAGGAAACCCTTTTCAATGAGCAACTGAAGCTACATCACTCCAGTCCTCACATTTGTAAAACTCAGTCTGCACATGACCGTATAAAAACACCAGAAAGGCTCAACAGAGATCTCAGAGTACAGAGGGAAGTTTACAGATTGTCCCCTTCCTCATATTAGCCACAAGTCAAGATGAAGTCTGCCTTTGTGTAAGTAAAGGGAAGATGTGAGAATTACACAGACGTGGGGAGGTGAGAGTGCGGATCACAAGGTAGAGCAGACAGTAACAGCCCATTCCAGGTGGATGACTCGATTAGTGGACTAAAGTGAGTGGAGCTCCTCAGTGCACCAGCCTGTGAGCCCCTAACAGGATTACAAGTCATTTGCTGCAGCTCTACCAGCCCCTGGTATTGAGCTGCTCTTTATTCTTTCCTCACAGAAATCTTCACATCAAATAATCTCTGCGCCTCTAAAGCAACAACTTCTTCAGTCCTTCTCTCTCTCTCTCTGAATTATGTGCATTCTTCCTTTATTTACCCCCTTTCATTTTAATATTTCCCGCCCTGTGAAGGTTTTTCTTTGTAGTTTTGATAGTTTGGTTTCAAAGCGTCTCTTCAGCTTGTCTGTACCTGCCACCACACATGCTTTTGGCGCCCTCTGCTGTCACTTTCTCTGTAAAGGCAGCAAAGAGGTGAGATGAAGAAGTAAAGGGCACATCCATCCCTTCTGCACCCACTCTCCCTCTACTTCTTTCTCTACATTTACTTTCATCCGTCTCCCTTTAATTTTGGACTCATTCTTTCCTTCGTGCTTGTGCAGTAGGTTGGTGTTTCTGCCGACTCATTCTTCATTAATCCATCATACTAGAAATGTTAAACTTCACTTTGTTGGACAAGAGTGGATGATGCTTTAGCTCCAGTTGCTACTGCAGGAGCTTTTTCTACATAACTGGCATAAAAGAACAAACACATTCTTAAGCTTCTGAGTATTTTACCCTCTTTTCCTTGCATGGTGAAGTTTGGCAGCAAAGGGTTGACAAAAATCGACATTTAGAGCAGTTTTTATTCAAAAGGAAAATGAAATCATGGCTGCGATATTCTCTTGATGCTGACTTTTATCTGTTGTCTTTCTCTCCTGCTCCTCGCCTTTTCTCTCTCCTCTCCTCCCCCCACATGAAGCTTTCTCTCAAGCTGGTAAGCATGACCGTATAACCGCACGACCGTAGCGGCATGACCATATCACGCATGTCACGTCCTCCCGTGTAACACAGTGTCAATAACGTTCTGTACGCCGTTATGTTTTTGTTAATTTGGGTGTTTTTGGGGGTGTTGTGATTTAATTTTTTGCTGTGACACATGGATGAACCCCAGACTCACGTCTTTGTCTTATTTTGTGTGTTAATTTGTTTTTTGTTTTTTTGTTTTTTTTGTATGTCGTGGTTGTGTTCATGTCTCTCCCCCCAACTGTGTGTTTGGTCTCTGTGGTGCAGATCACACTCAATTCCCACGTCCGGAATCTCATTGAGGTGATCAGATTTACTCGATGTTTGACCCGTCTGTCTCTTAGTCTGTCTGGTAGTCCTCCTCGTCCGTCTCAACGAATGTGTCCTTTAACACCAATACTAATCTGATGTTATGTAGTGTTTGATCACTGATTTCCTTACACTGCATGCCAATTTGATCATGTTTGAAGAATGCTGTTTTGAAATCTAATGTACTGTGAGAGAGCTGAACTGACTGGAGATAAATAAATGAATTGTTTCATAGTTTGTAATATAGATGTGTTAGTTTTCCTGCTCAGAGTTTCATATCACTCTCAAATCTGTTCACTAAACATGACTCACAGTGGGCAGATGCTCAGCTTAGCTTTTTTTTTAGCATTGAGACTGGAAACGGGGCACAGCTTGTCTGGCTCACCACAAAAGCAAATACAAGTAACAGAAACTTTAAATTAAAGCTACAGTAAGGAACTTTTGGTGTGTCGATTTTGTCCTGTCCTTTAAATGAGTAGATGTCTTTTAATGACACAAATTTATATCCTTTATTTTAAAGTCAAATGCATACTTATTAAGGAACTTTTCTTTGTAAATTTAAAGAAAGAAGTCTGTTTCTGCAGCTTCTTCTTAATCACTTTGTCTGACACCTACCCCACAGCTGGGGTTTTAGGCTTTGTGCATTTATAACCAATGTTCTTAATGTTCAAATGCCAAATAAAACAATTCCAAAAATACAAAAAAATAGTTTCCAAGTAAAAGAAACTAATTTCATCCAACAATTCAAAGATACATTTTCATATATCCATCCATCCATCCATCCATCCATCCATTATCTTGACCGCTTATCCCATTAGGGGTCACAGGATCCAAGCTGACTTCAGGTGAAAGACAGGGTACACAATATTAATTGATATTGTCTACTGTATAATGACTTTAAAAAATTATCAGTAAACTCCTTTTCTATTTTGTGTATGTGGTCATAGCATACCTGTACAAGAATGTATAAAAAGAAGAATTCTATTTATGTTACTGCTCTTAAAATTGAAAATTTCCCTCAAAAAAACAACAAACAAGAAACTTATAGTTTCATAGAGTTACATATTTTAAGTAAGTTTATGTCCTTGTTAATATAGTATTCAAAAAGTTTCATTTTTAACCTTGTATTTTTTTAGAAAAGCATCAATGCAACTGTTATTGATTATCCAGAATTAAAATTAATTGGTGTCCAAAATCTGCATTTTTTTGTCTTAACTGAGTAGTTTCTTGAAAAAAGAAGGCTGGAAGTTTCTGCACTAGTCTCAATGCTAAGCTAAGCTAACTGTGCACTAGCTTAATTTTTAGCAATCAGATTTGAGAGTCCCTCTGTGCAGTAAAGTGAGCTCAGTTTAAAATGAAAAATAGACATATGCATGATTTTTTAAAATGATTTCTTATGATTCATTTTGTAAATCAATACCAATTAGTATCCACTCCAAGTTCATCAAACAGCACATAAATCAAAGGACTTAATGTGTGCCCTGTAGTTGTACTTTGGTCCTCCACCTTCATCACCTAGATCATAGTGTTTTCATCTGTGGTGGTTAAATAGAGAATGTGAGCATGTGTAATCACTAACTCATGACGTGTGCTCTGAGATGTTTTTAACTGGTAAAGGGAGCATGTCTCTGCATGATGATTTACATGATTTTTGTTATCTTGCATGCCCGGTAAGTGTTGCGCCATGGTTCGGGGAGAAGGGGTAAGGTTGCCATGGTAACCTAGCTGATGTATTTGACCTGGCTTCATGTGCAGTGAATCCTAAAAACCTCGAGCCCCCCTTTAGCTCCAGCAGTTCATATCCTGTGGTGCCGCCGTGACCCAGCTCGATAAGATCCAATCAGGGCCTTCACCTGTTCAGTCCGTGTGATGATAGGCTCAAAGAACAAAGTGCAGGAACACAGTTTGCTCCTTTTTTTTTTTTCCCTTCTGTTTCACTGAAAAAAAAAGTCAATTACATGCTCCGTTAAGCTCCAAAGAGTTCAATAATTCATTAAGAAATGGCACAAGTACGTACAAAAATGACCTTCCTATGAACCTCAGCTGTACTTTGGTGAAGTGGAAATCGTTTCATTGCATTAGTGCACTGCCCTGCTTATATATAGCCACACAGAGGTGCTAGGATATCTGAAGGTAACTTTGATAATCTGTTCTGTTGAAAATGAACAGAAGATTACAAAGTGTCATGACAGTTACTGCAGTGCAAGTCAGTCAGTGGCACACTGGTGCCACCTAGTGGTGAGAAGTTTTAGCAACTTTCACAAATTCTCTCCTCTCCATGGGTTTAAATGATACAGATATGATACAATTCCCACAATTTAATTGAAGTTAAAGGTACGGTTAATCTTTTTTCTAGTCAACATCCATGTTAAAAGTGATTTAAAATAAAGAAACACAAATAAATAACAAATAATGGACTTGTGCTTAGCTTAGCTCGGGCCCTTCGTTCACTAGCAAAACCAAGAGTCAAAGCAAACTGTTGAACTAAAACTAAATTCACCAGGTTAAGTGCTGCCATTAGCTTCACATAGCAAAGTGACAAATTAGCTAGCTAGTTAGCATGTGCAGCATTATTAGTAAAATAAGTGTTTAGTTAATGTGTGCTGTGATTATTGGCAGGAGTATGGAGTAGTTTGATTTAGAAATACTGTGACATTATTAATTAAAAATTTCATGCAGAGGCATATTTGTAAATAAATGCCATGCATGTACAGAAAAGATGGCCAACACGTCTACACCTCCTCCCATTGTACAAAAGTGAAGCCAAATATTGATGAAGGGACTAGTGCTTAGCTTAACTTGGACCTTCATTCACTAGCAAAACCAAAAGAGTCAAAGCAAACTGTTGAAATAAACCTAAATTCACTAGGTTAAGTGCTGCCATTAGCTTCACATTTGTGCTAAGTACCAAATTAGGCTCCTAAACTAATTCAGCTAGCTAGTAAACTAAGTGTTTAGTTAATGTGTGCTGTGGTTATTGGCAGGAGGGTGGAGTAGTTTGATTTAGAAACACTCTGATATTAGTCATGGAACATTTCTGACACAGGCATACTTTGCCTGTACAAAAAAGATGGCTACACCTCCTCCCATTGTACAAAAGTGAAGCCAAATAGGCCTCTGCAACCGGCGCTAACATCCTGTGCATTTGGAGTAAGAACCTGCACAAGAAGGATTGACTGGTGGCACTGTGGTAGTGATGTCCAAGCTCTAATTTTTTGGCTTCACTGTCGGGAGCTGTCGTGTCCTCCATCTTTTCATACAGTCTTAGGAGAAAACTATCAGGGACATTTGGATTATCGAATTTAATTTCATAAAACTGAAGAAACAGAGAATCATAATATCATGTTGAACTCTTTGGGGCCACACACAGACGAGCAAAGAGCCAGCTAAGCTTCAGATTTGAAACACTGATGCATCACGTCCACAGAAACTTTGAAAGCCTGCCGAGAAGTATGAGTCATCAGCTCAGACTGAAATCCTTCTCACCAGGAAATGTGACACCTGGCCGGATCAACAAACCACTCACTCTCACCACCCTTACTTCGAGAACACACAGTACAGGCTGCTTAAAACCCATTAGTCAGCTCACACTGAAACACTATATGAACAATAATATTATGTACTTAATACATTTCTTACACAGTCATGGAGTGCACTAGATTAGAGGAAGTTACTGAATAGGTGAAAGGCCTAAAGTCCATAAGCAAGACAAACTCTCAGTATGTTAGAGAGCAGCTGCAGTATCTCCTTCAAGTGAATTATTGGAGCTTTAAAAGAACTCTATGTGTTATTAATTTATCCCTGAGTCTTAACTCACAGGGTTACAAGAAAAGGAGATACTGCACCTGACTAGATAAGATCCCTATAAAACCAGCAGCAGCACAATTATAAATAATAAAAGGTGCTTTTTTCATCTTACAGTGTGTCTTCATCTCTGTCCTATTTTTGTTTCCTTTTCTTCTCCTTCCTTGTTGCTGCCTCAGGGCTCTGGACCTGAGGACTTCAGCCACCTGCCACCAGAACAGAGGAGGAAGAAGCTGCAGGGGAAGCTGGATGAACTGAACAAAGATATCCAGAAAGAAACGGATCAGAGGTATGTGTTTTAATTTGAACTCTCATTAAAACCTGGGTCCAAACCATAGACTGTATAAATAATGGAGGTAGTATCTGTGACGTCACCCATCTGTGTCTGAAGCGCTGTTTTGAAGCAAATCATCAGCGGGAGCCATATTGGAAACTCAACCTAACCTAAAGCGAGTGTGACTTAAAGAGATGGGCTTTGAGCTTCCTAGCCAACAGCTACAGTGTTCCCACCTGTCAATCAAGTTAGCTTTGCCTCTTATAGATCTTAATGAGCTATCCAGACTTCACTTTTTTTTTATACCAATCTGTAAACATGTTTATTCCTGCTTGTCCAAACAGTACTTTTTCTATACTTAAGCTTATTATGATGTCTTTTCTTTGAGCATCTTTCAGTGCCTTATATCCCTTGAATATGCACAAGTATTCAAATCATACCATGATTAAAAGATAAGAATAATCTGATGTTTTTACCAGAACTTAGTTATGGCATTTGAGCTCTGTCCATCTTTTTGTTTTTGAGATACAGACACTTTTATGTTGCAAAGCTTCTTTGAGTTCATACAGTATCTTGGAGTCTCTTCAAATACTTCATATCTTATTCAAACCTAAATTTAATCTCAAGCTCCTCCTGATATGAATTCTTATCTTAGATCAGTTCAAACATGATCATGCAAACAATTCCCTGCAGCCAGCTCACGGCTACCACCTGCAGTGTTGCCACCGTGTTTTAAATCACATGTATTGCACTGTAATGACATCATCAACAAACAAAAATTTGTGATGATGCAAAAGACAGAAGCCTTTGCTTTCTGTAGCAACAACATGAAGGCTCAAGCTCCTATAGTTTGTATTCAAGATTGATTTAAACAAGCGTATATTAAGAGTCTCCTGCAGCTCCCTGTAGGAGGTCTGTTTTCAAAGTGTTTGTAGTGTTTGTAGTTGCCATAGAGGAGCTTTTTTTAATTTAAACGGTAGTGAAATGTGTCCTCTCCTTTGAAACCTGCTACAAAGACTTGATGTGACTTTATTAATCTGTCCCCCAGGGACGCCCTGACTAAGATGAAAGACGTGTACGTGAAGAACCCTCAGATGGGTGACCCGACAAGCGTGGACCCCCGGCTTTCAGAAATAGGCCAGAACATCGAAAAGCTGCAGTTTGAAGTTCAGAAATTTGAGGTGAGTCTGGTGCCTGTGTGAGCTCTCGTCTCTGTGGGAGTGTTAGTGTTGGCGGGGCTTTCTTGTTTGGTTTACATGAGACGGTAAATAATGAGGAGCTCAAACACACGTCTCCAGCTGGGGTGGCTCCAGAGGAGTCTGTTGCTCATCCATATTAGGAGAAGATGCGATGCAGCTGGAGACTGACTGCAGCTCTGTGCAGGGAGGAAGGAAAAGAGACATGGGATGGTTTTACTCTATTAAAAAGTCAGGTATTAGATACTTCTAGAAGAGCTCTAAGCCTCCAATACCAAGGTTATCTGCTAAAGGCGAGATGTCATCATTAATCTGTTTCTTCATGCGTTTTGTGATCATTATCTCTCAAGTTTTTAATGAGCCAGAATTCTCTCTGGTAACACCTGAAGGTTTAACAAATATCTGAAAATCCTTATCATCTAAACAACTTCTGATGCCAAGGGAATGATGTTTAATACTGCAGTAAGAAGGACCAATCTAGCAACTTTACTTCTATTCCATTTAGCTTACAGAGAGCTAACAGTATGCTAACAAGATTCAAGGTCAACAGCATTACATATTGTGACATAAAGTAATTGTAATTTTAATAATAATGATAATACATTTTTTTTATAGGCACCTTTCTGGACACTCAAGGTCACCTTACAACATACCAACAGTAAAAACAACACTTAACAATGCATACATAAATATAACAGAACAACGATGCAATACTAGAAAAATAAAAGTGAGGTCATGATGAAAGTTAAAGTGCAGTGAAGTCATTCCAGTCCCAAAAAGAGAAGTTAAAGCAAGTAGGCTTAGCAGAAAAGGGGAGTTTTGAGGCGGGATTTGAAGGTGGTGGGAGAGGTGGAAATTTTGTAAGTCCTGGGAGAGAGACAGAGGCTCTCAGCCTCAAGCGGGCAGGTGGGAGGGTGAGCTGGGTGGAAGAGGAAGGCCTGAGACTAAGGATGGGTTTTACAATAGCTACAAGTTGACATCTTGAAACAATAGATGACATCTCATGCATTTGGAGCCACAGTTAGTGCAATCAGCTGATTAAACACACATTTAACTTGACAATAAAATGACAGAGACTCCTTAGGTCAACACAGTCAACAGCATAACTGACTCCAGGGTCAGTTCGAAAGTTTTGGGGTTGGACAGAAGAAGCTAGAGGCCATTCTAAATTACACAGATCATCCACTTCACAACTTCTTTGTGGATCAGAGAAACAGCAGCAGTGGACGGCTCATCTCTCTGTGCTGCAGGACTGAGAGATATAGAAAATCATTCATCCCTGCAGCCATTAGGCTTCATAACTCTCTAACCAATGGGAGATGAGCTGACAGACACCTGATTTTTATAATTTTATCTGCCAGACACCTGCATTTCCCGCTTGGGGGATGAATAAAGTACATTCTATTCTACATTCTATCCTCTACTATGTTATTCATGGCTTCAAGCTAAACTTATCCAAAAGATGGGGCCTGGATTTGGCCTGATGGCTAAATTGCGCACCCATGAAGCGGTTGGCCCGGGTTCCCCCACTCTCTCCCTGTCTCCAGCACTATCCACTGTCCTCTCCACTCTGATAAAGGTGCAAAAAGCCCCCCCCCCCCCCCAAAATAACATCTCCAAAAAATAAACGCATGAGAATAAATCAGAAATCAAATCATGAAAAGAACGGACTAAAACAATAGAAACCATGTTGGAGAAACAATTCTTTGTCAAGCACTTTAATTATAAGTCTGACCCATATCCCATCTGTTTATATGGAGGAGGCTGGCTTTATGAAATGGACTGCAGCCAGTCAGAAGGGGAACACTGTTTTGGCTTCACTTTGGGGAGCTGCCTAAGTTGTCATCCATCTTTCTGTACAATTAATGAGCCAATTACTGTTGCATTAACTCAGATATCTTTGTCGTATGATCAATATGCTAATTATTGATGATTGTTGAAACACTGATTGCTGATATTTTTCAATCTTTCACTCACCCATCAGTGTCCTCTTGTGTTTTAGATTTTACTCTCTGAGGCTGTGTCAATAATCAGGAAATAACTGACACGCAGCAGCCAATCAGAATCGAGTAATCTTCCAGACTAAGGTGTAAAAGGCAGAGATGCTCATTTTAGTGATGATTCTTGCCAAATTTGAAGGCCGACTGACTCACTGGAAAAAGCTGGACACCACTCATCCATAACGTGTTTGTCTTTCAGGGCTGGTTAGCGGAGGTGGAGGAGAGGATGCCATCAAAGAGCGACACACAGCGTAGAAGTATCTATGAGACCCAGAACAACACAGCAGTGAGCAACAACTGTGCACAGGACAGAGAGAGGTATGTTATACTCTGATGAAGACAACCACTACTCATCTCACTCCAGAGACATCACACGCAGTACCTCTTTGGAAGAAGACTATGTATGTTTTCACAGTATATTTACTGTGTGTGTGTTGGCCTTTGAGCAGCCCGGATGGCAGTTACACGGAGGAGCAGAATTCAGAGACTCAGGTGAAAGCCAACATCGCCCCAGCACCCAACACCAACCCCATCCCCACGTCCACCACGCCGGAGTTCGACGACGAGTTCGACGATGAGGAGACCCTGCCCACCATCGGGACTTGCAAAGCCTTGTACCCATTTGAAGGTAGAACTATAATAATAACATTCAAATAGTTTATTACTCCGTTATTGATCTGTTGCAGCTGTTGAGTTATATCTGGAAGCATACTCAACAGGGAGCTCATGATTGTCCAGATGCAGGGTGGAGGAGTTTAATAACTCTGGATGAGGAGGTGTGAGGTTGTGACCTTTTGGAAAAGAAAATGTGCAGAGGTGGAGGATGGATAGAGGGATATATTTCTCTAGTGGACTATTACAAATAACACTAATAATCTGGCTGATGACTCAAGTGCTGGACGTAACTGAAGATGGAACAGAGCCCTACAGAAGGAATCAATCTGAGTAAAACTCAGGGATTCCCTCCGCTGTTGGAGGAAATATGGACATGTAGTTAAAAATGATCAACACTAAGCATTACATGTATGAATAATGAGTGTAGTAAGGATTTTACAGAGAGCCAGGGTGGGTTTAAACGCTTCTCTTTTCAGATACGGACAATCTTTATATGTTCATGATGATATCTTGTTTGCCTGTCTATATCAAAATTATGGCTTTCACAGGTTAGCTCACTCCTTCTTTTTTACTTTTTTTGTTTTATTAGTGATTTTCCTGACTCACAAATAAGCAGAAGGACAGTTAATAAAGTGATATACAACACATGACATGGAACAGCGGCAAAACTAATAGAAAGTATGCCGGTAGAGAGCTGATGGCATGTCAACAAAGTTCAGATGACTGCTGCAAGATAAGAATAACAATAAGAATAATATATAATATTATCATAATAGTAATAATCCTTGGAGCGATTGGATGATTGACAGTTGAAAACTGAGGGAGAAAGAGAAGGAACAAGCAAAACAATTAATTAATTAATTAAAATAAAGAGAAATAAAATAAATTGAAAAATTAAATTACATTTTTTTTTAAAGGACGCACACATGTACATACATACACAAACACACACACACACACACACACACACACACACACACACACACACACAAGCATAGACACACCTAAGTGCACATAAATACATCTACAAATACACACACACACACACAGAGCTTAGATTAGATTAGATTAGAAAATCTTTATTGTCCCCAAGGGGCAATTTGTGTCGCAACAGCAGTCCACACATCCTATACATACAAGCAATACACACAACAACAAACACAAGTTCACAAATAAATTCAAGTACATATCCATATAACTTAACTCCCGTGGATGACATCATTCTTCCTGTGCATGAGACCAAGGTAGGGTCCTACAGCTTGTTTAAAAACCCAACAGCTGAGGGCACAAATGATCTAAGATATCGGTTTGATCTTGCCCTCCTAGTGTAAGTGAACCTCCTCCCTGTTGGCAAAAGTCTAAACTCTGAAAAAAGGAGGTTTTGAGGGTCTTCAAGGATGGCCTCTGCCTAGTATGGCCTTTGCCTTACTCCCTCTTTAGGCTAATTGTTGTATTTTCCTACTAAGCACCAGCTGGTCTTGCTTTCTTGTCAGCACACCTGATTTACACACAAACCCTCTGTCTACATGAAGTTACATCTTTTTCTTTCTTATAATTAGCAGATTGAAGAATTCTTATTCACTCATTCATCCTCTTTTTTCCTCTTCATCCCTTCCCTTCTGCTTCCTCCTCCATCAGGTCATAACGAGGGCACCATCGCCGTTGCAGAGGGCGAGCTGTTGTACGTCATAGAGGAAGACAAAGGAGATGGCTGGACACGAGTGCGCAGGAACGAAGACGAGGAAGGATACGTCCCCACATCCTACGTCGAGGTCTTTTTGGAAACAAATGCCAAAGGTGCTATGACATACATTTAACCGTGCAAAGGTCACTGTTAGCTTAGATGAGATGATGCCCCTCTGCATACACAATTGCTGTCTCCGGTCCTGTGGAGAAACAGATTTGTACATTGTGCCTCTGACGGTTGTGGCAGACGATGTAATGTTGTTTTTTTGAGCTCTGAACACAAATTTTAAAAAATGACACTGACTGAACACAAGCTGAGCAAGACGGATGTTTTTGCAGAAGACGACTGTGAAAGGAAGTTTCTAGTTCCTCACTTCTTAGTCACTGCAGTGCCACCTAGTGGTCATTTAAAAGAATAGCTGCATCCACAGTCACAGCTAATCACACACTGACGATGATCACATGCACATTTCAAACACAGTATTTGTTTGTTTTTATACTTGTTTTCTTTTTGTTATTATATCAGATCTTTAACTACTGTTGTGTGCTTTCAATCAGTAATTGGATTGATCAAATATTTGACTCGGTAATGTAGAAACCTCAGAGAGTGAATGTATCAACATCAAGTAAAAAGTGAATCATCAGAGTCACAAGCTGGTGTGTTTTCGATCACTTGTTTTACCTGAAAAGGAAAGCATGCTTGATGTGCAATCATGACACTGTAATTAAATCTGCTGTAAAATATAGATACATATTAAAAGGATATTTTTGTAGGCAAAAAATAAAATATACAATAAAAAGTATTCCCCTGATTCCCCAGGAGTTGCATGCTGTAGATGAATTTAGTGCTGTAACAAGAAAACTTGATGACCCTTCCCTGATTAGATTCATTTTATGAAACGATCGATCAATCTAGTAACTTAAATCCTCTTAAAATTAACTTCTTCTCTTTTTTATCCACTTTTTGATAATGATAGTGTTGGCCTGTTCTGGTCCTTTTTTTCCAGGCCAGTGGTAGAGGCATACAGGAGTGAGACTTAGCTCTATGGTGAGACTCAGCCGACACACGGAGCTGGACTTTAAAGACTTCTGTTTTTTCTGCATGGGTGTCTGAACTGTAAAAAGCATGGTGTGTCATCCCACCTGGCTTCAACAACGAGACGTTCTGTGCTACTTTTTTAAAGACTGGCATCAACTCAGAGACCATTTCTTTCATAACTCATTACATGAGGCTTTGTTTAGCTTCCCTTTGATCAGCTTTGGTGGCTTGTTACTGGCACAGCACGGGGTTGCTACTTTGAGGATGTCGGTGCTGTAGATACTCTTCGTGCATCTTGTAGTTTTATGAGAGAGTGTTTGAAATCAGGTGCATGAGGCAGCATCTTTGGAGTTTTTGACTGTACCATGATGTGACTTTTTGGCATGTTGTGACAAAGAACAGAGGCTGAATCTTTACATGCATTCAAGCCAGAACAGGGGTTGAATCCTAACATGCATTCAAGACAGATAGAAATGGATAAGATGCACATAGAGCAGAGTTTCTCTTTTAAAGTACTTTCATACATGCAGTGGATTCTTTCCTCCTCCTCTCCATATCTGAATATTTGGGGTTGCTGTCTGTCTTTGACTGGATTTTCTCCTAAAAGCGTTCTAACTTTTTTTTTTTCACTTTTTTTTTTGTTTGTTTGTTTGTTTGTTTGTTTTTTCCTCCTTTTTTGACTTGCAGATTCCTAAAAGTGTGAGAGGCTGGCTGAGGAATGGCAGGGCAAGCAGCCTCGGAGAAAACATCACCACGTTCCTCACGCGCTCAGAGTCAGAGAGAGAAAGTGAAAGATGACCCCCAATCTAAAAAAAACAGAAAGACGGCCGATTAGAACGCAATTTTTTTGAGAAACATGAAACAAAACTTACCCGGATTGTTGCATTTCCTGCGCAGAAACTCTGCCATGTGAAGCAACAATCAAGAGAAATCCATCTAAATTTAGTGCTCATAACCTTTGTCCATTCTTAACACCCATACAGCAGTCACAACCACAGTATTCAATTTGCTTTTTTTTGTTTTTTCAGCAAAGCTTTTGCTTCTTAATGGAACTAACTCTGCTTGCACCGCGCTCAGTTTTGACTGCGGCTGTTGGCTTCCTCGCTCTGAACGCGCCCCCCTTTTCCCCCTCCTGGCTATGCCACTTCTCTTTACCCTCACTTTACTGCCCCTCTGCACACACACACACACACAAACACACACACCTACACATGGCAAAGGGTGTGGTCAGAGACAGGACGGGGACCAGCAGGAGCAAAAAAGTCCACCTTAAAACACCTTTCATGCAGCAGTGTGTGTGTGTGAGAGACATTAACTCCTCCTCCTGCTAAAGACAACCACCCTGAGCTCACCTGCCTACATCCGGAGCTTTGAAACTCTCATCTCCACCTTCCCTCTAAAAATCCACATTTTCAGGTTTCAACCAACTGGATAATGAAGAAGTGAAGGTGCTAATCATCTATCTAAACGCTACATGCCTCTGTTTCATGTTGTGTGTTTGTTTCTTATCTGAATGCCTGTATGTGTTACTTTCAAAGTGTCCCTTTTTCTCCACACCACACCCCCCCCCCCCCATCACACATATCCTGAACCAGCCGAGAGGAGAAAAAGATGGATGATGCACAACTCACCATTGCTTGTCCTATAAATCCTTGTCTTGTTGTCTCTGGTGTCTGTTCCTCTCTCTGACCACCCGCCCCCCTTCCTCACCTCCACAGTCCCTCCCCCCCCCTTCTCTGGCGGCTCCTTTGGCTGCTTTGGCTCAGGGCGGGGGGGCCTCTCAGCGATGCGGTGTGCTGCATGCTTGCCCTGTCTTCCTCCTCGCCCCCCCTCTGCTAACAACAAGGTGTTGTTGGAGGGGTGTTTGGTCAGCTTCGTCCAGCCTTTCTGTTTAGTTAACCCTCATTGCCTGGTCTCACTGTTTGAATTAACCTGAATGCTACTGTTTGGGTTCAGTGCCTGTGGTTCATTTTATCTCTTTTTTTTGTTTTTCTGTCTGAGAAAGCATGTTGTCCTGTTTTTAACAGCGAGCGAGTGATCTCCTCCTCCCACTGTTCCCCGGTTTAATCTCTAAAACTGTCAGAAAAGGACGATAGGGACCTGAAATGTTGTTTTTCTGAATGATTATTTTGCATAGGTAGGTCTTGTGCATTTGTTTTACTGTTAAATACACAGTACAGTATGTAAGTAAGTAAAAACTGTTAGTGTTGTATGTTTCTCATCAGAGTGTCTAATGCAAGTTGTTGTTAGTTTACAGTTAATCACCCTGTGGAGACGCCTACACTCATTTCAAGCAGCAACAGTGTGCTAAAAAAGTAAATCGTATTCACATGGCGGCCATTTTTTCTGAGGTGTCACTGAGGGTGGGAGGCTTACGTGCTATTTCCATGTGGTAGATTTAAGATAAGGTCAAACTTGATTCATCTGAGAAATAATCTTTAACGACAGTGTTGTCAAAATTTGGACAAATATCCGTCCATACATTTAATACCTCTAAGCTAACACAAGGCGTTAGCTAATGTTAGAATTTAACCTGTTTCTAAATATCAGTACTGGTTGAGAATGTTACACGCTAAGCTAATGCTAACTGTAATGCTAGCTAGCAATTGATTGAATGCTAACACTAGCTTTTGTGACTGTATTATAGTAAACATTTGATAGAAGAGGTTTAAATGCCTAGCTAAATGTGACGCTACATAGCCTACAGTAATGTTAGCCAGGAACTGAACTAGCAGTTTTGACGTAGCCGTCTGTACCCAATGAGTCATGAAAAGAAGGGCCATATTTTAACCCTCCTGTTATGTTGCGGGTCAAATTGACCCTTGTTAAAGTCTATTTTAGGCAATGCCTTCCAAACTAGCTAAATGCAGCTTAAAAATCTTGGCAGCATGTGACAGAAGAGGTGTTAATTTATCAACATCACTTCTTAAAAATAAAAATTCTAAATGTACAATAAAATTAAAAAAAAATGTATGTCATGTAAAACAATTGTATTTATATTTAGGGCTTAATTTGAATGAAAAACGAGTGAGTTATCCTCATTGAACCATGATCTGTGAGAATTAAAGAACACCAATGGACCAAATCTTGATTTGAATTGTTAGTAATGGAGTTAAAAATTTGATTTTTTTTTCAAAAGTGTATTGGGTTTTTTTTGGGTTCTGACACTTTTGGATAATTGAATAAGCCCCAGGTCATATTGACCCAGGACCATTATTGCTGTTCCAGAGAAACAAACATAACAGGAGGGTTAAAGCTGTTTCAGACATTAGCTAACCACTGCCTAGCTAACATACCTGTGTGTTAATGTTAAACATTTGACAGGAGAGGTGTCTCCCTTAGCAAAACGCTAAGCTAGGTAGACAACAGTTATGTAAGCTAGGCAGGCGGATGCTTACCACACTTTATCATATAGCAGTCATTACAAAATCAGTTGTTTACCTTGAAACATAGCATTTCGCCACTTCCTGGCTAACATAATAGTTAAATAATCAATTCCCAATCAGTGGTAATGTTATCAAGGAATATGATGAATGCTAACATTAGCTGCTCTGTCTGCTCATCAACTAATGTTTGCCACTTCTTAGCTAATACAAAAGTACACTTTAAAGCGCTATACAACTTTGTAAGCATATAAACTTCTCATCTTGAGTGTAACTTGACAAAAAATGGCTCCTATGTGTGTATGAAACTATTTTACACCTGATGTTTCAAGGATGGTCCACTTTAACTGTCTACTGTATATGAAGATATACTGTGATCCACGTTTTACCTGTGAGTTTGTGACTGAAATGTGACCCAGAATCACCTGTCGTGGGCCTTAACTGGGTTTTATTAAGAGAAGGAATGACGCTGGTGAAAGGATTAAGATGTGATTATCTCAAAAGTTTGGGGTCAAATTTGAGACTTTTTGTAATCAGAAACTATCTGAAGATAGAAATTATGTCCACTGATCCCCTTTTCCTGCTCAACGGCACATAATGTACGTGATTTTAACATTTTTTGTTTTATATATGATGATGATGATGATGATGAGTTGACTTTCAGCTTTCTTTGCTTTTTATTTCCTAGTATTTTAAAGCTGGAAAATCTGTGTTGTAGCTTATTCTGCTTAAACTGCAAATATGAGTAACAAAGACACACATGTGTGGAAGAAGCCATTTTTAAATATTCATCTGATGCAGCATTTTATGAACACGGAGGACGGATGAACGTATGACTGTTTGGACTTTTGATGGAAGGAATTGATCATACCCCCTGTTGAATCAAGCTCATCAGTATCATGTTTGCTTTTTCACCACTCATTGCTCGATATGCCTCCTTTTGTTTTGTTCAGTCAAAAAGCCCAATGAGGCACACATCAACACTTTCAAGGCAGCAGTATGCTTAACGTTAAACATCTGCCTGCAAGATTTCTGCAGCAAGACCACCACAAACCTTTTAGTTGATGCCCCGGATTAACCTGCCTGTACAGAGGAAAACGGCAAGTTGGAATTAGAGAGAGTATATATGAATATATAAATAAAGTTTAAAAAGGAAAAACATCTATTTTAACTATTGAGAGTCTTACCATTACTTTATCTGCTTTGCAAAGTAAGACTTCCTTTCCTTTGTAAAGGTCTACCAAATGGTGTGTTTTTGCACTTTTTTGTTTGTGTTCCATTTGGTAGCCCATGCTTGTGTTTTTGGAGCACTGAATACTTTGTATTGTGTTTACTGTGCCAATTAAATATGCCTGAAAGTTAATGAGGAGCTATTTGTGTCTTTGTTTTCCTTCTCTTGGGAATTTAGGCAGAATAAAGAGCCAGGACCGCACAGAATCTATCACTGGTAACTGCAGGAGTAATTACACACAATTATTAATTCCATGTTTATGAGGACGCAAAATGTATGCAGACGGATCACGTTTTATGATATAGATTAAGGATTTAATTAAAGAGATTTAATTAAAAGATTACTCTTTGCACAAATGGTCCAAATGTCACCTTCACATCTCTCAGGCATATATCTGAGCGCTATGTTCATTATCTCTTAATCTGCACGCTTTTTCCCCCTTATTTTTTATTGATATAAATCAGGGGTGTCAAACATACGGCCCTTGGGCCAAAACCAGCCCGCCAGAGGTTCCAATCCAACCCACGGGATGACTTTTGAAATTACAGAGAAGACATGAAGTGCAATCTTTCAATAAAAGTGTCTGCTATTTCAAATTTGTCCTACAATCAAACCGCTGACAGGGGGCACATGAACTTGACTTTTTTTTTCTCAAAGTGAGGAAAACGAATATTTGCAGTTTGCATAATCCGGTGGAAATTCGTAGACTTTTTGGACCCCTGCATACAACACTGTCCAGCAAGCAAACTGTTCATGCTGGAGCAGGGGGATCCATAATAGCCAACTTTACCCTCTTCATTATGATAATCTATCTGTTTTTTTGCTGTAAACATAACATTCTCTGTGTCAGGTGAATTGGAAACCTGCATGCTTGGTGTATTTACCAGAGCCGTGGGAAGTGGCTTTAAGTTGGGGGTGCTGTAGTAAGAGTTGCAATTTTTTTTTCTTTTTGCATTTAGGTTACTTATGCAACTGATAGGCTATAGCGCACATACATTTTATTTTTATTTATCTGGTTTGAATACAAGCTTTCAAGAGAACTTTTCATTATAAATTCACAAATTGCAACTTCCATACCCCGTTGTACAGCAAAGAGCATACAAGCCAAACCTGGTAAAACAGGACCAAAAGGCAGTAAAGCGAATTGAACAGAACTTATCCAAATACGTTTAGTTTTTAAGCAGGCACACACACAGGGCCCAGGCATCAGGTTATTTTAAAATGAATAATTATTTAAAATTGCTATAAATATTTCTCAAATCTTCCTCAGGCATTACATTTTCAGAAAATAATACAATGGAACAAAAAACTGATTTATTGTGTTAATTAATGTATTTGTTTCAACTTATTTATGCATCCAGAAAAAATTATGTGATGCCTTTTCCAGCACCCTCAGCACCCCTACTTCCCACAGCCATGGTGTTCACAGCAGGTTTCGGTGCATTAAGGAAATAATATTAGCCCAACTATGAGACTCATCATGGCGAAAAATACAACAGCTGTTTTTATACAGATATAGTTCATGTAATGTGAAAATTTTCAGAATGTACTTTTTTGGACAAAAAAAAAAGGGAACAAATTGGAGTTGTCCTCTATAGGTTAATATGTTAGGATTTTACAGGTTTGGCCCTCTTGAGATCAAATTGGGCTGTATGTGGCCCCTGAACTGAAATGAGTTTGACATCCCTGATATAAATATATACTCAGAGGAAAAAGGTGACCCTCTAAAGTAGTGCTGTGAGCGTTCACACGTGAAACGTGGTGTTAATGAGGTCCGAAATTAACGCGTTTTTTAATTTTATTTAAATCCTAAGCCTTTTTGTCCCTTCCGACGCACCGTAGTTAAGTTCCTGTTGCTGCTGCAATGAATGAAAATGACACTGCTGCACGTTTAAATGTCACATTTCACTAAAAGAAAACTCCAAGACAGCTCAGTTGAACAGTCACATGTAATATGCATGTTGTGTCATTGTACACAATCACTGAGTTACTGAGTCTGAGCTTACACCTTAGCTCAGCGCACAGGTGCAGCTAATCAAACTGATGTCAATAAACAACCACATTACAACAGCTGGCAGAGTTCTGTTTTGAGATTTTGAGTGCGAAAGTTGCAACAAACCTGTGGCTTTGATCAGAAACGTCCTTAAGTTGGAATATATGTGACCAGTCATGACTTATTATAGTGGGGGAGATAGTTCCACACAAACAGGACCTGTATAAATCAGAAAAAACAAACTGGAGCTCCTGAAAAGTGCAGATGCTGTTGCATTAACTGGGGATCACTGGACACCAGCAAGTCATCAAAGGTAACTCAAGCACACTATATTGACTGTAAAAGGACATTGTATGCATGCATTGTGCAAAACAGTGTTTTCCTATGAAAAAAAAAAATACAAATAACCACAATATTACCTCTAAGTCATGTTTTTTTCAGACCACACTTGTGAAGCAGTGCAGCATTTATTTGAAAATCAGCTCATTTGATCCTGTGTTTGAAAGGACTTCAAACCAAAATGATGAAATCTGAAACATGGGATTAAAAAATGCAATTAATTGTGATTGACCATAGAAATTCTGCAATTAAAAACAAATGTTTTGCACCTACTCTAAAGGCAGTCTTATTAGTAATAAACAGATAAAGGTAGTAATATTAAAATACAGTCAATATTTTTAAAAAGGAACATGGTATTACTTATTATTTTAATGGGTTATGTTTATCTATGTAAAAACAAGTGATGTGCAACCTTTTCCCATTACACTTGTTTTTATCCCAAATAAATGAGAAGTAGTGCTGCTGATTGTATCTTGTTGATAGTTGTCAGCAGGTTAAAAGCTTTAAGACTGAGTGGAAAAGCCATAAATAAAAATACATACTTACTGCAGAGCTGCAATACAGTTCAGAAGAACGCATGCAGGGTTTATAAAACTATATAAATCATCTTAAAACCGCATTATACAAAAAATTAAATGATTTACTGGCATATAATTTTTTTTTGAGGCTTCACTTTTGACAGTAAATCTGGGTGAACTTTATTAACAGCAAGCTAACATGACAATAAAAGACATTAAAAGAGAAATGATAAGACAAGGAAAATTCCTGTTTAAAGTGGTGACATCTTTCTGTGTAAAATAGTAGTTTGTATATTTCTTGTTTGAGGCAGATTACAATTTGTATGATCTGGATGCAGTTCCTCTCTTGGCCATCAGATGGCAGCCTCGTTCCATCAAATCGCCATCTTTACTTCCTTCAGGAAAGTATCCAATTCTTGCTTTCCTTTTTTCCCCACCTCTTCTTATCCCTCTATTTTGTCTCTGACAATGCAGCACTTTTTTAGGGACTGACACGAAAAAACTTCCAGAGGCAGTTAATTATGCAAAGACTCAACGCACACACACAGACCCCCCCTCACACACACACAAACACACACTCAAACAGCTCCAAGTGTTTGAATTCTAATGGCCTTTATTTACATCTCCCTTTTGGCATTTCACAGTATCTCTTATCCTCAATGAAAGCCTCTCTGGAGGTATCTCTCTTGTCATTTTTCTCTCTGACCGCTTTACAGTTGTTAGATTGCATTTAGCCGTCAGACAGCGCAGCAGTCACATGTATCGATCTGGCCTGCCGACAGATCTGGGTTGCCAATTGATTCTGGCCCACTGAGCTGCAGCTGTGATCAGTCCCAGTTGCCCCACAGAAATATGCAGGCGCATGCTGTGTAGCAGATGCAGCACTCACCTCCTCCAGCACGCTCTCAAACAGCCTAATTGGCCTTTGCTCCCTTGGACCCAACAATCTGCGCTGTTTGTTCTGCGGCTCCAAAACAGCTAAAGAAAATGAATTGCTTCAGCGAATCCTGAGGGGGCGAGGGAGCTTCTTCTCAGACGTGATTCTGAGCTGCTTTCACTTTTGCTTTCTTAATTGGTTTACTTGGCAGCGGCTGTCGACTCATCAATTTAAATTATTTGCGGGATTGAGCTGAGAATGGCAAAATTTCCTCCGTCGTCCCTCGTCTTTTGTTTAATCAAACAAGGGCAGAATGAATACTTCACTTTCTTGCAGCATTTAAACTTTATGAGGACATTTGCAAACGTGCGGCATCTTTTGAAGTGCTGCAATAAACACCAGAGGGATGAAAGAGACGAGCAGACATGAGTAAGAGGGCTGGAGCAGACAAAACATCACAAGAACAAGCAGACTTTTAATGAAATCAAAGCTGGCTGACTGAGACATCTTCTCCGTCCTACACCTAAAGCCATTTTGTATCTTCTTCATCTGTTCTGCAGATGAACAGGTCATCACAACGTAACAAACTCTCTCTGAGAGACCGTCCAACTTCACTTTGAGGACTGATTAAACCCTCCTCAGACTGATCCTCCATCTGTCTTCAGGCCCAGAGAAGTCTGAGAACAATCCCTGCAGAATCACGAGCGAGTCGTCCGGACTCTGATTGATCGTTCACACCTTTAAGAAAGTCTGTTAACTATGTTTCACCTCTGAAGCACGTTTGAGATGCTCATCGTTTTCATTAAAATGATTTGCTGTTTGGAACTCAAGGCAGGTACAAACCAAACTAATGATCTTTTGCCTTCAGCTTCAGGATGTGGCTGTACTTTTAAACAGCTGCAATGCATCATTACGCTTCCTCCACTGAGTATTGTTCTTTAGAGATATCTAAGATGTTCTTAATAAGTAACCAGAAAAGTTGGGTTGTTTTTTTTTTACTTTTCCAACTTTTTAACAACTTTTAATATTAATTTATTTCATTTGCTTGATTATTCTAGGTGCTTTCTAAATGAAGCTGAGTTGAGTGTACCTGGGCTTGTATCAGAAAGCAGGATTGGGAGTCATTGAGGTAACTTCAGTTACACAAAGGCGGTTCAATATTCACCGTAGGTTGTATAAAACATGGACATAGTTTGAGGCCCCTGCACATGTACATGGATACTTTTGAAAACATCGTTCTTTTCGCTGCGTTGGGCTTACGTCAACATTTAAACAAAGTTTTAGGTTACTAAAAACCAAGGTCTTCAAACACGACTTCCAAGGTGGAGGTTTTTTTAAATCTCTGTTTTTTTTATTTTCGCCTTTATTGATAGGACAGCTGAAGAGAGACAAGAAATGTGGAGAGTAGGGGAAGCCATGCAACACATGGCCGAGGCTGGGAGTCAACCCTGCGACTAGAACCATAGCCTCCTTATATGGGGCGTGCACTTGGACCACTTGGCCAACAGCATGCCTAAATCTCAGTTTTGTCATAAACTGAGAGCAAAAGCAAAAGTTTTGGAAAAGCTAACCTCATTACCACACCTTATCAATGGCAATTGTTGTTCCTATGTGTTGCACAAGCACCAAGATACCAATTTGTTTATGTCTGTTTGGTACTGTCAGGTTTAACTGCATGTTTATAAGGAAATTTGGCTTTAATTCTTCATTCCATCTTGGCTTGAGGATAACTAAATATATCACACCCAATAGTCTTTAATTTCGTGACTCTACATACAGTTTATCGAACGCTGTTTACAACCAAAGATGACGCTCCTTACAAGTGCTACATGTTATCGCCACCTACTGGCCTGGCATACTTATGTGGGTGTTTTTTCTGTGTTGTTGTAGAGGCAGAGAAACATTCAAAAAACACTCCTGGTGTGGACAACATTTTTTTTTTTTAGTGGAGAAAAAAAATCTGTTTTAAAACCATCTGTATACATGTAGCCACGTAGCCTCAGTGACGTCGCCCATTGGGTTCTGAAGAGGGGCTTTAAAGCTCAATTATGGCAGTCATCATATTTAAAAGGTCAACTCAACCTGACTTTGATCGACCATACAAGAGGCAGAGAGGTGGAGCTGAGGCGTTCCTTTACCCTCCCAGCTAACAGCTATAATATTCCCACCTGTCAGTCAAGTCAGCCACACCCCTTGTCATGCCTTATTATGCAGGACTTGTAAACTGTATGTCTTCAGAATGAACAAGTAATAAAACATCACCCACTGTTCAGAGTGTACAGATAGAGAAACAAGCCATTCAGTGTTTCATGTACTGGACTGTAAACATGTTTATCTCTGCTGTAGAGATGAACATCTCAACATGGGCATGGAAGGTCTCTCCTGAGCTTTGGAGCCTCGGGCTGAAACCCAAAAGATAACATTTTCTACTTCAGCACTGGCTGCATATTTTCAACTGACCGTTGCTGCTTGCTTCATACAGAGGTAGATCACCATGGTAACTTAACACCTAACCCGCTCCTGAGCAGGTTACGTTCAGAATAACATCACCCTTTGATAAGCACTGCCAAGTGACCAATTAATGATCATGATGGTGGAGCTCTGAGCTGGTTGAGAGAGGGGAGAGGAGACACTCTGTCTACCCATAAGATGTCATATTTTAGAAACATCAGTTATTAATCATGCGTTCCTCATATCATCCTTCAACAGAGTGAAATCAGCTCTCACTGAAGCCTTGACGTTGATGTACTTATTAGATGTAAAATAGTTAAAATCATGTTTAATTTTCATTTTATGATCTCCATACTTCTCTTTTTGATACCATCGGGGCTGGAGCTGAATGAATACATCTAAATCTGCCACACACGCCACAGGGATAAATCGAGCAACAAATTAGTTTAAGGGAATAAACGGGAGTCATTATATTCACATCTAATGATGGGAAAGTGATATTAAAAGCCTTCTTTTGCACATTCACTCCACATTTCATCATTTTATGTTTTATCTTTTTAATATCATAGTTTGCTCTGAGTTTGTAAGATGTGAGGATCATGCTTGTGATTGGCCAAATGTGGCTAAGCCCATCTTGTTCACGTGAACACGCTCACAAGAGCTTTGGGTTGATTTATCGCAGCTTCATGTGACCTCCTCTTCCAGGATTAGATAACCAGAGATTACCAGTTATGTTCACTTTGTTTGTTGACCTCAGGAGGGCAGCATTGATTGAATATTGGCATCCGCTATTGAATAAATTGCTCATCCATGTCCAAACTCACACATCCTGCAGAGCTACCGGCTCTTTCTTCTTCTCTTATTCTAAAACTGTGGACTAAATGTTGTTGTTTTCAGGTCCATTAAGCAGTGATAGCAAAGTTGCACCATCTGTTTGACACTGGGCCTTTGTATCTTGTACAGACATTCATGGCCCCCAGGGGATGAGCCCAATTAACTTTGCTTATCCCTCATATCATTCCCAACCCTACCAATACTGACATTTGGTCACAGTCACCATGTAGGATCTCAAGGCTTCAGAACAACTCCAGTGTCTACCTATTCCTGGCAACATTAGACATTCAGCTGGTCGATAGTTGAGTGCCGTAGCAGGAAGACCATTGTTCTTCATATCTGGTGGTTATAGGGGGTGATGGATGGGACAAGCAATGCAGGACTGTCAACCAGAGTGAAAGAAATGATCAGTTATTAATTGAAGCCATACTATTATGTTATTCCCAAACTCACCAAAGGTTTTGGATAAAGCTAGTTCCACATTAACCCTGTTTAAAAAGGTAGAAAATATGTGCTACAGGGCCCATAGCACTTATTCTCTGTAGTACAGGGTAACACTATCTTGTCAAGTCATTACTATCCAGCGTGCAAAAATGTTGTTCAACCCTTTATCCCAAATAGCAGGCCATCTTTTTCTTTGTATCCAATGAGGTACACCATTTTTGTCTCTACATTCATGGTTCCCAGATGATGTATAATGACATTTCTTTGGTCCTCTTATCTCGCTCCATCACAAGGTTCATGTTTGCAGTTCTAAGTGAAATGTCCAAACTATTAGATGGATAGCCGTGAAATTTGGATCAGATACTCAGGACTCAATTCCAAAGAAGCTCTTTCAAACACGCCCTGTGATAAAGGACTAAATAAAGATACTTGACTTGAGTTTATCTTAGATTGAGCAAGTGTTGATTGAATGTTTTTGCTGCTAATTACAACACCCTGAGAACTGTAAATATATATTTAACTTGGACACTCAATTGATAAATTTGATCAACAACAAATCTTGAAGGGCTTTCCTCTTCTTTTGGGCTTGGCCTGGTGACTGGAGAGATTTAAGCTGCTTCAGAAGCCAAGGTTGGAAAGATCTTGGCTGGACCGGCAGAATTCTTGGAAAGTTCCTGAAATATGTCTTTCACAACCAGCTATTCCTAAAAGACAAATCAGAAGGAATCACAGGAATGTGTGGCATTAAGACTGAAATGTTGAATTTGAACTCTGTATGCTTCTATTTGTTTGTTCGGCTTTTTCAGTCAAAGTGCTGGTTTAAATTCAGCGCCCTGTTTTCAGGTTGGAATAGGTTTTTTGTCAGGCCACTGTGGTGTGTTTTACCTGCTGGTTTCCCTCCGTTCCATTACTGGTGTGTTCCTGTCTGGTCTGGTGTGAGAGAGAAGGGCGGTCTGATGGGGAAAGCACACCTCTGGAGATCAGCCCAGTTTGCCCCGTCATTAAGGGACCTGGAAGAGGGGGGAGGTGGCGCCCGTCTGTGAAACGCATTAACAGGTTGCACCTCATGCCCTGAAAGTGTTTAATGGTACAAAAGGTTTGTTCACCACTTTTTTCTCCTGGATTGAATTTAGTTAAGTGTGGTTAAATTTCTCTAGCTTTTTTTATGTGCATAGACTCATTTTATTCCACATGTCGGTTCCTAAATGGAGCTGCCACAACCCTGGATCAAACTGTCCCATTGATGATGATTTAATCCATGTTTTTAATGTCTGACAACCAGCGTTGGCCAGAAGACCCTGGGGGCCTCTTGGACCTCTTGCCCAGTTCTTTTAGCACAGATAAAATACAGGTGTTTAAAATAAGAACCAATATTATTCAGTCTTTGTGATGGCAACGTCAAATCAAGCCTGGAATGAGTAAACATCATTTGACAGCACTCAGCTGCTGGCTTGTTGGAGCTCCGTCTTCCACCCCAGAGAGCACCAAACAGGATTTCAGTGTTGAGGTTGAAAAAGAGGGTGTAATCAAGTCTCAGCGTCCCGGCCCCTCTGTTCAACCATTTTTCAACCAGCTAAACGTTGAATAATACGTAAATAACGTCAACGTGTCAAGAAACACGTCTTTGTTTTAAACGCCCAACTCCAAATAAGTCAATCAGGGATGTCGTCAGCGTCTCTGGTTAAAGTTTATAAATGGTTTCCTCTTTGCTTGGTACAGTTTTGACCTACATTTGTGGATGCAGTGTTGAACTGTGTTCTCAGACTGTGGTTTTAGATGTGATTTAGAGTCAATGCAGTGATTTCCACTACAGAGTCATGTCTGTTTTTAATGCTGAGGGCGTGAGCATCACAGCCATGCAAGATGGTTTAATGTTATTAAGTTCTGTTGACAATAAAACTCCTGAATTCTTTGCAAGTTACGCTGAGGAACATTATTCTGAAATATTTGAACTATTTGCTAACCCAATCTCCCAAAGAGTGGGGAACCTCTTCCCATCTTCACTTCTAATAGACTCAGAAAAAAAATCAGACGCATAAAGAGAGCAGTTTTCAACATTCCATACCTAAGAAGAAAAAGGACAACCGCACATGTGCTCCAACTGGAGAGAAGCAGATTCCCCGGCCAATATATGGTCTAAACATGAAAGTTAAGCCAATTTCTTTCTTTTTTTTAAGTTATATTTTTTGGGCTTTTTGCCTTTATTCCATAGGACAGCTGAAGAGAGCCAGGAAATATGGGGAGTAGAGAGTGGGGGAAGACATGCAGGAAATGGTCGACTGGTCAGGAATCAAACCGGCGACCCCTGCGATGAGGACTGTAGCCTCTGCATGTGGGGCGCTTAGACCGCTAGGCCACCAGCACCCCGAAATCTGAAATATTTGAACTATTTGCTAACCCAATCTCCCAAAGAGTGGGGAACCTCTTCCCATCTTTATTTCTAATAGACAAAAAAAAAAAATCAGACGCATAAAGAGAGCAGTTTTCAACATTCCATACCTAAGAAGAAAAAGGACAACCGCACATGTGCTCAAACTGGAGAGAAGCAGATTCCCCGGCCAATACATGGTCTAAACATGGAAGTTAAGCCAATTTCTTTCTTTTTTTAAGTTATATTTTTGGCCTTTTGGCCTTTATTGTATAGGACAGCTGAAGACAGACAGGAAATATGGGGAGTAGAGAGTGGGGGAAGACATGCAGGAAATGGTCGACTGGTCAGGAATCGAACCAGCGACCCCTGCGATGAGGACTGTAGCCTCTGCATGTGGGGCGCTTAGACTGCTAGGCCATAAGCGCCCCGAAATCTGAAATATTTGAACTATTTGCTAACCCAATCTCCCAAAGAGTGGGGAACGTCTTCCCATCTTTATTTCTAATAGACAGAGAGCAGTTTTCAACATTCCATACCTAAGAAGAAAAAAGAAAACTGCACATGTGCTCCAACTGGAGAGAAGCAGATTCCCCGGCCAATATATGGTCCAAACATGGAAGTTAAGCCAATTTCTTTAAATAGTTGGTGAAAGAAAGGTAACGTTTGACCTTTCATAGCCGTAGTAGTTTTTCCAACATCTATTTAAGAGTTACATGCTCACTGAGTCAACTCTGGTGGACATTTTCTGAGATAAATTAATTCATATCCACAACTTCAAGTAGGAGAAATCTGTGAAACAAAGTTGCAAGCCACCAATCTGCATTCGAATACAGTCACTCTATCTTCCGGGACGCATTTTGAACTACCCCTTCAGGTCACAGACAGACATGGCATTAATAGACCCAGCTTTATTATTGGGTACAAGAGCAGAGGGATGCAGAAAGATATTCCAGAATTGAAAGTGCAGACTTCTTGCCAGTGTTACAAAGGAGGGTCTCTGGAAACCGAGAAAAATGAAAAATATGAAAGAAAACGAGGTCAGAGGGAAGCTGGTTCCTCCATCTGGAACAGATATGCTGTCCCGGGCTGAGCTGAGATAATACTTGGACTGTGGCTTCAGTTTTCTATAATATTCTGCACATTATGGTCCCAACTGACAACTCAGCACTCCAATCCACTCACAGCAGCATTATTGTGACCTTGTTGGACCGCCATCTGGCAGATTTCATCAACAAATGTTTTAAAAAGGCGTTAAGGACTCCAGACTAAATTCGGTTCAGGAGTGTAGAAAACAAGCTGAATGTGCTCCTGGGTTGATTCACGGCACGTATCAATTTCAGCAGTCGTAATTTTCTTGGAGCCGTAACAGCGGGAGGTTAGGGCACCGCTGATGTGTGCTATATGTTTACACTGAGCCTTGAGGTGGGGTGTTTTAGCAGATACTTTTCACTTTCCCCGCAGCTAACCCAGCAACAGCTCACCGCTCATCTCTGCTCTTTAATTAGCATGATCTTAATTAGAGACATGGGTGTGTGAGCGTGGGTCAGAGACCATAAAACACCACACAATCTGTCAGATAATCTCTCTCGCCTTCAGTGCTCTGTCCTTCTCTCTCTTGCTTACCATTTCTTCCTTTTTTTTTTCTTCCTTTTTCTCTCTCTTCAGGCATCAGTGAAGTTATGCCAGATCCCATTTTCTCTTTGGCTCAATAGTGGAAAATATGAGTGGAATAGTTGAGCTTGGAATATCTGGTGGCATCTCAGCACTGCTGTGATCACATGAAATATAAAGACACTTTAAACTTAAATAAACAACTACATTAATCCAAATCTGTGGTGTTACATAGATTATAGTTGGCCTAAAGAATACATTTGGGGTTTGAATTGAGCAAACTTTAGCTCAATATGATAAAATAATGCAACTAATTTGTCATAAGAATAAAAGAAACAGTTTCAAGTTAGCTACTTGGTTAAGAAACAATGTTGGCATCTTCTGCAAGGAATTATTGGCAAGTGAGTTTGCGTCTGTAACAATATAGCAATAGCTAATGCTACATAGCTGTCGTTTAGAGTTGTATGTTTAGCTTTGAGGTATCCTAGCTAACATAACTTGTGTGTGCTAACCGCTAACTATGAAATAGTTAGGTAAAGCTCCTTTACACACTGGCAGGCACTGTTCAATATTCACAGTATCTGTCATTTGGTGTCACAGGTAACAGTAAACATCTTACAGTTTTTGAAATACATTGATATTTAGTTAATTAAATTCATTCAATTCACGACGGATTATTGTGTTGATCGATTTTTGAACTTGTAGTTGATTTGGGTAAGCTTCGTAGGGGATCCGCCGTAGCACCAGGGCACAACAAACCTCTCTCAGGGCCCTATGGATAAGGAGGAGAGGAGCAGGAGGAGAAAGGGAAAGGAGGGAGGGATGCAGAAATGAGAGCGAGAAAGGAGGAAATGGTCAGGTTTGAATTTATTGGAAAACGGAAGAGGCGCGGTTGAGGTGGGGCCCTGCTCCTGACATGTTGCTTTTATCACCACTTGGGGGGAATAATGGCAAATTTAGCCATGTAGAAATGTAGCTCACCAGCTAAATATAAACATTATTTAGCAATGCATGTATTGCTTTGAGAACAAACCCAGCATACCAGCTAATGTAACATGTTTGCTAACTGCTCACAATTAAATGGACAGAAAAGCGCTAGCTAACACCACAGCTATCATTTAGGATGGCATTCTTAGCTTTAAAGCTGCTGTTGGTAGGAATGGTGGAAAAAGCGTTACTTATTTTTCTGCTGGGTTTGGAGAATAGGTCATAATATCCATTCATACTCATCTGTAAGTGGAGTAATTTGAGACTATTGCAAAATCTCTGCATTTTCCAATGCCTTTGTATCAAGCAATGTTATTATTACCCTCGTTCCCGTTTTGACGGACCAATCATAGCTAATCTCCTCTGTTCTGATTGGTTAAGGGGTGGCCCCTACTACGTCCTGTACATCTGTGTTGGGGGCTAAGAGGAAATCTGGTTTGGAGGGATAGTGTTGACATTCGAAGTCCCTCTCTCTGAACAGATGTTTACTCTGTGACTACCAACAGCAGCTTTAAGTGAAAAATGTGACGTGCTAACAGCTACCTATGGGTATGGATAGCAAAGTATTTTGTAACTCACCTTGAACTTCAGTCTGTCTAAAAACATGGACCAACTTAAATTAATAATTTCCCGTTCTGACTCAGCAAACTTCGGCCAAATTAAGTTAACCATCAGAGTAGATGTCAGTCAAACCACCCCACCCTCATGATCTTAATAGCAAAAGTACCTTTTTTAAACTGGGTACTCTATCAGTGAATATGTTTAATTAATCGTAAGCCATATTTCATGAGGCTATTAAGTACTTCTCTGAGAGATCTGAATGCACTCCATCACCAGAAGCTTAATCTTTGGAAAGCTATTAAAAGGGAGACTCTTGCATAATGATCCCAACAGTATCCACATGCTATTACTTTTCTGGTTTTGATGGATTTCAGCCGCTCTCTTATTCTTTGGGGGTTTATAGAAATATGATCTCCATGTTTCTATTAATAACTCACTGAGTTCTGAGTCGTCTCTGTGTGGCTTTTGAAATGTTTCTTTAGGGATTTGCGTGAGAGAAAAAGTCGACTTTGGGTGAAGTGTTACCTCAAAGGGAACCTATACCATTGAAAAAAACAACAACAAAAACAACAAGACTGACCAACAATGGAATTCCTTGGCTGACCTCTCCACCTTGAGTTGTAATTTTATTCCAGAGCCACACGCTCAGATTGCAGTGTGACATTTTTACCATCGGGACACTTCTTTCAGTCTCATCATCTTCTTTTAGCTCCCACAATAAATCACACATGCACACCGCTATGGAAAATGACATTTGGAAACAAACGGTGCATATGCAGAGTGAATACCGCAGCCTATGAGTGTAAGGAATGCCTTCACCGCAGGACAAAGGGACGTCTGTTTCTCCAGCCGCTCTTTGTAATCTTTGGACAATTTTATACAGCCCTTTTTCTGCCCGGTGTGACTGCAGCTGTGGCAGACATCCAGACCATCCGACCACCTCTGACTCCGAGCAGCCGTACCACAGAGAATCATCTCACGATCAGAGATGGTTCAACCGCTTTGGTACAGAAATGGTCCGACCGCGTTCGTACGAAAGCCAGAAATGAGCCACGAGAAATTAAGTGCTGAGCCTTCCCATCTGCTTCCAAACCAAGAACATGGATGCACACGTAGAAGCAACAACCCAAATGGAAACGAACTTGTTTACAAAACTGTTTTCCTCCAGTAGAAAAACACAACGTTTCTCTTCCATGCTCTTCCTAATTGGAGTGGTATCAAAATGGTATTTATGGTGTTGGCGAAAGCTCCGATCTGAGTAAAGGAATTAGTAATGGGAAGAAAACAATTGTACAAGAACATCTCTAATCTGTCTGTATCCAAAGTATTAACAGATGGGAAGCTGTAGAAGCTCATTATTGTCTGTTATATTTATGATGTACGCCTCCTTAATGGTATCGTGGATTTACTTTAAACCCCAATGCATGTTTAAAGTAAATCTTGTTGTGTAGATCTGCTTTCACTGCAGAACTGGCACAGTGGGGCCTTCTCTGAAAAGATTGGAGGCACAGACCGGATATTGACATCAATGTAAAGCACATTAACTGGATTGTAAGAGATGCTAGCTCAGTTGTAGCCCAATCTGTTTCAAGAGCAAGAAATGTCTCGATAGCTGTCGGCTCTTTTTTGATGTTAAACTTCCCCTAAAACTCCATGACAGAGGTTTAATGAAGAAGCTCTGAAAAAAGTAAAAAATAAGGATAAAAAACCTTTTATTGGAGAAATTAAGGGATATTTTATTAATTTTCTGATTCTGGATTTTCCAGGTGTTGACCTTTTTTGGGGCTGCACGGTGGTGCAGTGGGTAACGCTGTTGCCTCACAGCTAGAAGGTTCCTGGTTCAAATCTCCAGCCGGGCAGGTACCTTTCTGTGTGGAGTTTGCATGTTCTCTCCCTGCATGCGTGGGTTCCCTCCGGGTACTCAGGCTTCCTCCCACAGTCCAAAATCATGCTCACCAGGTTAATTGGTCACTCTAAATTGCCCGTAGGTGAGTGTGGGTGTGAATGGTTGTCTGTCTCTCTGTGTTAGCCCTGTGATAGGTTGGCAACCTGTCCAGGGTGTACCCTGCCTTCCGCCTGAAGCCAGCTGGGATAGGCTCCAGCCCCCCCGTGACCCCCAACAGGATAAGCGGTCAAGATGATGGATGGATAATGGATGGATGGATGACCTTTTTTGGAAAATATTACAAAGTAGATTCCTTCACAGATCTGGAGTTAGATTTAATAAATATGGTCCATAACTTTGCCAAGTACCAACCCATCACCAACTTGCAGAGTATCTTCTTTTTGTGAATTTATTCATACGCGTTCAATTAACCTTCCAAAACCAATAAAGCCTATTTGGATTTCTCAAGGTTCAGTCTTGTATATTATGGAAGTAAATCTCTCTAGATGAACTGTCAGTATCAAGCTGTCAAACTGTTGCATTGTACCCTATTATTTTTTACATTTATTCCAGTAAATCTCAAAATTATTGCAATTTTACAGACTTTGCTGGATGGCATGATTCAATACTTGTGTACACAGCTGTATTTTTTTGCATTTATTAAATAAGTATGCTGGAGAGAGAGACAGGAAAGCCAGGAGTCGAACCAGTGACCGCTGTAATTAAGACTGAAGCTGTAGTCTATCGGGCAAACGCCTTAACCGCTAAACTAAACCGCCACCCCGAGCGTCCACGTTGTTGAGTCCAACCTTTAGGGATTGACTCCTCGTTGGCTTTTCGAACCCACAAATTAATATTTGCTCATGTCATTTTGCTTGACGTCGTTCCGGCTGCTTTGAGTTCCGTTCCTGTATGAGTAGTTACCAAGCCGTTTGGGTGGACAATGCTCTGTATTCAAGAGTCTCCTTGGAAATTATATTACATGTCATCGTGACCAAATAGGTGCTTTTCGAGATGACTCAGGGTTGCTGTGATGAATCACTATGAACAGGATGCCAGCGCAGCTTCTGAGGGAGTTTCTGTCTACTTCTGAGTGATGGCCTCCACCCTGGATGACCCAAAAACACGATTTAATTAAGAGCACACTGTCACCAATGAAATCCCAGGGTGCCCGTAGGACAGCACTTCTCGTTTCTTCTCCAGCTAATTCATGAGACGACTCCTTCCGGGGGCTCTGTCTCTCTTCTGAACTGATTACTAATCACAGAACACACTCCCCAGGCTCCACTAATGAAAATCTTGCTGAAACAAAATGAGTACACACATTTAAATGACAGATTGTCTCTCTTTTATCACTTCATGTCCTTTGAGAGTAGAAGAGCTGAAAGGCTGGATATATGTTTCAGAGATGTATGAAAAATCATTCTTAACCTACATAAGTCTGAGCTCTTTCTAACTCTTACTGAGAGAGTACAAACTTTTAGCAAGTCATTTTGTACTAAAACAGTACAATAAAAACACTGAACAAAAATGTGTAAGTTCCAGTACAGGCTAGCATTTCAATCGTATCCCAAATTAAAATCTGTGATATCAATTTCGAATCCATCAAATCTGTCCCAGTACACTGGCAGTGATTGCATTGCAGAAATTCAAATGACTTGGTGGTCTCTCAAGTGAGTAACACACTGCTTGATGTCAGTATTTGATTTCAGCTCTATGGAAAAGCCATCATTATGAATGGAAAAACACAACAACCCTTAAAGATGCCTTGAAACTTGAACTGTAAATTTAAATGATAGTGTCAGTTACGTGTCGCTAACATAGATTGTATAAAAAAGCCACGGTGGGATTAGACTGTATAAAATATGGACGTAGTATCCATGATGTCACCCATCTGTTTCTGAAGCGCTGTTTTGAGGCCAATCGTTGGCGGCGGCCATATTGCTGCTGTCAAGTAATTGTGATGTAGAGGCGGGCTTTGAGCCTCCTAGCCAACAGCTACAGTGTTCCTGCCTGTCAATCAAGTCAGCTGTGCCTCTCATTGGAAGACTCTTAATATAATGTATTCTTAATATATTTGAAATTACCGCATTATGAAAAAATTCACCCCCTACAGTGTGTGCCGATCCAGAAATGAGCTATCCAGACTACACTGGTCTTTTGTACCAGGCTGTAAACATGTTTATTTCTGCTGTAAAGATCGTCCTTTTTGAATTGCTGTGTATGTGGTTTCCGGTACTTCCGGAGCCAGCCTTAAGCGGATCCTTGATGAACTGCAGTATTTAGCACTATTCCGCATTGGACTCATATTTTTAGACCGGAGATTGCCGCTTGGTCGCTAACTGTGTTGGCAATGGAGCCAGCTAGCTACCTAGTGCTAGGTAACAGGGGCAGGGCTGTGCAATGCAAGGGTAAGGTGGAAATAGCTGGTGACACCAACAGAGAATCCTCCACAGTTTGGCCTGAGTGCTCTTTGCAGGATACAAAAGCAGGGTCCTTCTGAGGGTGCTACTCCTAAAGTAGGACACAGCTAGAAACTGATGTGTATCTGAGGGTACTAAAGTCAGAGGATTCCTTACTACTTGCTTCTGAGGCTGGGTTTTAGCATGTTGCAGGAAGATGTTAATTTGGTATGAATGTTGTGTGCCTGGTGTCTCAGTTTTAATCTCTCTCCTGGTGGCCATAGAGCAGCACACCTGTGTGCCATCAGGTCGTTAGACTCCTACTGAGAGCACACCTGATGAGGATCACCATCAGTGGGTTATTTCAGCTGAGGGCAGGATGTCACAGCTTCATCTAAAAAGTAATTATTTTATCATTTAGCCTGTTTTTTGTGCCTTAGATCACCTTTGTTTCTACTTTGTTTTGCTGTTAGTTTTACTCTATTTTCAGGCCTGGCATACACTGAGCAGTTGTCCAAATGTCAACTCATTTGGAACATTAACTCACACTGTACAAGTGAATCATTTACAACACACAACCAGAGCTCACGAGTCACATGCTCATACAGTACAATCCGTCTGTCAGGCCCAACCTGAGCGCTCACACTGCACGTGTTAAATCAGGATGGAGCTTTGACAATTGTCAATAAAGTTTCCTTCGAAAACTTTCACAGACTGGAGTTGATGTCAGAGAGTATAGCTTTAACAATAAATATAAAGTAGAATTATCACCTTTCTGACATGCCAACAAAAACTGATCATGTAGAAGCTTCGTAAAAGAAGAATTTACGGTACAGCCGTTGTATTGGAATGCATCAGAGTGCTCTGGTTGTCTTAATGTTATGGCTGATTGATGGTTATTTATGTGTATTTCAGTTGTTCACGTCATGCAGTGTGTCCCCATGGTGCTTTCAGACGCTGTCAGCCATTTCGGCAGGTGCAATCTAGACGAATAGCCTGGAAGACTGGGATTCAGCTGGTGGCCCTGCTCCCACTGTGCAAGACTACGCTCTCACCTGACAGCAATTTCCAGCATGAGATAAATTAATGCAACCTGTTAGGAGCTGCTGATTGGTTTGTGGTTTGAGGCCGTTGCACCTCTCTGAACACTGAATGTCAAACGATGCACGACTGAGCTAAATTCAACTTTGAATTGTGGCTCTGTAATCTGTCATGCGGCTCAAAAATGAGGTTTGATACATCAGAGTGTGCATGGCCTTGGATGGTATCAACAATCCACTGTATGTATGTATTCTCAAAAAACACATACAAAGCCCTCCCCCTCTAATACATCTCTTTATTTCCACACCTTTATAAAGATAATGGTCAAGTCCAATGTTATGCAGATGACAGACAAGTTTACCCAGCAATGAAACCTGATCATATCAAAGGCTTCCTTACTGTCTGTACAGGTGAGCTTTTGCCAGCTTCATTCATATTTTTCCCTCAAAGTCCAAAACGAGACACAGTTTTCCATCTGGGACGCGTCTCCATGATTACATGCTTCCTCTTCTCTTGTGACCTACAAACACTGAGTCTTGTTTTTGTTTCTACAGGAATCGTCCAGAGCCGAGTCTCTGGCTGAGCAGCCCTCTGTGTCAGACACGTCAGATGTAGTCAAGATTTAGTGTTGTGAGATTACTCAGCAGTCCTGTATCTGTTTCTCTGCTATCCTCGTCTGTCTCCTGCTTGGTATTGGTCACATTGCTAAAAGTGAGTCACGTAAAAGACGTTTTTGGTTTTTTTTGTAGACTAAACCGAACATAAGAAGTAAAAAAAAAGTGGACCTGATGTCTTCCCTCATGACTAATTCACAAAAGTTCTGAAACATAGCAAACTGCTTTGACATCTGTAGGCGAACATGGCTGCCTTTAAATAATTTCTTGGCCAGCAAGAGTGCTCTGCTTCCCAGTATGAGACACATCCTTTGTGCCGTTCAAAAAGCGGTGCTGACCCAGAAAAACACTTTATTCATGGACGTCTTTCAGGCACACTGTGGACTTTTCTGGTGGTCATGCCGAGTTAAAATTACAGTTTCTGCTGCTCACGAAAACACATCATCGTCTTGTGGGCCAACAAAGATGCAAACAGGTGCATTTGTTTTCCTCAGATAATGAGTAGAGGTGCTTTTGTGGACACTCTGGGATAAGTATTCTACAATATGCATACATTAAAGTGAGCATTTTTGTCTTAAGCTTGTGCAGTACAAGGGCTGCACCCTTCCAATGGTGCCTGTCATGGCTGGGTCACAGAGGCGTGTTGAAGCATGCAGCATTTAGAAGGATGTGTCCTTTTCCAAAGTAGAGGAGGATGCATTGGGTGTGTTCTTCAACATATCCTGAGAGTTATTATGCATGCATTCAGACAAGACGGCAAACCCTAAACTGGCTGAGTATTGCACTTTTAATGTAAGTTATTGGTTTCAACACAATAAAACATGCAGCCTTACAAATGTTAGAGCATGAAAGAGGGCTTGAGACTTCAAATGACCTTCAAAATAAAAGGAAAAGCGACACAACATTAGTTATGTTTACTAGTTCAGGTCATAGAATGAATAAAAGACAGGTTTTGAAGCCAAAAAATGGAGGACACAATATCATACTTTTCAAACTACTTTGCTTGTACACAGCAACGTGGCACCAATCTGTAGAATGAACTGGCTTTTTGTTCGACAAGATGACTCTCTGATATTTGATAGACTAAACTGATCAGCCACCTGATTGGTCAAGCAGGTGGCTCATATGTAGAGGCTGGTACTGGCAATGGTCATAGGATCGACAGAATTTGGTGCAATTCACCCCCCTCTCTCTCTCCCCACATTTCCTGTCTCTGTCTCAAACTTCCCTATCAAAATAAAAGCACAAAACTCCCCCCCCAAAAATCAAGAGTTTATTTTATTCAAAAAGACAGAAAATATTAACCTGTCTAGTAGGATAATTATGTAGTTGTATAATGTGACTGTAAAAACATTGGACATTATGTGAAATAATTAGCTACTGGATGATGTGACTGCTTAAAGGAGGCTTTAAAAAAGTCACACTGATGGTAAAAACCATTTCCAGCGTAAGAGTTTAACACTCATGAATAGTGCCATTGTAACACTATAATTACAGAGAGTTCTGAATGTGATTCAAAGTGAAATATAGAACAACACAGAGTGAACAGAGTGCAATGTGAGAAGAACAAATGTTTTCAATTGAAGTGACTTTTTTAAGAAAGTGAAAAAACACACTCCATCAGGTCGCTGTGTTTTGGAACGAGTCGATATGTGAAGTATTGATATTGGCCCGTGTGTTGAAACTGTTGGAGCAGAATGACGGTGTTCTTACTTTACACTTTTTTTTTTTTCTTTCCCTTTTGAAAATACAGGCGAGTGTTATTAAACGGAGCACCACTGGCTACTTGAGAGTGTTGGAAACGTTTCAACTAGTGGCTCAATAATCTATCACTTTTATGGAGCTTGCTGTGATTATGTTTTCTTAAAGGCAGCTCAGTGGTTGTCGAAGTTGTGCTACATGCAATATGATTTAGCAATTTGGATTTTCTCAGCTTTACTTACAGAAATTCAAACTTCATAGATACATTTCAGTGATTGAAATCACAACTAAAGCCAGGTGTGAGATTTCACCCTCCTTCCTTTCTGTAACTGTGGATGAAACTCTAAGCCATCATGCCAGGTCAATACAGAGATTACATCTTAAACCAATTGAGCAGCAAAACAGCACTTGATTAGAGCTCTGGCTGAGAATAACAGAGCACCCAAAGGTGCCACACAGATCAGGGGCGATTAGCCTGAGCTGGG
Organism: Notolabrus celidotus; assembly: GCF_009762535.1. Taxonomy (NCBI): domain Eukaryota; kingdom Metazoa; phylum Chordata; class Actinopteri; order Labriformes; family Labridae; genus Notolabrus; species Notolabrus celidotus. The sequence goes on from NC_048290.1 coordinate 6,146,901, forward strand.
AGATCCGTCACACCGCCTTTGTAGTGAAACCACCCGGCAGAGAAAAAAACAGAGTGGGGATTTGGATTTACGGGGAATAAAGCCAAGATTTGGTCTTATTTGGAATCATAACAGAGAATCAAAAGCAATTGTCTGCGGCCCGGCTGGATCATTTGCTTTGAGTTTGGTGTCCTCAGAAGATCTTTTTATAGGAAAGGAGGAGAGGAACCGGACTGCGTTGTATGTGGGTGGGCCGTGGGGTCCTAAGCTTCATGGCCACAGTGAGGTAATCTGATTAAAATTAGCGATTAGCTGCTAAAGTGATCTCCTCAGCTGTTTGAAATGCAGAGAGAAGTCATGTGCTGATGCTACAGTGTGATGTAAACACTCCAGGTGATACAAATATGTGAGTTCAGTCTGTTGATATTAACACTGAATAGATTGAGCAGTCAGATGTGTTCCTTCTCAAGACCGAGTTAAGATTGAAGAGAGACACAGATGGTACCAATGACATTAATGATCCCTTTGCTACATAACACCAGTGAGTCATCATCATGGACCAAACCAGAGCTCTGCACTGAAGCACTGAAATGAATTGCAGCCATTGAGAGCGGTACAACTTTCATATGTGGCTGAAAGGTCGAAATGCTCAACTTTAAATGTGCACTTACTCAAACGATGTGACTCGTTTTTTATAATAAAGCTCACATGCGAGTACAGTTGCAAATCAAATGGTGACTAAAGAAAAGCGCTCATACTTCAGCTCTAGAAACCAAACCGTTCTACAGCAGACTTAATAGTCATTCTCTGTTCTTCTCAAAAGTTGCTGTGCTAGTTTCCACATTTTGTTTCTAAAGTTGTGCCGCTTTATTTGTCTCCTCAAACATCTTTGTCCTTTAAATGTGGGACGCTCAATACCAAGTGGAATAACTGACTGTTTGGGGGCAGCAGTAACAGGCTAACATAACACAGACCTACTTTTTAGTCTAATTTTCTTGGATTGCTACCGTGACCATGTTAGAACACACATTCAGCAGATATCTTGGAGCATTGGTAATCAAATGAAGCTGAAGTTGAGTCAGTTTGCAAAAGAAGCCTTATTGACTCTCATTTTTAGCTCTCTTCATCAACTTAGGAGGGAAATATCTGGCCTTTTTTAGCCAGTAGATGTTCCTTCAATATCCACCAATCACTACATTTGTCCATCATCTGTGAGATGTGGGGCACAGTTTTATGAAAACTGCTTCTTACATACTGTTTATGTTTATAAGAGCTCTGTAATGACTGAATTTCCCTCCCCGGGATGAATTAAATATTTCTGATTCTGATTCAGCCACTTGCCAATTCTTTAATTGTCAGTATTGCAAGCGGTGGAATGATTGCAGGCCAAAACATTCAGCATGAAGACACTAAAATGCATCTGATACCTCTTTTCGACCAACGTGAAATGGGTTGTATTTCCGGGCTGGTGCTCGCACTGGTCCGGAGCTGTTTGAACTCACTAACCAACATGGCACCCATTTGTTTTCTGCCCGCTCAAGCTCATGGAAGAGGCACGTCATGATGTCAAATTTACGGGACCGCTTTTCCCAGCAGCGCTAGCGCGAACTGTCCCTCACAAACTCAAAGGATGGCGGACAACGGCAGCTTGTCTCCTCGGCCGACCACTGCTTTACCTTGGAATCCATTAGTCTCTTTTATTTTTTCAATGCAGGGCAATGGCGGAAACACGTTTGGTTTGTGTTTTTGATCACGGCAACCCCGCCCCTCGCCCCTGACGTAAGCAGTTCTAGACCAGCAAAGAGTTGGAGCCGCTCTGGAGCCGGTTTTCCCGACCAGGAGCTGGTTCACTTGCAGTCGGAACACGCAAAACCGGTTCTCAATTGAGCGCCAGCTGAAACTGCCTCGGTCAAAAAGGGGTATAAATGAGCTGCAGTTTCGGGTTATGGTTCTCAGTGCCCTCTTTGAAATGTGTCAGCCCTCCATTTGATCCAAAGTCCATGTTCCAGTATTGATAAAATGTTCTTTAAACACTGACAGATATATTTCAAACTTTTACTTATGTTTTAGCATAAATGTATCAATTGTACATCAGATATGGATATAAGAACTGGGGCCCCTAGCTCAATATGTCAACACCATAGACTGTAAAAAATATGGACGTAGTATCCGTGACGTCACCCATCTGTTTCTGAAGAGCTGTTTTGAGACCAATCGGCTGCGGCAGCCATATTGCTTCTGTCGAGCCAGTGTGACGTAAAGAGGCGGGCTTTGAGCCTCCTAGCCAACAGCTGCAGTGTTCCCACAGGCAGCTGTGCCTCTCATTGGAAGACTGGTAATCTCAATATCTTCGAAATTGCCGAATTAGAAAAAAATTCACCCCCCTCACAGTGAGAGGACGTCGAGAAATGAGCTATTCAGGCTACACTCATCTTTTGTACCAGGCTGTAAACATGTTTATTAATGCTGCAAATATCGTCTTTTCCCCATTCATGTGTATGTGACTTCCGTTACTTCCGGAGCCAGCCTCAAGCGGATCCTTGATGAACTGCAGCTTTTAACACTTCCGCATTGACTCATATTTTTAGACCGGAGGTTGCCGCTTGGTCACCACCCATTTTGGCTTCGCTTTTTTACATATTGAGTAGATTGAGGCACGTCGTCCATATTTATATACAGTCCCTAACTGAAGCCAAGAGGCCACGCCCCCATCCCTATATACAGTCTATCACAGAAACATGCCACACAACTTTGCTTTCATGTAATTGCAGATATGAAAAATATTCATAAAACAAAACAAAATGTTAAAAAAGGGTCTATTACTAAGGAACCATTACCTTGAAATGTTAAAATTTAGGTCATAAGGTAATGATGAAGAGAGATGAAAAAAGCTCGGTGACGAATTCATTTGGCTCCCAGTTAAAAAGAAAAACACATGCTGGTGGAATATTTGCTCTAATGTCCTGTGTAAGCTGTCTTCGCTGGGGTTGTTGCCAGACTGTGACAGGGTTGTAGGTGAGTTTCCTCCCTCCAGCTGGTGTCTGAGGCCCAGATTCCGGTCCAGCTGGGGGGTGTAACAGCACTTGGGACAGCTCATGTTATCCCTCACTAGTCATCCCCCCCCTGTTTCACGATTCCCATGAGATGTGAGACCGGCCTCACGCTGTGGTCTACAGTTTACATGGCCCCCCTTTTTTTTTAAACTCTCTTGCAATTTATTTACACTGCAGTCGCCTAGAAACCATCACAACACTCCACAAGCCCTCCTCCTCTTCTGCTCTCTGTGTCAGTGGTAGTTAACCCCCTTTTTGAACATCTGCTGAGGACTTATGTGCACATGTTTCAGGATGTTCAGGTACGATTGGTAGTCCAGGGGTGTGATAAAGGCTCACACATGTAATGACGCTTTTCAGAGAAGTGTAGGGTCATGCGGGGGATCGGATCAATCAGCGAGAAAGCATGCTGTGACTCAGAGAAGAAAGCCCACGGACTCCTCTAATCAAAGAGAGACGAGTCTGCTTTTAACGCTCTGAACTCCAAATGTTGTCTGGGAACTTATCAGCGTTTCACTCTTCCTCCTCATTCTCCCTCTCGTCTGCGATGTAATGTTTTCTGGAGAAAAAGAGAGAGAGGGGGATCAGAGTCCAAAGCCTCTGGTCTGCCATGACATCATCCCTGCACACATCTGGAACCGCTAGAGCCATGTGTGTGTGAGTGTGTGTGATTATGTGTGTGTATGGGGAAGGGGGGGGAGCTGCAGAAGAATAGGGGGGCTGGTGACACATCAGCAGTATGGAGAGAGAAAAAAGGGGGTAGAGCGAAAGAAAGTCAGAAGAGGAAAAAAGGACTGTTTATCAGAGGGACAGACACAGATGATGTGTATAAAGCAGCTTGTTTGGACACATAGTTTCTGCGAGAGCATTACTGATGAGCGGGTGCATGGAAACTTGTTCACAGGTTCTTAAAAAAAACAAAAGCACATGATGTTCTTCCTCAAGGAGATACTCCTGGGAGATATCAATTGCACTTTATTTCCAAGCTGATGCTTGTTTTGAACATTTGCACAGAATTTCCATATAATCAGAGTCTCAGGATAAGATTTATCTGGTAATTTTTCTACTTATGTGTGTTTCTTGAAGCTTACTTTTTACTCTTTTACATTTTCTGCTCCTGGAATATTCAGGACAGCAGCGAAAGATTTGGCCCCGTCATGATTTTGCTTCCCATTCTCACCACAAGGGGGAGACACTTTCCCTTCTGTGTCAGTGATCTGAATCATGTAAGTGACAGCCTGTCAGATCAGGAAAACTAGAGGCTTTTATGACTGTTATAAAACTGCTACAGAAAAGGGATATAGCCTTAATCAGGCGTCATGATTTATGCTATTTCCATTGAGAGAACATTTATTGGATCATAGTTTTTGTCAGACAAAAGAGGGGATACAAAGGGAGTAGTTCAATGTAACAAGATCCCACAGTCCCGCTTCACATTCATGCAGATGGGCAGTGTTGAAAGACGGAAGTAGAAGGAAGAGGAGAGAGGAATGGATGGTTGTTGAAGGGATGTGGAGAAAACCTGCATGCCAGATGTTTGTTCCAGTCTTGTAACATGCTCTACCAAACAAAATTCAGCCTCGCCTCTCGTTTTGGGATTTTTCATCAACTCTCTCAGATGCAGATCAAGCAAAGTGCCTTAAAAATACAGCCACAGTTTCCAAGAACATTGGGACACTGTGTAAAATGTTAATAAAAAACAGGGTATGATAGTTTGCAAATCTTTAACACTCCATATTTAATTGAAAGTAGTGAAAAGCGGGGCGCCGTTGGCTGAGCGGTCTAAGCGTGTGCCCCATATACAGAGGCTCTAGCCCTTGTAGCAGAGGTCACAGGTACGATTCCAGCCTCGACCATTTACTGCATGTCCTCCCCCACTCTCTACTCCCCAAATTCTCTGTCTCTCTTAGCTGTCCTGTCAAATAAAGGCAAAAATGCACCAAAAATATTAAGTAGTGAAAAGACAACATATCAGATGTTGAAATTGGTGTTGTGAAGTAATTTGGAGCCCATGCAGTGATTTCCACTCATGTGTGTTTTTAACACTATATACTGTAGTGTTCATTTTCAGCCTTGTTGAAACTGTTATCTTTGTAGAGGAAATCACTGCATGGGTTCAAAATTACTTCAAAGCTGAAACCCAATACTGGATGGAAGCCACTGCATGGGCTCAAAATGAATTCAGAGTAATGTCTGTTTTTTAACGCCATCCAGTATTGGGTTTCAGCTCTGTCCCTTTTGTACTGAATCTTCATTCATTCATTCATTCATAAGAATTTTATTTGCTCACTTCAGTGTTTGACAACACAACATATTGGATACACATCTTCACAAAATAGAGTATACACTGTCCATGAACAAACAGGAGCAGGAAGAAGAAAAACTTATCATACCTGCCCCTCCCATTAATCACAAAAACCACTAAACCAGACGGCTGACCTGTAGGTAATTACCTTCTCTTTTCACCAATCATCAAATTTAACAATGAACACTGAAACAATCAAATACAGATTTACTGGATGAGTTTGTAGTTCCCCATTACTTTACTATTTAACATTCTTTTAAGCTGTGAAATATTAGAGCAGCATTTTATATCATCATCCCTAGAATTCCAAAGTTTAACTTAACAAACTGAAACACACATTTGCTTTAATGTAGTGCGGGCGTATGGACTTTAGATGATGGAACCCAAAATGTTTGCAATTTTACGCTGAGGAACATTAATTAAGACAATAGAGTGGGGAACCTCTTTCCATCTTGTCTTTAAATAGTGTATATCACTGCGCTCTGAGGTTTGTCACGGGTTGCACACGCCTCACTCACCACTGTGAACTTTACGTCAAAGCTGACTGGCCATCCGACTGTGCGCAGGCATACACATTGGCTACGTCTAATTTATAAATGTCTTCTTGGCTTGGTCCCAATGTATTTGTGTGTGTATCTTCAAGGATCAAAAAGCCACTATACCTTGCGCTCCTGCGACACTTTATAAATGTGTGTTCCCCGTGTTCGGACAGAGTTCGGTAAGAAAGCGTTCGGTTTTGCTGCTCCTACTGCTTGGACTAAACTCCAGAACGACTTGAATCTGTCAGAACTTATCTCACTTGACGCCTTTTTTGGGTCCATCTTAAATGAAAGACAGACCCCAGAACAGTGCCTGTGTTTTTAAATGCTGTTTTGTAATCACAAATTGCACTTTACTTGAAAATAAGTTGCACTTTTAAATTATCATTGATTGATTCTACATACTGTCTGTACATATGCTCCATGTTGTTGAGTTGTGCTATTTATTTTGACATGTTCTGCTGACCTCTTGGCCAGGTCGCCCTTGTAAATGAGGTCTTGATCTCAATGGGACTCATCTGGTTAAATAAAGGTTAAATAAAAAAAATAAAACAATCTTTACTTCTAAGACAATCAGCCTCTCTGGAAAAACATTTTTACACCCAGTCATGTTGACCTGTTGCAAATTAACCTCATTAGTTGGGAGACATTCCTCCTGTTTGTTTTTTTTTAGCATTACACAACTTTTTCAGTGTTTTGTTGTCCCTGTGCTAACTGTTTTGAAATATGTTGCTGCCATCAAATTAAAACGGTGTATAATGTTCATAAAACAATAAACTTTTCAGTTTTTACATTTCATATGTTGTCTTGTCTGTTTAGTCAGATATAGGGTTTAAATTATTTGCAGGCCATAGAAACCAGTATGTATCAACATTATATATAGATTCCAGCCTTTTATGGAATTGGGAGAGGGGCTTGAGAGAAGTAGAAAAAGTTATGTTGATGTGGCGTGTTGTCCAAATGTATGATGCAAGAAATGGAAGGTCAGACAAAGAGGGGAGAAAGAGAGAGAGGAGGGGGAAGCATGTTGGATTTACAGTGGTCTCAAGAGCCCTTGTGTGCTGTACATTCAGGAGATGATTGAGGATCTGTGTCTTTAAAAACAAACAGAGGGAGAGAGAGAGAGAGACAGAGAGAGAGAGACAGAGAGAGAGATTAGTGTGACCCACTGCTGCAGCCACAAGATCCTGCAATGCTGTCATCTCCAGCAGGGCCTGCGGAGCACAGCGGACCGCAGCACAGCCCTTGCTCTCCAGAACCCTGATCCTGAACTGCTGAGTTGGGATGCATTAGCAGAAGAGCCAGAGACATTGCCATGCCACATAACCAGTCTATCTCTCCCTCTCCCCCTCCCGCCTCCTCCTCTTCTTCGTCTCTCTCCTCCTCTTTCCTGTCTCGTTCGGGGTGCATCAGATCACGGCTGAACTGACCATCATGACCAATGTTTTTTCCATGACTAATATGTACCCCACATGGTCATGAGTCTCTCCAGAGGAGGGGGTATGGGGGGTGGGGGGGGAGTACAGGAAAGAGGCTGAGGTAGTTGGAAGAAAGGGGAGGTGTTGTGGGGAATTAAAAAACTTCCACCCCCCATTCAACAGTCAGAACAAGACTACCACCCCCGCATGGGGTTATCCTTCCTTTAGTCTGGAAAAGTGGAAAAAAGGTCTGACTCACAGGGTGATAAATTCCTTTCCTATGTTGGAGGATTCCCCAAGGAAACCATTACTAGCACGAGTTTGCACAAGTTGCCAGAATTGGCGACTTACAACAAATAAAATCTGTCTTTAATGCTGCAAAATAATCAGCAAATCTCACCTGATACTATTTTTATTGGAAGAGTTTTGAGCCTGTTTCTACTTAGTAGTTTTGTTGCATGAAGACAATAGTTTGATTTGGCTCTAAAACATGTGGAATCATAGTTTTTCTTTATCTCCTGTTTGAGATTTGAAGACCGGCTCACATTTTCCATGTTTTTGGATGTTATTCCTGTTGATTTATTGCTCTTCAGTCGTTGTTGTAGGCTTTAAAACACTTGTGTCAGAGCTTGGCTTCTGCAGAGGCTTTACACGGTTGTGTCATGATACACTCGGGCAAGATTGTTCATGTTGCTTGGCTCGTGTTGAAGGAGTGCAAGCTGTCGATGGCAATTGACTGGCATTGATAGACACACTTCACGTTATTTATGCTCAGCAAATGAGTTTCCGAAATTAATTGACCTTTTTGATATTCAAACAAACAATATCTTGAACATGACAGTGGTGCGTCCATCCAAAAGAGTGACTGTCCAATGGCAGGCGAGTTATATACACAGCTGTGGCTTTATAAATCATGCCTGAGAATATCAGCAAAGGCAAAGGAACAAAATAATCCCCAGCTGCAGTCTTAAGTCAGCCTTGCCTTCATCCATCCTCAAACATCATGATAATGAAGACCAACAAGCTGTTTCCAATCAAACAACACAATCCTCACTTTGCATCCGCCTTTCTGCTATTTCCTGCTATTTCCACTCCTCCATTCGAACGGGGAGGCTTTGAATTGTAAGAAAACAGCATTTTTTTGTTGATTGAGGGAGAAAATGTGCAGACTGTCTGGTGATGATGGTTGACTAATGCCCAGATTTACTACCAGGGAAGAGGGAAGAGGGGGGCTGCTAAGTTTCATGAGGTGATGCAACTGGCTGGAGAAAGTCGAGGTGAGCAGAAGAACCAAACAGAAGCCTTAAATCATGAAGGGGGATTCCCAAAAAACTAGGTACCTTTTTATAGCCTTTGTCAGTGCCCAGAAATATAACCCTTACATATTCATGACATCATTTTACAGCATGTTTATGACTGACACTCGGTTTGATACCCAGATCTGTCAAAGGTATTGTTGGAACTAAAGCATGTTTTTCTAAAACTTTATCACCAGTCTGGTTTAACGATAAAATAGTGATGATGTAAATAATCACAGTTCAGACATTGAACACCAGGGGGAGTATTCCCTCCTGCTGTGCTTAAAGCCAAGGCTTCAGTAAATCTATTGGAATCTCGCACAAGTAAGTATTTTGCGCACACATGATAAAAATGACCTTTTTTTAATGTAAAAAAAAATCATAAAGGTATGTTCTAGCTTATAAAGCATAATGTGGTGTGCTACAGTTACTTCACAGCAAATCCATACCCCTTAAAAGTGTTTGTTATTAAATTCAGATGTTCTTTCAAACATACCACAAGGACAAATAGTATTCACCACGAAAAACTGACTTAATTAAATACACTTTTTTTTTTTTTTTAAGTTATATTTTTGGGGCTTTTTTGCCTTTTATGCCATAGGACAGCTGAAGAGAGACAGGAAATATGGGGAGTAGAGAGTGGGGGAAGACATGCAGGAAATGGTCGATCGGTCGGGAATCAAACCAGCGACCCCTGCGACGAGGACTGTTGCCTCTGTATGTGGGGCGCCCAGACCGCTAGGCCAACAGCGCCCCTAATTAAATACACTTTAGCAGAGTTTATTACATATCAACACAACATGGGGCGCATCCCCTGTAATGACAAATGGTGGCTTCTGATGGTTGCAGCTGTATTCTTACAGGTGTACATCTTGTGTACACAATATAATTCCTGGTGTGCATAATTAACTTGATAATGAGTTGATTTATTTTAAGATACGCTTTTGTGTTAGATCATTGGAATCCTGATTTGAACTTTATGCGATTAAATGTGTTGTCAAAACCAAATTGAAATTTGATGAGGATATAGGTTCTCTTGCTGCATCCATACTGGTTCCAAATTCCCTCTCTGACTTAATTGCCATTAATGTTGGGTTTGTTTAAAGCAGGTCTCTACAGTTATGCTCAAATCAAAGATGTCATATTTCCTCTGTACAGATACAACCCCTATTTCAAAAAAAGTTGGGACACTGTAAAATGTAGATAGAAACAAAATCCGATGGTATGCAAATCTTATATTTAATTGAAAACAGTGCAAAGACAACAATGGGCAAAGGTTAACCATTCTGTGAGAGACTGCGTGATCAAGTAGTTCAACATTTTCAGAATAATGAGTTGCATAACCTCAAATTTAATGATAAGTTAAACTGGCCCCAACTTTTTGTTGAATCTGGTTGTGCATCCTTTTCACCCTTACACAGTTTTTGAACTTGAAGATTAGCTTTGAATCACGTGTCAACAACTTCACAAAGTTCTTACAGGGCAGGGATATTTAGATTACTCTAAATGAACAAAAAGTACATTTAATTACATAATTGGAGAGACTAAAGCCCAACGTGGGTGGTAACACGTTAAAATAAAACCGGCTGGTTTACTGACTCAGACTCTTCCTAAAATATCTCCTGTTTTACAACAGAACTAATAAAACTTCTCTGTAATTTTCTAATTTTTCTCATTCAGACAGCCGCTGTCCTTAAAAGAGCACCAGTTTGTTGTTCTCCTCAAGCTGCTTTTGTCTAAGAGTGCCAGATTGAAACAGACTGAGTCAGCGTCAGAAGTCAGTGACCACAAAGTACTGAAACTCTGTAGACACTCCAAACCATTGGGTTTTAATCCTGGCACTTAAAGCATGGCCAGAGCCCTCGATGCTTTTCATTACAAGCATCACATCAGGAACTGATTTAGAGCTGGAATACCTATCAGGACAGAAAACAGCAGTATTCCTGGTTTTCTGAAAAGGCTCGAGTGCCAGGATCGAGATGAAATGGTCTGTGTTCTTTGTTGGTCGACCCCATCAGAAAGGTCATGTTCTTGAGGAACTTGAATCTCCTAACACTTTGCTATTGATTGTTAAAGAGATTAACAATTATGGTTGTTGTCAACATAGACTTGGGTGTCATTGACATAGAAGTGAAACATCTTAACAAGTTGAAGCTTTTTTGTAAGAGGCATTAGTGCAAATTCAAAGTATTTGAAGAGATTTCCACCCTACAGTGTGTATTTCCAATCCTGTCCCATCCACTTTATATCCAGAGCACATAAAAGAACATTTAGGTTTACCAAAGTGCTGCACAGTGAAATAAAACGCATCATTGTCATATCTCAAACGGACCTGAGTAACTTTAAAAAACAACAACAATGCTGGCCTTGTTGGGCAAAATGTAGAGGTTTAGGTTGACAAAAGAACCTAGCAGCATCCAGTTATGATAGTTACATTTTAGGCGTTTTTCGACCAGAGGGACTTTACCCTGGAACTAAGTGTGTTTCAACCAGTGGACCCAGGGTTTAAATTTAGTTCAGGGGTAGATAATCTCCCCCCTAAAAAGCCTGTGCTAGGGGGGTAGTACTTTTCAAAGGTCCTGGGCTTTCAGGGGGCAGGGCCTGCAATGCTGAACGTGTCTCATTGGTAGATAACCACAGTGTTTTTATTCCACCCGCCGTCCACAATGACATCACACACATCTGTGATTCACTTGATTTCTGTCTTTAATTTGTTCTATCTTTTTTGTATGTGTGTGTACTTTTCAAAAAGAAGAAGCTGTGATTCCCTTGATTTAGCAGCTTGTAACAGTAGCCTTCTTTCAGCCCACCGTGAATGCGTGTCTCCCGGTGTTACGGTTTTAAAAGTGACCCTGTAAACTGGAGACCTTCAGATGAACGTAACGGTGTTTGTGGAATTTACACAGCTGTTGGAACACAGAGGGAGTACCTTGGAATGCAAACTAGTTTAGTGTTTTAGAAAGACTTCAAAATATCCTCATCAGATAAGTATTTCATGATCGTCTAAAGACATTTATGAGTGATGCATCCGGCTGAAAGTCTCCAGTTAACGGGGTTGCAATTTAAACCAAAACACCGGCAGATCTCTTCCACAGCTTTTTGAGTTATCACAGTTGACGCCATGGAACCATAGCTACTCGCGCTTATCTCCTCTCACGTGTTGATTCAGTGAATCCGTCTGTGATGAAATATAGCACTATCTAAAACAGCACCAGCTGAGTCTCTTCCATGCTAACAGGCTAACCATTGTGTTGCTCATATGATACCTGCCTGTCCGTCTGCTTCTTTGGTGTCACCTGTGATAAATGGCAAATTATCTTTGTTTTACTGCCCTCTACTGGTCTGGTGGTGTAGTGCAATTTTTTTTTTTTTCTCCATACGTCACTGGCCTGATTTGCACAATCTACCAGGGACTTCAGCCCACAGTCGAAATGGGGGCACAGGAACCTTTTAGGTAAAGTAGTTCTGGGGGCTAAAAGACCCCGGAACTCAAAATGCACCTTTTGTGTGTGAAGAAGTGTGTCATTGTGATTAAAAAAAACAATCATTTGCAGCCCTAAATAGAACATAGTTCATTGTATTGTCTCTTAAGGACTTAGGGAATAAAGGGAAAGTGGGACATTGGGGCCTTTACTTCCAAGGATATCAGGAACAATGAATGAATGAATCTGAACCCCATACTTTATTAATGCCAGATGAACAGATGATTTTATTGAATTTGTCTGACATTTTTTGAATTAATGTTTTGGGTCAATCATCAAACCACTGTAACTTTACTGTGTCATATTTCCATCATCACTAGTGATTATTTGATGACTTTGTACATTCATCAATCGGACAGTATGGAACCGCTTCAAAGGTCTTGTCGATGACTTGAGTGCTCTTACTTTATTTTGAGCTCTTACTCTAATGAGGTGAACTCTTTGGTTATTAAAAACTGCAGTTCTGAAAGCTGAGTACAGTGTATGATAGATGATCTTTCTAATGCTGTTTCTAGCAGTGCTCACTGTTTGTTTTAAACGCAGAATCACCTCTGTTTATTGCCCTCTGTTTCATACACATGGCTGCAATTATCAATCAACGACGTGTGGTTGCAACAAGATCCTGTAGGCAGCCGGAGTTTTGTAAAATCACCCATCTCCTGTTTCCATGCCTTTTGTTTTTCTTTTCTATACCTGCTCCTGAACAAATCTGTTGGAGCTCTCAGCTCAGAGACATCTGAAGCGATGTTTTTCACCCTTTGAGGACTACTGTTGTTCAGGCTCTTGTGTTGGATTTAATCTCTTCTGAAAATAAACATGGTGTGTTATACCTGCTCTTAAAGGAGGACTACTGTGCAAGGTTTGTCATCAGGCTGCAATCACAAGTCACTTGTGTACGTCTAAGCATTTAGATGTATGTCATTCAACTTGTGTGTGTTATTACAGCAAATGATGAAGTGCTTTTGAGTGGGTTTGTGTCTGAGCATGCATTATAGAGGCATGGAAGCAGCAGAGGATGTAGAGAGAAACATGCTACTGGCGACTTGAAGTGGAGAAGGGAACTTGACGCTTTCTCATTACCTGCCTGTTTCAGTAAATGCTTGTCAGCTACCCCCTTACTTTACCCTGTTTCACTGACAGCGTGTACCCCTGACCCCTCGCCAACCAGGACCTCAGGCAAAAACAAATGACCTCACCCCTTTCCCCCCGTTCTACACTCACAGCTTCAAACTGAGAGAAAAATGGTAAAGAGAGGTTTAGGTTACCTCAGATATCAGCTCGGTGATCAGAACCACACAATCCCTGACCTTCTTCTGACCTACAAAACACACCTTCTGCAAACCCCCCTTCTGGACTTTCACGCCTCACAGCTTTTCCTCTCGCCTCCTCAAAGTCTTAACTCCCCATAGAGCATCCTGTTGTTGATGGACGAGATATTTTTTGTTCCTCGCAAACCTCCCTTGGGGACCATCGGCTCCTCCAGGTTGATGAATTAATTTTCCGAAATGTTGTGTCATGACCTCATCTTATTGCCACATCACAGATTCATGACCAGCTCATCTTATCCAGAAGACTTTATCCAAACCATGTCATGACGATGTAAAATAGACCGCAGAACAAGAGACGGGATATTTTTTTCCTCTCCCACAAAATTTAGGGTCTAAATTTTTCTCTTGTTGCTTCTACACGGCAGCTGTTGGATCCCATCTCCTCTGGATTAGTCAGTGTCTGTGCCTGAGCCCATATTGGTGATTACTGTGGGTGATTGACTGTTAAAACCCACAATGAGGGAAATGTTCCCCTAAGTACCAATGAGTCACCCCGTAGCACTTCACTCTAGACGTGCCGTACAGTACGTCTTTATTCGTGTCTCTTGATGGCTTCACTTCAGCTGTTTCGCCACTTCTGTGTACGCAGACTTTGTTTACTCTATTAGAAGCAGGATATCTCAAACTGGGAGCACAGACTCTACAAATGTTTAAAAAAAGTGATGGTCAACACTCTCCAGATCTTGTCTCGGTAATTGCTCAGCTGTTAGGATTTGTGTGCTCATTTGAGAGCATGTGTTTTTATTTGCGCACGTGTTTTAGTGGCAGAACCAGAGACGGAGACGTGTTTCAGAAAGGTCTGCGTTTATTGTAATCTAACGCGCCTTCATCATCCTCTCCCTCCATCCTCAGTCTTTCCACTCCGACCACATCTATCTCATCCACCCACTCCTCTTTATCCTGCGTCTTGTGTTTTAGCTGGCAGACATAAATCAAGCGTCTGGAATGGAAACACTCACGTTTCTGGAGCGCCACATGTGTTTATATTTAAGGCCTTTTCCCCTTTTTTTTTCTCAACGCATTCGCAGAAAGAGCACCTGAAAAACAAGAAAGACGGGGAAACCGCTGGAAAGTGTGATTCAACTGAAATGCCTGAGCCCCCCATCCACACCCCCACCTCCACCACATCTGGGGCTCCAATGCCAGCAACTCGACTAGTGTGCTAACCAGGAAAGAAAGAGAGAGAGAGAGAGGGAGGGAGGAGAGGAGGAGGAGGTGCGACTCTGCTTCTTGACCCACGAGGCCGACAGAGGTGGAAAGAATTCGCCGTCCAGCCGGTGAACACGTTAACATAGAAAGGGGGGAAAAAACTTCCTACAAACAGCTTTCCCACCATCCCGAACCCCCTCCTCTCCCTCACCAGCCATTTACACATGGAGAGAAAGAGGAAGGGGAACTGGTGGAGGAGGAGTAGAGCAAATGGGGAGGAGGGGAACAGAAATGCTAACTGCAGAGGGATGGAAAACATATCGAATGGCAAAAAAAAGAAGGCAGAAAGACGGGGGGAAACTGGGTGGCCAGAAAAGAAAGTCAAAGATGCTTTTTAACTTAAATTTTCTGGGACATTATCTGAAGAGACACAGCTTTCAAAAAGACTCAGGCTTCAGTTTGAGTGCAGAAATGTGGCAGCCAGGTGGCCTGAGTCATCTCACTGCAGCCCCAAGACAGAAAGAATGGGCTCAAACTTCACAGGAACAGGCTGACTGATTAGAAAACACTCAGAACTTCCTTTGCCACGAGTTAGATAAAAGGGATGGACACTGCTTCTATAACTTTTGCTGTTTTTAGACAGTTAGCTTAAATTAGCAGGAGATAGTTAGCTTGGTTTAGCGTGCAGACAGAGAGCTGCGTTCGAATCCTGTACAAGAAGCTAAACTGCGGCTATGCTAATAAATGACAGAGCAACAAGATAAGATAAGATAAGAGATTCCTTTATTCGTCCCACAACGGGGAAATTCAAATGTCACAGTAACAGAGTAGACAGTCCAAAAGGAATATATAAAGCAAACAAGAGCCTATAAAGTAACAATTATTAAAAAGTTATTAGCAATTAAAATTAAAATTAAAGAGGTGAAAAATAAGCATATCTTACAACATATATATATATATATATATATATATATATATATATATATATATATATTAATGGTTATAGAGTCTGACCACTGCAGGAAGAAAAGACCTGCGGTATCTCTCCATGAGACACCACGGGTGAAGAAGTCTGTCACTGAACGAGCTACTTAGTGTTGTTATGGTCTCCTGGAGGGGGTGTGACGTGTTGTTCATCAGAGAAGATAACAACAACCCCATATTGTTGGTTTGTTATTTATTTAGAACAGAGTTAGACTAAGCTAGCCAAATCCTAAGTGACAGAGTTAGACTTAGCTAGCTACAAAATGCCAAAACAAGCCTCATACGATTGGTTTGACTATTCGGTACGAATTTGTAGAGCATGACATTAAGCTAGTCCTATGCTAGGTTAAACACATAGACTGTGTAAATAATGGACGTAGTATCCGTGACGTCACCCATCTGTTCCTGAGTGCTGTTTTAAAGCCAATCGGCGGTGGCAGCCATATTGGAAATGCTGAACTCAACCAAGCTTAGTGTGACATAAAGAGGCGGGGTTTGAGCCTCCTAAAACTGCAAAAACTCGTAATCTTAATATCTTCTGAACTGTCGTGTTAGAAAAAAAATCCCCCCCCCCCCACATACAGTGTGTGCCGACAGAGAAATTAGCTACGCAGAGCCTAGCTGTTTTTTGAACCAGGCTGTAAACATGTTTATAAATGCTGCAAAGATCGTCTGTTTTGAATTGGTGTGTATGTGGTTTCTGGTTTTCTGCAGCCAGCCTCAAGTGGACGCTTGATGAACTGCAGTTTATGACACTTCCGCATGGTCTTCATATTTTGAGACCGGAGGTTGCCGCTTGGTTACACACCAGCCAAGTGTAGTAGATTAATATGTTTGTCGTTGGATTTCAACAGCATGTTTAAACTTGTTAAACCTTTCAGTAAAACAGATTGTCAAAATTAGCCTGATGTGGTGGTTTTAGGTCAGGATTCCCTAAGTGGTTATGGTTAACAGACATTTTATGTGGATTTTATTCGTATTCTGTTGTGTTGTCTGCTGAAAAACAATCTAATCCAGTGATTAAAACTGAGAAGAACAATAAACAAAGCGGTTTGGCATGAAAAAAAAATCTGCCCAACACTCTTTGGCTAAGCGTCAGGAGCTACAAATCTAGCTGTGGCTAACTGTAGCACTTTAGCTAACTGGAAACTTTCATTAGACTAAATGATGCAGTACAATGACTTGAAATACTTAAAAAGTAACTAGCTAAGTGTGTTCTAACATTTGGAAATCATCTGTTGTGCCTCTACTAGGTTCCACGTAAGACTCATGAGTAAACAGGGGAGTTAAGTGAAGGACAAATTGTCCAAGCATCGTATTAAACTGCTAAAATTGATCCAATGAACACAACTTTGATTTAGTTAAAGCCCTGGAAGTATCTAAATGTTGTATTATTTCTGTTGTGTAATGAACTGTATCTTGGTGCTTCAGCGAACGTATTTCTGGAAACTCTTACCTGAGCCTCATTAGTTTTGAAAGTTTAAGTTAGATTAATCTGTGGTAAAAAAGTTGTTTTTTCCCTGAACATTTTCAGCTGTGTGTTTGTTGGATTATGTGAGATTGACTGGAAAAAACCCACATTCCCATGTGTTTGTTGTAATAACGAAACATTTGGTGCTATCATCTGGCTTAGAGATGTGTTTTTAATAGTTGCTGGACAGTAATGAAGTTTTATGGCAAAGAGAAATAAACATGACCGGGCTTTGTATACACAGGCAAAAGTTGTTAGAGGGACCATTAAATTTGCACGTTTGCAGATTCAAACACTAAGCTCAAAAGCATTATTACTTCTTTAAAATGATTTACATTCTGATGGGAGGCAGTGGGTGCTTGATTTAGATAACATGCATTTAATATTTCAAAACAGAGGGACACAGTATTTATTGTACCTACAGCAAATGGTCTAAAACAAACAACAGAGACCCTAAAAGTGATAAAATAAATTCTGCAGCCTATTTGTGTTCAGTTTCATGCAACAGTGCTTGCAGAGAAAAGTGAATTCTTCAAAAATGAGTTTTATTCAGAGGTCATTTATTGCTAAATGAAATCTGGAGTAGTTTGGAGCAAGCCCTCTGCAGGGAGAACTTTAAGGGGCCTCTGCAAGATGGAAAAATATCTGCCTGCCAATATTTTAAAGGATCACCGAGACTTTAAAATGTCAGCTCCAAGAACTGGGGACATTGCTGCTGGAAAAATGCATTTCTTACTAAAAAATCTGCAATGCATCAGGAATCTTCTGAACGACTGGGCTTTCAGATCGTGAGACTAAATTGTATGCACTGCCTCTTTAAGTTTTTAATAGAAGAAGAACAGAAAGCAGAGAAATGTTAAACGAAAAACCCAGAAACAAACAATCAAAATGCTGAAATGTTGACAGCCGTGATGTTTCCTGTTGTTTTACCAAACAACAGGCCCACCCAGCCAGCCTAGGGTGTTGTTAGTGTGTGTGTATATGTGTGTGTGTGTGTGTGTGTGCTGTTACACACATGTGTAGGTGTCAGGCCTCCTCTGGGAGTCCCTTGCCCTGTTAGAGGCAGTTTATAGGGAACAGACCCACACCTGTCTGCAACCAATGGTCATTCTCCATCTCCCGGAGAGGAGACCCTGCTCGAGTTCCCCATGGGGCCAAGTCCCTGCAGGGGGGGGCAGCTCTGTCATGATTTGGGATGACCTCCCAGGAGCGTTGGTATTCTGTGCATCAGCAAGGGTCCCTCTGGAGTGATGGTGTAAATCTGAGGCAGAGCAAAGGACGCCTGGGGGGAGAACCGGGGAGGGGTCAGAGGGGCTCAGCCTGCCCAGAATACGGCTGCCTCTGCCTGGGATGACTCAACTGCAAAGCATCTCTTTGCAGGCAGAACATCCACGTCAGCACTCTCCCACAAGCCCATTGGGTCTGCTAATTACATCGTGGCCTGACATTACTTATCCACATTTAATCCAGCTCATATCTTCACGTTTTACTTCTGATCTCTTTCTTATTTTCCTTCAGATTTTTAAAGGAGATGTACCAATTCTGCTTATCTGACTCTTTCCTGCTTATGAGAGTGTGTGAGAGCACAATCTGAGCCAGCATGAGGTTACACATGACTGTTTCTAGAAGTGTTGATAGCTCAGGGAAGAGGGCCCTGATGTCTTTAGCAGACTGTGGGTTTTGTAAACAGGGCCTTTCAGCCCCTTGACCAGCTCAGCCCTGCACCCCATGACCGACTTCCTGTCCTCCTGTGGGACCCTTACATTATTACTAACCCAATTTCCTAAAATCCATCTTGTTCGACCCCATATGTATTTCAACTTTTCTTTAGACATTGCTTTTGTAACATTACTTTAATGAGTTTGGCTGCCATGCACGTACCTTAGAATACCACATCCGTATCATTTGTCAGTGTTGAAGTGAACTGAAAATACTTAACTTCCTAAACATCTGTTAAAAGCTCACCTTTATCTTCCCAGTTTGAGAGTCAGATCCTTGAAACTGAAGGCTGTGTACTGAACAGCAGTTAATAATCATCACATATTTGACTGGCCAATAAAACCAACGGCAATCCAACCAAAACTGAGCCTCGTTCAACTTTTTCCAGATCACTCCACATGACTTTGCCGGAGCTCTCTCTATTGGCACTCCTGCTGCATCAATGGCGTAGCCTCATTGAAATGAATGAGACATTTTCTTTATTCTTCACGCAGGGCTAAACTTGTTATCTACCCAGCATGGAATCAGCGGTTAAATCTCTACGGCAGATGTGATCCTTTGTTTTGTTTTTTTGTGTAAACAAAGGCCCTTCATTTCTTGCTTTTGCATTCTGTTTAAACCTTGTTTGTCCCTGACTTCAAAAAACAACGAATGAAATGACATTCACGGCGGCACCTTTTAAAGCTCATCTCTGTTTACAGATTCTACAGAAAAAATGTTGAACCTGCTGGCAGAGGCCTGGATTTATGGGAAGTCTTATTCATCTATGTAAACAAATATCTTTGATCAAGTGTTGATAACAATCTATTTGACATCCAGAACTTTAACTTAACAGATCTGCTTGATGCTGTATTAGAAAAGCCAACCAGAGTTAGATTTCCAGACTACCTGGAATCAGTCAGAAATTATTAACCCAACCTTCGTTCAAAAAACAATAATTTTCAGAGCTGTTTTCTTCTCCTCTTGCAAATATTTTTGCACTTCACAAATCTGTGTCGTGATGTTATTTCAGCAAACATGAGACCCATTAATTGAGAGGAATTTGGAAGAAAGTCTGTTCCTTTTTGGGGGTTCATACCATAGACTGTAAAAAAAAAAATTGGAAGTCCGATCGCTCAGCTGGAAGTGACACTTCTGCAAAAACTGCTCCCCCTAGTGGCTGGCTGCAGTATAGGTCAAAAACTCTGTGGTCAAACTTTAAAAAATAAATACATGTCGTACGAATATTTCTCACATCCGTATGCTGTGGAGATATGTAGTTAGTATTTGACTGTTTTGTGTTCAAGGCCTCTTTTTTCTGAAAAAAATCTTTTTCATTAGTTATCAGAGGTTAAAAAACAGGGTTTTACATCTGGGTTCACTTGGATTGACAGCTGCTGTAGAGGGAAACTCCATAGGATCTCGTGACGGTACGCTGTAGGGCGGAGCTCGTAACTGTGGCAACACAGAAATGACCGTGGCAACCATGGTGGCAACACAGACATTTTTTTACTGTGCAGACTCTGGCTGCAAAACGGCTGTGCATTCGAACTGGGTTTTTTGGCTTCAGAACCGTACAGCAGGAAAAGACTGAGCAACGCTGTCCATTTCTTTTTACAGTCTATGGTTCATACCACTGAAATAAGCCAGAGTGAAGCCTCTGTGTAACTTACTGTTTACAGTGAAACTGAGACTCACTATAAACAGATAAATAGGCACTACTTTTGGGATGCTATGAACCAAATATTGATGGCGTTCGGATGCCGGTTGATCGAGAGGTTTAAGCGCTTCCCACATTTAGAGGCAGCAGTCACTGGTTTGACCACCGGCTATCCCCATCTCTCTCCTCCCACATTTCCTGTCTCTCTTCAGCTGTTCGATCAAAAACAGGCAAAATTACGTAAGAAGAGAAAAAACTAAAGTAACAATCAAAAAACAATTGGTGGTGTTTATTTTGCAGACATACATGGGGGCCAAATTTTGCCTGGAACACATGGTTGTCTCTCAAGTTGTTAATTGGACTGTAAAGAATGCAGCGTGCGGACACGGAAGTTGCTGCCAGAAGTCACTAAAAAGAAGTTACTGTTTGCTACTCTGGAATTACCAAGAAGTTGGCCATCGTTCCCAGATGTGATCGCCAATGGGTTTTCAGATTAGCTGAAAGCTGCACGTGTTGAAAAAACATTGTTTGTAGTGTTTTTTTGTCTTGTTTTGGACAACTTCCTGGAACCTTGGACTGTAAAACTCAGCACAGCTCATAGCACCAATCATGTATAGAAGGCTTTACCATCACCTCAAGTAACACGCTGTTCTTGAACTGGATCATTTTGCATCAAGTACAGACATGTCGATACAGACACATGCTGTATGTTGTGAAATAAGAAGAAAGTGAGTTGAAGTACAAAAAAGATCTACCCTGCGGTGACCAAGCACAGTTTGCAACAACATTTACCCCAAACCAGATGATACCAATAAGGAAGAAGTTGAAGGTCAACCAGAGAGGAAAAGAGAGAATAAATGCTATTGTTAAAATTTCATGCTCGAGAATGAGCTTTAAACAAAACAACTTCAAACCACGAGTGTGGAGAGAATCCTGTTAGATCCCAATCTCCTCAATGTATCCTCATTAAAGCTCTTCAAACTTCTCCTCTCTGCAAATAGATTCTACGCCTGTGTATTTCATGAGAAAAACGCTAATGGTGTTGTATTGTTTGGCTTTATGGCTCGCTGTAAAAAGGCAGCTGAAGTCGAGGCTCATTAAGTGGTGCTAAAGACCATGTCCTGGAGCTTGGGAGAACTTCAGAGTGAGGGCAGAACATGCTCGCAGCGAACCCACAACACACAATGTAGAGGAAACGCTGCCACAAGATGCCTATCATGTAACGTCAGAGGTAGCAAGTGGGGTAAATTAGGAACAAAACTGCATTAGAGATGTTTTAATGTGTGCCAGGATTTGAAATGAGCTAACTGAAAGCATTTTTTGCTTTTGCCATGCGCTGGTATATGTTCCAGATAAGTCATGTATTTTATTAAAAAAGTTGCATGTGACTGCCACAACTGGATTGTTAGTGGAAGAGACCCAAGTTGCTGATTCATGGAAGAAACTTTACTGCAGGGTAATCGTAACCCCTCAGGAGAGTTCTCCACTAAGTACAGGATGGTTTGCCGAGAAAACCTCAGTTTTCTGAAGCTTTAAAACTTAAACTAATATGCACTTCTGTCAGCGCTGTAAGGAAAATTCTAGAGGTAATTTCAGTGGATTTTGACGGGCTACCTGACACTTTTGGGATGAAGAAAACAGCTCGTTTCTTGGGTATAATGCAGAAGGGTGTGCGCAGGGAGCAGAGAGAGGTGGGAGCAGTGGGGCGAGGCTAATATGAAAACCTGACCCTTGCAGACCTGCTGTGCTCTGCTTTGACCTGAGGCTTTGCTGGGGCAGGACAAGATAGAGCTGGGACAAGCTCAGGAATCCAAACATCCATCTCAGCTCAGACAGAGTAAAAAAAAAAAAAAACAGTGACATGATGGAGTACACTCTCTCATGGCTGGAAAGTAAAGAGACTTTCACACAACTTTTTTTAAAGCTGTGGTCAGACCCACCTAAAGAGAAATGCGCTCGGCAATCCCAGCATTTCCATAAGTCATCTTTAATTTGATATCACCTGACACCTAAATTGGCCGTCACCTACCAAAGGCTGTGGCTCAAAACAAAACAGGCAGCATCCTGGCCACATCAATCCACCCTGACCGCAGTCTCAGACTCACAGTGTTAGAGATAAGCGTCCACCAGAAAGTGATTTAGAGTCTTGTTTGGCTCTTAGAAGCTAAAAGTGATCAAGCCTCAACCTCACACAGCTTCAGTGTTCCCCTGTCATTTGCTAAATTTAAAAACTGCCCCTGAGCTGATGGACGGTGGTTGTTGTTGATGGTGATCAAAGGTAGAAATTACTTTCCAAATCCAACTTGTAAAATATCAGATTTTAGAAATATCAGTATATATGTGGACTCAGGCTACAGATATTTATAATATATATAGATATTTCTAAAAGTATCCTGAGTCCACACAAATACAGATGTTACTAAAAACTGAATTTCTCTAAAAGAATCCTCTTCACACAAGATATTTCTTTCTACAAAAAATGGTTTAAATCGCCTGCATAAGCATGCTAGACTAGTAGTTGGTGAGAAGATAAGATAAGATAAGATAGTCCTTTATTTGTCCCACAATGGGGAAATTTATGTAGTTACAGCAGCAAACAAAAAGGTGTACAGAACAAGAATTTAACAAAAATGTATATATAAAAAAATTGTCGCTCAGAGACGACAGATTGGCCATAATTCACCTCCACAGGGTCCAGGCTCCACAGGCCACTGAGTTGGCCTTCTTCACCAGTGTGTTCAGTCCCGCTCTCCTGTATCCTGTCCGCCCACAGCAGGTGAAATCCTTCCATTGTGGCGTTCGTGTCCGGTGTTAGCTCTGTTAGCATGATGCTACTCTGCCAGTATTCCCTCTGGTGCTGGGTTAGCTTGTCCACCTTATCGTAGATAGATCTTACATTCCCCCTAACCCTAACCGCAACCCTGACCGTAATCACAACCCTAACCCTAACCCTAATCCCAACCCTAACCCTAACCTTAACCCTAACCCTAATCATAACCCTAACCCTAATCCCAACCCTAACCCTAATCCTCACCCAAACCCTAGTCCTAATCCTAACCCTAATCCTAATCCTAACCCTAACCCTAATCCTAACCCAAACCCTAATCCTAACCTTAACCCTAACCCTATCATAACCCTAACCCAACCCTGACCCTAATCACAACCCAACCCTAAACTGGGTCTGTTTGCTTGAGTTGGTTCTGGTTTTGTTTGGTTGAGTTTGGTTCTGGTTCTGTTTGGTTGAGTTGGTTCTAGTTCTGTTTGCTTGAGTTCGGATCTGGTTTGGTTCTGTTTCGGTTTGGCTCTGTTTCGGTTTGGTTCTAGTTTGGTTCGGTTCTGGTTCAGTTCTGGTTCGGTTTGGTTCTGGTTTGGTTCTGGATTGGTTCTGGTTCTGGTTCTGGTTCGGTTCTCGCTCGGTTCCGGTTCGGTTCTGGTTCGGTTCTGGTTCGGTTCTGGTTCGGTTCTGGTTTTGTTCTGGTTCGGTTCTGGTTTTGTTCTGGTTCGGTTCCGGTTCGGTTCTGGTTCAGTTCCGGTTTGGTTCTGGTTTTGTTCTGGGTCGGTTCCAGTTTTGTTCTGGTTCAGTTCTGGTTCGGTTTGGTTCTGGATTGGTTCTGGTTTTGTTCTTGTTCGGTTCTAGTTTGATTCAGGTTCTATTTAGTTTCTGGTTCTTTTGGCTTGAGTTTGGTTTTGGTTCTGTTTGCAAGAGTTTGGTTCTGGTTCTGTTTGCTTGAGTTTAGTTCTGGTTCTAACCCTAACCCTAATCCTAACCCTAACCCTAATCCTAACCCTAACCCTAATCCTAACCCTAACCCCAACCCCAACCCTAACCCTAATCCTAACCCTAACCCTAATCTTAATCCTAATCCTAACCCTAACCCTAATCCCAACCCTAACCCTAATCCTAAACCTAACCCTAATCATAACCCTAACCCGAACCCTAATCCTAAACCTAATCCCAACCCTAACCCTAACCCCTAACCCTAATCCCAACCCTAACCCTAATCATAACCCTAACCCTAATCCCAACCCTGACCCTAAACCTAACCCTAACCCTAATCATAACCCTAACCCCAACCCTGACCCTAACCCTAAACCTAACCCGAATCCTAACCCTAATCCTAACCCTAAACCTAACCCTAATCATAACCCTAACCCTAATCCCAACCCTAACCCTAACCCTAATCCCAACCCTGACCCTAACCCTAAACCTAACCCTAACCCTAATCCTAACCCTAACCCTAACCATAATCCCAACCCTAACCTTAAACCTAACCCTAACCCTAATCCTAACCCTAACCCTAATCATAACCATAACCCTAATCCCAACCCTAACCCTAATCCCAACCCTAACCCTAATCATAACCCTAACCCTTATCATAACCATAACCCTAACCCTAACCATAACCCTAACCCTAATCACAACCCTAACCCTAATCCTAATCATAACCCTAATCATAACCCTAATCCCAACCCTAACCCTAATCCTAACCCTAACCCTAACCCTAATCACAACCCTAACCCTTATCCCAACCCTAACCCTAACCCTAATCCTAACTCTAACCCAAACCCTAGTCCTAATCCTAACCCTAACCCTAATCCTAACCCTTACCCTAATCCTAACCCTAATCCTAACCTTAACCCTAACCCTTATCATAACCCTAACCCAACCCTGACCCTAATCACAACCCAACCCCAAACTGGGTCTGTTTGCTTGAGTTGGTTCTGGTTCTGTTTGCTTGAGTTTGGTTCTGGTTCTGTTTGCTTGAGTTTGGTTCTAGTTCTGTTTGCTTGAGTTGGTTTGGTTTGGTTGAGTTGGTTCTAGTTCTGTTTGCTTGATTTTTGTTCTGGTTTGGTTCTGTATCTGTTTGGTTCTGATTTGGTTCTGGTTTGATTCGGTTCTGGTTCAGTTCTGGTTCGGTTTGGTTCTGATTTGGTTCTGGTTTGGTTCGGATTTGGCTCTGGTTTGGTTCGGTTCTGGTTCGGTTCTGGTTCGGTTTGGTTCTGATTTGGTTCTGGTTTGGTTCGGTTCTGGTTCGGTTCCGGTTCGGTTCCGGTTCGGTTCTGGTTCGGTTCTGGTTCGGTTCGGGTTCGGTTCTGGTTTTGTTCTGGTTCGGTTCTGGTTCAGTTCTGGTTCAGTTCTGGTTCAGTTCTGGTTCGGTTCCTGTTCGGTTCTGGTTCGGTTCTGGTTTTGTTCTGGTTTTGTTCTGGTTCGGTTCTGGTTTGGTTCTGGTTCGGTTCTCGCTTGGTTCTGGTTCGGTTCTGGTTTGGTTCTGGTTCTATTTGGTTTCTGTTTCTTTGGCTTGAATTTGGTTCTGGTTCTGTTTGTTTGAGTTTGGTTCTGGTTCTTTTTGCTTGAGTTTGGTCATGGTTCTGTTTGCAAGAGTTTGGTTCTGGTTCTGTTTGCAAGAGTTTGGTTCTGGTTCTAGCCCTAACCCTAATCCTAACCCTAAACCTAATCCTAACCCTAACCCTAACCCTAATCCTAACCCTAACCCCAACCCTAACCCTAACCCTAATCTTAATCCTAATCCTAACCCTAATCCCAACCCTAACCCTAACCCTAATCCTAACCCTAATCTTAATCCTAATCCTAACCCTAACCCTAATCCCAATCCCAACCCTAACCCTAATCATAACCCTAACCCTAATCATAACCCTAACCCTAAACCTAATCCCAACCCTAACCCTAACCCTAATCCCAACCCTAACCCTAAACCTAACCCTAATCATAACCCTAATACTAACCCTAACCATAACCCTAACCCTAATCCCAACCCTAATCCTAACCCTAATCATAACCCTAACCCTAATCATAACCCTAACCCTTGTCATAACCCTAATCATTACCCTAACCCTAACCCTTATCCTAACCCTAATCATAACCCAAATCATAACCCTAACCCTAATCATAACCCTAACCCCAATCATAACCCTAACCCTAAACCTAACCCTAATCATAACCCTAATACTAACCCTAACCATAACCCTAACCCTAATCCCAACCCTAATCCTAACCCTAATCATAACCCTAACCCTTATCATAACCCTAATCATAACTCTAACCCTAACCCTAATCCTAACCATAACCCTAATCATAACCCTAACCCTAATCATAACCCTAACCCTAATCATAACCCTAACCCTAATCATAACCCTAACCCTAATCATAACTCTAACCCTAACCCTAATCCTAACCATAACCCTAATCATAACCCTAACCCTAATCATAACCCTAACCCTAATCCTAACCCTAATCATAACCCTAACCCTAACCCTAATCATAACCCTAACCCTTATCATAACCCTAATCATAACTCTAACCCTAACCCTAATCCTAACCATAACCCTAATCATAACCCTAACCCTAACCCTAATCATAACCCTAATCATAACCCTAACCGTAACCCTAATCCTAACCCTAATCATAACCCTAACCCTAATCATAACCCTAACCCTAAACCTAACCCTAATCCTAACCATAACCCTAATCATAACCTTAACCCTAATCATAACCCTAACCCTAACCCTAATCCTAACCCTAATCATAACCCTAACCGTAACCCTAATCCTAACCCTAACCCTAACCCTAATCCTAACCCTAATCATAACCCTAACCCTAATCATAACCCTAACCCTAACCCTAACCCTAATCCTAACCCTAACCCTAATCATAACCCTAACCCTAAACCTAACCATAAACCTAACCATAAACCTAACCCTAACCCTAATCATAACCCTAACCCTAAACCTAACCCTAATCATAACCCTAACCCTAAACCTAAACCTAACCCTAATCCCAACCCCAACTTTAACCCTAACCCTAACCCCAACCCTAACCATAATCATAACCCTAACCCTAATCCCAACTCTAATCCTAACCCTTATCATGACCAGTTCGTAAATGCAGACTGAACAGTTTGTATATAAATGTAACAAGATACAAACGTATGGTATATTTGTGGATTTGTATTACATATATATATAAAACAATAAATATTTGTGTGTGAATCAGAAATACATTTGTGAATCAGAAATACATTTGTGAATCAGAAATACATTTGTGAATCAGAAATACATTTGTGAATCCTTCTGTGTGCATTTGTGATTTATCAGACTGTTCTGACTGTTTAGGCAGGTGCCCCATGTACAGAGGCTATAGACTTTGTTGCAGCATTTGTTGGTTTTACTACCAGCCACGACCCTTTGCTGCATGTCTTCCCCTGCTCTCTACTCAGGTGTTTTCTGTCTCTCTTCAGCTGTCTTATCAATGAAGCCCAAAATGCTCAAAACATAACTTATATAATATATTATATATCCATTCATGTGTGGATGGGGCAAATTTGCATAACTACCTGTTCACGATACATTATGCCTTACATGAGTTCCTCGAACAGGACTGTGTTGACATGGTTTCATGTATTTGATGACAATACAACACAATGAATACAAAAAAAAATCACACATTTCCAACGGTTTAATATCCGATGTTGTATTAATATGATCGGAATTCTCTATAAAGCTCAATTTCTTACAATGGATTGAAGAAGCAGCGCAAGTTTGTTTACTTTTTCTCCTCCTCCCCCGAAGGAGCTCCGCTTGCCAACAGTCGTCAAACAATGCACAAAAAAAACTCTCCAGCAGCTGTGAGGAAAGCTGTTTTTGTAACATCAAGACCTTTTCTTTTTTTTCTCTCTCATTTTTAATAATAAAAACATTGAATTAAAAAACAGACATTATTTCTGACTGAAAGAAGGGAAGTCCTGAACCACAATCCCACTTCATAAAAGCACTTGAAGCTTCCCAGAGGACACCCAGAAATGACTTTGCCATTCATATTCTGTCTTAATACATCAGTGATGTGGGAATTTTTCTTATTACGGCCACACTTCACTTTACTCAGAGGAAGTCTTCAGAAAGTAATGACCTCCTCTCATGAAATGCTGCTGTTTACATTCCCCCACAGAACGAGGCGAGGGCCTGTCTGTTTCTCGTCCCACAGACCGGAGTCATCCCCTCTTTTTTAGTAAACACCCACCCAAGTAAAGTATACACTCACAAGACAAATCTGAAAGAAACTGAGCCACCATGAAGCTACGTCAGGCAGAGACGTGACAGGTAGCACTCAGACTGATTGAAGACCTCTCGGTCTCCTCATGGATGTCTGCACTAATTGTCAAGCCTTGTTGTTGATATCGGTTTCCTCCCTGTTTTTCCTTAGAGTCACAGTCACAAAAACACTTCACTCTGATTGGTTTAAACCATGCAGACAGGAGGATATTGGATCACGGTCACAGTAAATGACAACTCTGTCGTCCAAGACCGAAATGGAAGCAAAACCAACCTCCAGGATGAGTGACAAAAGGGAGGGAGAATAAGAGGTGAGAGAAGCAAGGGGGGGAGGGGGGAGGGATTTGGAAAAAAGGAAGGGGTCATAAAGTAGAGAGAAAGAAAGGAGGGGAGAGTTGAGAGGAGAAAGAGTAAGGAGGGAGTGAAGGGAGGAGAAAAAGTGACGGAAAGAGAAAACGTGGGAGCTGTGAGAACGTGAGGCAGACGGAGCAGCGAGTGATGCAAAAGGGTGGGATGGAATTTGAACAAAAGTAGGAGCCAAGGCAAATGTGCAGCTGTCAAGGAGTTTTTGTTCGCTTTAAAAACATCTTTCAGTCTCTGTGTGACTAGTTTCAACACAAGGCAAGGGTCGAAACGTGAGAAAAGTCAGAGGACAGAGGCAAGAAGGAGAAAAGGCAACTTCTACGTAGGAACAGATTTCAAGATACCAGAAGAAATGAGAAACAGAAAGGCAAAGGAGAGATCAGAAGGTTTGGTTACATATGGAACATGCTAGAACAGAGGGAGGGGGTCACTGTGGATAGTCTGCACCGAGTCAAGAGTGAAAAGAAAAACACAACAGAGAAGAAACCGAAGAAAAACAGAAAGGAGGAGAAGAATTAATAGTATTTTGTCAGTGCACCATGTATCCCTCAGCCTCCCTGTGGACCCAGGGCCTGCGCACATGTCAGCACACCACTGCGCATATGTTTCTACTATTACATGATAGGCTGTGGAGAAAATATAGGAAAACCGTATCTGTGTGTGCATTGGGAGGGGGCAGAGAGGAGAGAAGGGGGTGGAGAGAAGCCGACAAAGCTGGCCCCTCCGACAATGAGCTCCACCTTCGTCTAGTGTATCTGTCAGCCTGAAGTTTTCCAGGAGTACCGCCTTGCACCTCGTCCCACCTCCCCTTTCTCTCTCTCTCTCTCTCAATTTTTCTCTCTCTTACTGAACAATGACAGTCGAACCTCTGATTGAGCCAAACACATCGACAGCATTATCTCCTTTTTCTGTTTTAAATCATGACAGCTGTCCTCCACCTGCCCAGACTGAAACATCCAGTTCAAGGATAAATCCCTGGTTTAAAAAAAAGCATTTAGCTGGAGTTAGCTTTCCACTGAAATGTGTCTGTAGTTATTATTTCACATGTCACGGAGCTGAAGTCACTCACACATCATTTCAAATGAACAGCATGGTCCTGGAGTGAGGACAGCGTGGTGATGTCATGTCATAAAACACTGTCTGGAATGCGGCTGCCGTGTCGTCTGCGTGTTGGTCACATGATGCTGATGTCGTTGAAGTCAGGTCTGGTAGAAGAAAGAAAAGAGGCTCACCAAGGTGATGCTGTGTTGTCATCTCATGAGGTCATCTATGACAGTATGGGATGGTTACAGGTTTTCCTTTTAAACCTGTGGATGTTACACGTGCATGATATTCTCAAACTGCAGCAATTTCTCTGTCTTTACTGGCACATTTAGTTGAAGCTTGACTTTGTCAGTGTTTGCTTGACTGTCAAAATTCAATTTACTGGAGTACTGGCAGAAAACAGTTGGTCAATTATTTCATAGACTCCTCTTTTATGTAGATTACTCAAAAAAAATGAATGTAAATCTAAAATGTTTTAGCCACCAAGCTAGCGTGTACCAGCTATCCAACAAAACATGTGGACTGAATACGATCTTATTTTAGGGCTCATTAAAGCTGCTGTTTGTAGGAATGGTGTAAAAAAAAGTTACTTTTTTCTGCTGGGTTTGGAGAAAAGGTCATAATGCCCATCAGTACTCATCAGTAAGTGGAGTAATTTGAGACTATTGCAAAATCTCTGCGTTTTCCAATGCCTTTGTATCAAGCAATGTTATTACTCCCCTTGTTCCCGTTATCACAGACCAATCATAGCTAATCTCCAATCCTCTGTCCTGATTGGTTAAGGGGCGGCCCCTACTACGTCCTCCAGTTGGTTATGAGTCCGGCACTATCATGACTGCACACGCCGAACTGTGTTGGGGGGCTAAGAGGAAATCTGGTTGGGAGGGATAGTGTTGACATTCGAAGTCCCTCTCTCTGAACAGATGTTTACTCTGTGACTACCAACAGCAGCTTTAATTGAAGTAGGGCATGTGTTAAACATTTCTTGTAACTGTAATACCAGCAGAAAATAATCAGTAGATTGGTCCACGAACTTTTCTTTATGTAAGTTACACAACACTATCTAGCTCAATGTAGCTAACATTTGTTAGCATGCTGTAGTTTTAAAGGTGACATATTATGCTCTTTTTCATCAATATATATTGGTCTAAGAGGTCCCCAAAACATGTCTTTAAAGTTTATGATCAAAAAAACACTTTGAAATCAGATTTTGGTCTGCCTGTAAACCCCTCTTTTTCAGCCCTGCTCAGAACAGGCTGTTTTCTGTGTCTGTGCCTTTAAATGCGAATGAGCTTCTCTGACCACGCCCCCTCAGGAAGTGGGTGTGGTCTCGGCTCTCCAGCACGTTGATCTAATGTTAACATGTTGGCTGAATATACACGGCTGCTCACAGACCCACGTTACTTCAACCCTCTGAGTTTGATCCAGAATCTGATCCTGACAGAGAGGCGCCTGCAGCAGGACCTTTCTGAACGATTGGTCACAGATTTAGTGTTTCTTGTTGTTTTATTTGTCAGTATGTCGACGTGTGTCTTGGTACACAGCTACGAACATGTAGCTATGTGGCTATGCTAACTAGCGCTAGCACTTATCCATGATAAATTAAAATCATCCACTAGATCTTCAAATCTGCAGACGTGGGGAGTAAAACCGACATTTGCTTTTATTAAGACAGCCTACAACTAGCATGCCTCCCTCCTAAGCTCCTTGTTAGCACACATGTGTGCAGGTAATGAAAAACGGAGGAAGGGTTGAATTGTATTTTATACAGTCTATGGGCTGAACAAGCTCCGAGCTCTGACTTCCTGTTACAGACCGGATATTGTTGTGACGTAACAAAATCACTGAAAACTGAAACGGCTCGTTTCACACACATTTACAGAAAGGTGGAGAAATCAGAACAGGGGCAGAATGGATTCTTTTCATTTTTGGGGGGTTTGTAGACATGCCAGGGACACATATTTCAGGTAGAGAACCATTAGAAAGTTGATTTTGCATGATCTGTCACCTTTAAACATACGCAGCAAAAACAAGCTGTTACTACAACACAGACATACAGGATTATCCCAAACACTTAAATATCCAGTAGAATAGCAAAAATAGCATTTATTGTGGGTTTAGTTTTAAGCCAACTAATGAAAATGTTGATATGAACTATGCATGGTTGGTGAGTGCTCAAACTTGATGTTACCAAAGTTCTAGCAAGAAAGAGTCAGCTAGTAGGACCATCAACTTTTCTTACACTTATGTTACACAGCAACATCTAGCTTTGCCATCCAGGGGAACATTTAAGGGTTTACTCATTACGTTTTATTAGTAGGTGAACAAATGTGCTCTTCATACATATACAAATTACCCATAAGTTACCCATAAATGAAGTCTTTATTGTATTAATGATGTTTTCATTTGGAGCAGCAAACACAATCTGTGATCACTTAAACCGTACCCTATCGTACTGCATCGTATAATATCTTCTCTTATGGTTTGTGTAGGTTAGGAGTACAAGTCATTAGCAGCAGCTAATCATTACACAGGAAATGTTCATCCTTCCCATGCTTTAATGTTTGAAGACCCCAGAGGCACATGAGAGGAAATACTTTGTTAGAGACTCTCGTGGCAGATGAGCCTGCCAAACAAACTGTGTGTGGGACTGGATGTGTGTGAGAAGAGAGAGAGAGATGTTGAGAAACTCCACTGTTAATACGTTTATAACATCATATTTTAATCATATGCTGCAAATGTTGCATGTTTGTGTGAATGCGTAAGCACAACAAGCATGTGTCTTTTATGTCTGTGCAGGCTATAAACACACCAAGCATTTCCCTCTCTCTCTGTGTGTATGCGTATTTGGGGGTGGGTGGGTTAAGTGACAGACGGACAGTAAAAAGAGAGAGGGGTTGCGTGTGTTCCATGTCAACAGACGTTAAAATTAGCTAGTGCTTTGTATAGACAATCCATCTCAAAATAAATGCAGGCTAACCCCTCTCTCTTGTTATCTATCCCATCAGAGAACAAGCATATGCAGGTGGCACTAA
Organism: Notolabrus celidotus; assembly: GCF_009762535.1. Taxonomy (NCBI): domain Eukaryota; kingdom Metazoa; phylum Chordata; class Actinopteri; order Labriformes; family Labridae; genus Notolabrus; species Notolabrus celidotus. Next base: position 6,179,774 of record NC_048290.1, read on the forward strand.
TGTTACCCTCCAATGGCGTACAGGGATTATCTGATTTGTATTTGTTACCAGGGAGGGTATGGTTGCAGGGTCTTTAAGGGGTGATCTTGTATCTCTTAATTAGCGATATATATCGTCTCATAGCATGTGTTTCGCTGAAGGGCACAGAGGGGTTGGGGGACTTGGTTTGTTATTAATAAATAAACAAGACTGCTAAAAATATACAGCCACACTAGCAACTCTCCGAGGCTGTACTTGGGCACAGTGGTGCTTTGAGGAAACAGCTAACATCAGCATGCTAACATACACAAGCAAGCAAAGTTAACATGCTGATGTTGTGCAGTTAAATTGTTTACCTTGTTCATTGTATTAGTTTAGCTGGGTGGTATTTCCTAATTAGCACATAACAGTAATGCTGAGCCTGAGGCTATATATTTTGTCAAGCAGATAATATGTAAATTTCTAAAAATTAATGGCCAAAGTTTAACCTCCAGATGGCGAAGGATTGAAAAAACATCTAACTTAAAAACAAAATTGGTATGACTGTTGTTAAAAGCTTTTGGCTGAATTATAAATGAGCTGCTATTTGAGACCCACCAGAATCTTTTCACACTGGTCTTAACATGACTGACCAGACCTCTGAGGGCATAAAACCCGTAGTCTGAAAAAGTGCTCTAACAAGTAGCCACCATAATCATAAGGTGATTTAGATGGGGAAGCAGACAGTACTGTCTGACCACAGCACCATGACTCAGCTGAATAGGTACTGCAAAGAAACAGCTGTTTCACTGACCTTTAAGCCTTGAAACGCCAAAGTAGTTTGTTATGTTCTTTATTTGTATGTGATTCTAAAAAATGCTCATTGGTATCAATCCTTTTTGTTCTGGCTGCAGTCTTTGGGACCTTTAGTGCCATTAACCAGCTCCAGGGGAAAATTGCTCGCCAGATGAAAAACGCCCATCCTTCTGCTGACAAAAAGCAAAAACCATTATTAGATGATACACACCTGCTAAATCTGGCAAGAAGAAAACAGTTGAAATAGATAGGCTAAATCAGGTTTAGTGGCTGCACGATGGTGCAGTGGTTAGAGCTGTTGCCTCACAGCAAGAAGGTTCTGGGTTTGGATACCTGGTCGAGTTTGCATGATCTTCCCATGCATGTGTGGGTTCTCCAGCTACACCAGCTTCCTCCCACAGTCCCAATCCATGCTCAACAGGTAGATTGGCCACTCTAAATTGCCCGTAGGTGTGAGAGTGTGCATAAATGGTTGTCTATCTCTGCGTGTTAGCCCTGTGATAGGCTGGCGACCAGTCCAGGATGTATGCTGCCCTGGGCCTAATGACAGCTGAGACAGGCTCCAACCTCCTGTGACTCTGAATGGGATAATCTGTAAAAGATAATGGATGGATGGATCTAGGTTAGGATCCTTATTAACTTCCAAGTAACATTAACACTTTTACAAATAGCTTAAGTAAATTGGTAGACAATAGAAGGCAGCAGAGGCAAATATGAAAATAATTGGTACTCCAAACCCCTGTTAGCTTTAGCTCCACGTCATTTCTGCTGTTGGTCTACATGATGTTGCAAATTTAGAAGTGGCAAATCATTGCTGACAGTCACCTGGCACTCTTTGGGGTTGTATGAACTAGAAATAATGCATGCACTTTGTCACTGCAGGTATAACTTTCTACAGCGGCAACAGTAACATTCATCCAGGGGTGGTTCATCATCAAAAAAACGTCTGGGGTGAACACACGGTCAAGGGGGGTTAAAAATGAGGACTATATTTCAAAAGATAGCAAGTTGCCCTCCCTGCTAAAGCAAAGCACCAACATATTGATGATCCAGCATTGATATATAGCTACAGGAAAGAGATTTATGTTGAGAAATCCTTTCAATGTAAACCAGACTGATAAAGATGGACTAAAAAGTGAGTGGCAAAGAAGAACTGATGCCTCACATATGGGTTCCTTTATAAAAATGTTGGACCAGGAGAAAAGGAATAATCCAGTTGGCTGTTGCTTTGTAATTCCTCGCAGTTCTAAATGACACTATGATGATGCCTTTATTGATTTGGAGCTGCACTCGCTTTATCTCCTGCTGCTCCCATCTGCCTCAGCCAAAGAGTTTGGCTTGTGCTTTGTCATTGCTCTCTCATAAGTAGTATCGGCGCTGATGGCCATTTCAAAGTGTTTGTACACCTCTTCAAATCAGCACAATTGGAGTGGTTAATGACCCAGCAGTTTGTGCTCCCATCAAAGGACACCAAATAATACCGTATCCCGGGGAAGGATTGGATTGCAGTCTTTCACCAGAGATCCAGATGGACGCATAACCAATGCCAGCATGTGCTGCAGGTTTCTGGCAGTCACAGTGGCTCACAGTATTATTCCTCTTGCGGCTTCGTGTCCATTCATGGCTACCTTCATGTGTTTGGACGATAAGGTCGGCAATCATAGGTCATTGAGTACAAGCAAAGTTATTGCATCACTGCTGTAAAGTTTGGACGTTTTCATTCTCTGGTGAACATTAGTGCCTGTACCAAATTTGTGCTTATTCTTTTTTTTATGTTCCCTGATATTTCCCCAGTTTGAAACAGTTTGCCATCTGTTGGAGAAATGTAACAATCAGGCCTTATTTTATAAAACAAAGGAGGCAAGGAGATTAGGGTAAAAAGGACAATGCAATGCAATGCAAGTATCATCTGGCATATATTAAGCTTAACAAAAGTGGGACCTCCATCTTTGCACGTCACTTTCATGGAGTACATTGGTTATCTACTAGCCCAAGTGGGGATATAATTTACATTTCTCCAGAGCGCTCTATAACATGTAACCCATAAACAGATATGTGTTCCAGGTGTATGTCTGCAAAGTTGTGAAGTGGGAGTGAAGCATCACAGGAACTCTTCTTCCTGTTTACCCTCCAGATTAGACACTGGGACTTGATAATTGCTTGCAGAAGTTTGGACTCTAGGGAAGTTCAGGTGCATGGCAAATCTATGGTTAATGTCTGATAAGACGTGGTGATTGGTGGAAATGTATAATCCCTGAGGCAAACACCAAGGTGAGTCTCCAATATGGGCTGAGTAAGGTCAATGGTGGTCATCAAAAGTCTTATTTACTACTTGCGTTGATATCTTGTAAGCATATCTTCAAAGAAATGGTACCTCGAAGTGAATCAGGCCCCAAATCAGCCTGATTAGCTTGTAGTGTGTACACTGCTTAACTCTGGGTCTTCAATTAGTTGGATGGGAAGCCTCCAAAGGAGAAATCACGATGCCTAACATCTCAACTCGCCCCTTTTAAAGGTACAGTGTAAAAATGGGAATATTTAGAGACATCTAGCAGTCATATTCTAGTGGTGGTGTTCGGTGTTACAGGGAGATATAGTTGTGTGTCGTCAGCATAAAAGTGGAATGAAATATTGTGTCTTCTTATGATTTGGCCAAGGGGTAGCATATAGAGGGAGAATAAAATTGGTCATAATATTGACCCTTGAGGGACTCCATATCTTATCTCTGAATAAGGGGAAACATGATCAGACATGGACACAAAAAACTTTCTGTCAGATAAATAGGAATAAAACCAATGGTGGCCTTCATGGACAAGAAGCTCCTTTGATACATAATAAGTATGATCCTCTATCAAGTTTTCACATCAAAAACTCTCTTCTTCTTGGTCTTCTAATCAGGACATTTTTGGCGACCACCCACTAAATTCAAATAAGTGCATGGCCCTTGCTAGTTTTTCCTTTCTGTGCTACTTCAGAAACATGGTGGTGCAAGACAGTGGCCTACTCCTTATGTAGATAACAAAACAATTACAACAAATTTCAACACACTTAACATTATATTCCATATCTATCAAGTCTGTTCTGCTAAATGCTGCTAAATACTTCACACTATAACTTAAAAAAAACTGCATTAAAGCCAGTCAGTCACAGCACATGGAGAAGGAAGTCCTTGCCAGAAGCCCTTAATCCAAGCCCCGAAAGGTTTGCCGTTGTCCCAGTGAGATGATAGAGTTCCAAGAAGGGAAGTTAAACACTTTGTATTGTTAATGAAGGTTACAGTGAACAGCTTGACTTTGTAGATATCCAGTAGCTAGCACACACACATTTTAACCCTACTCCTGAGTCCTCCATCCTCTTATCTACTGTATAAGCTGGCAACAGATGCACCGCGAGTCGAGTTTCCGATACAATTGATGTATTCATGACATGACGGATTGGCTTGGCCCTGTCAAGAGATCTGATAATGTATTCAAAGTGATGTTTTAAATCAGCACATTTTTATGCAGCTTTGTTCTGTGCATTCTACCTGATGGAAGTGTGGGTGAGGAGGGTTCCTCTGCTGTGTTGAGCTGAGCGTGGGCCCTGGAGGTAGCAGTGAGGGAGAGGATGTCAGCAAAACTACGTGCCATATTAGACTCAACGACCTCCTCTCTTCATGCCATGCTGTCAATGTAATGAAACTCAATCGGTTACCAACTAATTCCGCTGAGGTGTGCCAGGGAGTGCTCGAGGCTCTCGTTTGTTCCAGAGAGAAGATTTATCTCTCAATCTGTCAATCTATCCGTCTACAAGCACGCTAAATCAGAAGAGTTATCCACTGAATCTCAATTAAGGAAAGACAAGTCTTTTTTGGTTTAACCATTCAAGTTATTCCATGTATCTCAGACATATAACACAGTCGGCCATTATGTTGAAAGTACTCCACATGATATTAATGTTCTTTATCTGTCCTCAAAAACCCATCTCGCTGTTGTTTCCTGACATCATATAAATTCCCCTCAGCCCAGACGCCAGACTACAACAAAATTGACCGCAAAAAAATATTAAGTCATCTTGTTTCAGTCACTTAGCTCATTTTTTCTTCCCCTTCTCTATCTGAAAATACGGAAAGAAAGACGTGCACTTTGCCAGCCGCTGCTTTTTAACGAGCTTCTCAGTGTGCATTTTGCTCAGTGGGTTGTATAGCTTTAATAACTGCCAGCAGCTCCCAGTTAGAAAGACAAACCTACACGCGTTCCCTTCCCCTCTCCTCTTTCCCCTCCTTCCCCTTTGGCCTCCCTCCTTCCTTGTAATTTTCTGAAGATTCTGGAAAGTGCTACCTCACCCTTTCAATAAACCCCCTTTAAACAGGGCAATACTTTATGTGTGACTCGTTGAAATGTTTCCACCACCGCTGCTGAAACGGGTTTCATGAAAACGTGCTCATTTGTTGAAGTACAGTACAGCGCTCTGATTTTCTTTTTCTACGCTTTGGTAGAGTCATCAGTGCTGTCATGTTTTCTTGTGAGAGGAAGTAGCTGACTTTGGAGTTACTAGCCCTAAGGGAGATCAGACAGAAAATCAATTAGTGTCCAGGTATGGGTTCCGTTTGAAAAGTACAATCTGTGTTTCATACACACACATATATATATAAATGCACACACATTTGACATCTGCTGGAATGTGGTGGGGGCCAGCGCGGCAGAGAGGATGGAAAAAGGCGATAGGGAGAGCAAGGAGAAGAGGGAAGAGAGAGGGGGGACACAAAGGGGAAAGAGACCACTGAAGGGAATATGAATGGAAAGGGAAAGAGAAGCAAGTGCAGAGCAATGAGCAGTGAGACTATAAACCCGGAGATGATGGTCTCAAAAACGGAAGATCTGGAGTAAGCCTCACCAGAGCCCTGCACACATGCCCTGGGAGTGCAGCACGCATCACCAGCACACACTTCAAAGAGCTGAGCTCGGGCAGGCCAAGAACAGTCTAGACACGCTCTTCCCATCTCACCATCCAGTCCTCCTCTGTTCACTTTGGCCTCTTTCCACTTCTGTTATATTTATCTTTTCATCTTGGTGTCCCCATTTGGACTGTGTAACTGCTTTATGACAGCGGTGACTGATCTTAGGAATATTTAGGCTTTCCCTTCAAGCTCAATCGCCTGATCTGAGGAACAGGTCACAGCCACACCAGCAGCTTTGTGACGTTGTCCGCGGTACATATCTGCTCTTAGCTAAATGCTAACATTATGGCTCCCTTCCTGAAGGGATCATGATCGTCTGTTCCAAATTTCATGAGTTGATACATTGAAATGATGCTGAGATATTTTATATAAAACCGTAAATTTACAACCAAAAATGTGGTACACTGGATATTTTACTTATTCCTTTGATACACGCCAGTGTGTCATTTGTACATCTCTGTCTTTTAACCCTCAGGAACAGCAATAATGTTCCTGGGTCAATTTGACCCGTGTCATATTTAATTATCCAAAAGTGTTAGAACCAGAAAAAATGCCAATTAACATTTTTTGAACTGAATTATTAACTCCATTACTAACCATTTAAATCAATATTTGACTGCCGGGTCAAATTGACCCCAGAACAGTATCTATGTAATATAAACATGAAGGGGTTTGCAAATATGTTAAATTAACCTTTTGTTATTATGTTGATTAAGCCAAGCAGAATAAGTTTCATACCGAAAAAATACTTTTAATTATTTTTGGGGGATTTTTGAACTTTGAAATGGGTCAATCTGACCCGGAACATAACAGGAGGGTTAAGGAAATTATTTAAGCATCTTTATGTCTTGTTTGAACCTAAATGGTTTTTGTACTCAGTGTTTAATATGGCGCGTTGATTTTTACTAAGTTATCACAGGGACCATACAAAGCCTGAAAAATTAGCACAATTCAGCGCCATTTAAAGAACTGAATACTCTTCACAACGTTGCCACTTTGGCCACTTTGACCTCAGAAAAGTACACGTTGTATTGACATAGCTGGTCAATTTTTTTTTAAAGTTATATTTTTGGGCTTTTTTGCCTTTTATTGACAGGACAGCTGAAGAGAGACAGGAAGAGTCGGGGAAGACATGCAGTGAATGGTTGACCGGCCGGGAGTCGAAACGGCCACCTCTGTGACGAGGACTATAGCCTCTATATGTGGGGCGCTTAGACCGCAAGGCCACCAGTGCCCTAACTGGTCAAATTTTGCTCTTAGTTTTATAAAAGTCTGACAAATCTTACCTCCATGGTTTAAGAAATGGTAGAACCTTGGGTTGGAGTCAATTTTTGCAGCTCCTTTAAATCAGTATGTCTTACCTATTAGCTGATCTTGTCTTGTACATATTTTCTGTGAGTTAAGTTTTTTGGGGAAGGAACTCATTCTGCTTTTATGACTGGTTAAATCAATCACCATTTAAAGAATACTGTACAGGCTGTAGCTGCAACTCCAAGGCAGATGGCTGTCTAACATGAGTCTGGTTCTGTTCAAAGTTTCTGCCTGTTAAGAGGAAGTTTGTCCTTGCCACTGTAACTTGGTGATTGCTGTTGGTGGTAAGTGCTCTCCTCATGGTGGATTAAGACGAGACAAGACTGAGTCCTGTCTATAAGATGGGACTGGATCTAATCCTGTCTTGATCTTGAGTCTTTGTAAATAATATAACATAGAGAATGGTCCTTGCTGATCCCCTGGTCTGACCCTGTAGCTCAAAAAGACACTCTAGTATTAATCTCAGTCTATTTCATTACCAGCTAAAATCAAATTTTCCTAGTTTTTCACCATCACACATTGGGTTAGACCAATGGGGACGATGAACAGACGTACCTTTAATTGCAATGTCCAAGTCTGAGTTTTGAGTGTTTACACTGTAGCGGCCAACAATGGACCAACATTGTTAACGTCCTTAAAAAGCCGTAAAACTAGACTTAAACAGTTACAAGTGGAAAAAATGAAACACAACAGAATAACGGGTGTAAGAGGGAAAAGGAAGGAGGGAAATGTACACAAAGCTGATGAGTAGCTCCCAGTGAGTTTTGGGAAAGTCCCCCTCTCCCCCCTCCCTTTCTCCACCTCCTCCTCCGCTCAGTAGATCCAATCCTCGGGGATAGGGTCTGAATGGGAGCACTGGACTGAATCAAGGTTATACATTGAGCAGACAGTAAGCAGAATCTCCCACTAAACCCCACAGACATGCTCCTGGATGGTTCTGTCTCCATTATGTTCCCGTCAGTTTATGTCTTGTTTACGGAGTAGATTTAATTCCCAGCCAGTCTGTTGTAGTCTGGAGTTGTACCAGAGGAAAATCCTCACAGACAGTTTTTGTTCATTCAGACTTCTGTGGTGTGGGTGTGTGAGTGTGTCATCAGCCACATGAAAGAGCCGGCACACTGGGATCCTGAAGTACTGTGCCCCCTGGTTACACTCTTTCCTCAGACCGTCGTGACCTGTGGCTGTCTGTGAATTCTCAGCAGCACGTGCGCCCATCTGTGTTTTAACTGAGACAGCAAACAGTTGTAAAACATTTGAGTTGCTCTACCTCACATCTTCCATTATTACCAAATATATCCCCTGACAACCCCCCAGATTCCCTCAACCCCTTTCTTTCCCCATCTTTTTTTCCAACCAGGAGACATCTGGATTTCAACTACAGACCATTACATGGCAACATTTACAGTTTTATGACGTTACGGAGAGAAGTGGCAAGTAGCAGCCATAAAATGACAGACTTCAAGGAGCGGTGTTACAATAAGAAACATTTCATGAATGGGCAAATTGTGCTTTTATGTTTCTTTCATCTGAGCTTTTATAAAAATGTTGATTTTTCAAATGTACCACAGCAAAAACTCAACAACAATAACTCTGTCTCTGCGCTGTGCGTCCTCTTTCCAGATTTTGTGTTTATCAAAACTAGTGAGCACATTGGCGTGAGTCGCAGTGTTAATATTTTCCACAGGAGAGCTGCCAAACCTCAATGAGATGTTTGTGATAAATTGTTCGATGGAAAGCGTATCAAACATGGCCGAGCAGGGAGATTACCAGTAAAATGATGAGGAGTGGAACAGCTGTGTGCACATGTTTGAGGTGTGTGTATGTGTGCATGCTGCAATCACAAAGAAGGGATGCTTGTATAAACACACCTTTTTTTCTCAGAAATCCATTACTCTTTTTTAAGCCTGGAAGTAAAGCAGGGGAGAATGATTTGTGGTTTTAAATTTAGTCTGTGTACAACCCCAGTTCCAAAAAAGACAGTCTTATGTGTAAAACGGTGATAAATATAGATTCTGATGGTTTGCAAATCATTTCAACTCTATATTTAACTGGAATAGCTCAAAGACAACATGTCAGATGTTGAGACAGACAATGCAAGTAACATGTCCCAAAAAAGTCGGCATGGGGACATGTTCACGGTTGTGTTGCATCACCTCTTCTTTTAACAACACTGCAAACCTTGAGGAAATTAGGTTTCTAGATTAATGAAAGGGAAATGTCTCATTTTTACCTGATGTGAGATATCAGCTGCTCAACAGTACTGGTCTCCTTTGTTGTATTTTTTCGGTTCTTGATGCACCAAATGTTCTCAGTCGGGACTGCAGGCCAGTTTGGCGCGTGGACTCTTCTACTACAGAGCCATGCTGTTGTAATACGTGTAGAATGTGGTTTGGCATTGTCTTGTTGAAATATGCATGGTCATTACTGGAGAAGACAATGTCTGGATGGTAGCATATGTTGCTCCAAAACGTGTATTTTTCAGGCTTAATAGTGCCTTCCCAGATTTGTAAGCTACCCATGAAATCAGCATTTATGCACTCATGCTGGTTTTTGAACCGTGCACTAGAGCTGTAGTCGGGCCTTAAAAGTTAGACCCGACCCGACCCGAGCCAGACAGAGTTCTGCCCGAACCCGTCCGAACCCGAATGACCTAGATTTTTTAAAGCCCGAACCCGTTTACAGCCCGACTGCCCCTACAGTATTCATTACTGATCTGGCTAATTTTGCAAGGTTAGGGTAGGATGGTCTGTTGATCTTCCACCAGCTAAAAACATCAGTTTCATCTTCCCTGACAGTCGTTTTAATGTAGCGAGATACCTCGTCGTCTTCCCAGTCAGCTCGCTGTACATTTTCCCACTTCTCAAAATTTGCTCTTTTGGCCGGAGGATGAGCGCGCTCGTCTCTGGAGAGCTCTGGGTCTCGAGTCTCCACATTTGTCGTGCACCTGCAGCACCGTGCATAGCTTGCAGAAGAGAGCGGGCATGAGCATGTACGGCCTCCCTGTCTGAGTGTGACAACATTCTCAGCTGGTTACATTGTGGCCAGAGGAGAGGAATGATGCGGTCTTTTAGAGGTCCTGTATTATCACTTTATGCGCGAGCCAGTGCTCGTGCCGTTGACGCACGACTGTTTGCTGAGGAGAGTCCAGATTCACCTGACCACTCATTCACCGCGCAAGCCCAATCCTGGCCCGAGCCCGTTTAGAATGATAGAAATTATGACCAAACCCGACCCGACGGTCGGGTCAGGTTCGGGTTTGGACAAATATCTTCAGCTCTACCGTGCACTGATAACAAGCAGGGTGGTACCCTCCTCTTTAGGATGCCATGTTCATGATTTCTAGAAAGCCTGTCAAAATTTGGTTTGTCAGACCAATGGACTTTGAATAAGATTTTTGGCCCATGCAGTGAATTCCACTACAGAGTCATGTCTGTTTCAAATGCAGTGCCACCTGAGGTTCTTAAGATCGCCCACCCAGTATTAGTTTGCAGTCATCTATCTATCTATCTATCTATCTATCTATCTATCTATCTATCTATCTATCTATCTATCTATCTATCTATCTATCTATCTATCTATCTATCTATCTATCTATCTATCTATCTATCTATCTACCTACCTACCTACCTACCTACCTACCTACCTACCTACCTACCTACCTACCTACCTACCTACCTACCTACCTACCTACCTACCTATCTATCTATCTATCTATCTATCTATCTATCTTTTAATGATACTATGAACTGTAGGTGATGAAATCCACAAACTCTTTGCAGTTTTTCAAAAAACAATTACATGTCCAATTAAATTTAGGTTTAAATGAACTTTTTTAAATTGGAGTTGTGGTTCAGGTTCTCTTGAATGTGTGAAACTTCAACTGGGTTTGATGCTTCTACAAAATAAGGCCATCCATGCATACAATAAACGTGGGATTTTCTTACTCAGCAGAAATGAGGACCAAAGTGCTGCAGGGAGATAGTTTGAATATCTGAGATGGGTGCTTCTGGAATTCAGAAAAGCCTATTAACTACAACAGTACAAAAATGTATTACACAGGGTGGGTGTGTGAGAACATCTGTGAGGCAGATCAAGAATGAGATTCAGACGAGAGAGAGGATCAATAAGTACTTGTTTTTGGTGACTTTTTATACCTTCGGGATGATTTGTTTCTAAAGTTCAACCTTAGGGGAGAATGAAAAAGTCAATTTTACCAGAACCAGTTTCAAAGATGAGCATTTCTTCTTGCCAATAAGTCAAGAAGAAGACAAATGTTTGTAAGACTCTTTCTAAAAAAGGGGGTTGTTTGTTCAAGCAAGGCTTTCAATCCAAACACTCACACTGGCCTACTTAGTCTGAGAGGTAAGTGAGCCAAATGCAGCATGACTAGTTAAGGGAAAAAAAGATGACCACAGGCCGTTTGACTCAGCACATCCCACTCTTTCCAGCATTTCCTGAGTGTGCAACAATGCATCATACATAGAAGAGCTGTAGAAGCTGGAAGTGAAAAGTTAAACTCTCAGGAAAGTTTGGGAGCACAGAGAGGCCTTAAACCCCACACGTGGCATTAAAATGCTGTAGATTATCTGGATAAGGCTAACACATGTTCAATCCAGGTGTAAAAACATGCAAATCGCACTTGGAAGGAACAGCAATCAGAGCAGCCAGACAACTTTTGTACGTGGCCGGGATCCCATTGTGATGTAATCTCAGCCAGGTGTACCACAATCCAAGAGTCTGCTGCTGTGATAGTGGAGCTGTGGGGCAGAACAGTGCCTGGAGCTACATGTTACAGTAAGGTGATGACATGTGGCTTGACAATGCAAGAATGTTAATAAAGCACGTGTAATATTTAAAGGAATAGTTCATTTTTTAAGTGGGGTTGTATGAGGTACTTGTCAATATTAAATGTATTATGTGTCTTAATGAGCCTGGTGTTTCTTGTGAGTCTTGCATGTCATGTGTCACGTTAAGTCATATTCTCCTCCATGCAGGATTGAAAAAAACCTCTGGCACATGCTCCAAAATGACGTAAAGGGAGTCTTCGTCCAGACTGAATACTTTCCAAGACTTTGTTGATGCTGCATCTCAATTTCCTTGACATCGGTTCCATCATATTCCGCCAAAAAAGTGCATCCTGGACACTTGTGCCTTTGTTTTGTGCCAGTGGTGTGTAACATAGGCAATGGCGCCGTATAGGGGGGAAAAGTTAGGATGATTCTAAGGGCCCATGACTGACAGGGGCCCCGAAAATAATGAAAACAAATAAATAAATAAAAAAATCATAATTCATATTTTATTCAGAATAAGGTCATTAAGAAGACGGTCCTGTTGTCTTCATAAAATGTATATCAGATCTCTACTTCATTTGGGCAAATTCATATTAACCCCTCCTCCCTCCCCCCTGTATCGGCATGAAATGGTACAGCCCAGCCTGAGTCGTGCTAATCAGCTGTGTCAGACAAGTTGTACAGTGCACAGAGTGCTCTAAAGGCAGCTAAGATCTCTGGAAAGACCAAGTCTGGGTCCCAGAAATGAGGGATTGAAAGGAGAGAGAGAGGAGAAAGAGAAGAAAGGGCAACAGTATGACACCCAGTTTTTCTCCAGGAAAGGTTGGTATAGTCTTTGAGTGGTTAAAATCAACCTGTTTTCTAGTTTGATGTCCACAATGAGATGAACTACATTTTAGCTAATTATACTAAATGGGTTTCCCCACTGCTCCTCCGCGTCGAAAGGAGTCAGCTGAGGTTTCGGGCATCTGATAAGGATGCCTCCCGGACGCCTCCCTTTAGAGGTGTTCTGGGCATGTCCAACTGGGAGAAGGCCCCGGGGTAGACCCAGAATGCGGTGGAGGGATTATATCTCCCGCCTGGTCTGGGAACGTCTCGGGATTCCCCAGGAGGAGCTGGAAAGTGTCGCCGGGGAGAGGGATGTCTGGGTCAATTTGCTTGGACTGCTACCCCCGCGACCCGACCCCGGATAAGCGGTAGAAAATGGATGGATGGATGGGCTTCCCCGGTTTGATTCCATGATGAAGCCATGAAAACATAATAAAAGAAGGGGCAGATCAGTCACCTTGTGTGCAGGGAATCCTTCATTTTTACCAGCCATACAGTAAATATTTGACTCCAAGAGGCAAGACAGCTGTAAAGGTAGAGTTATGTAAAGCTTTGTCTGGGTCGATTGAATCCTGGAGATGTGGTTACAGCAGTTGCACAGGGTTTCTTGAAGCCTTTGGTGACGGGGCCCAATGTGAAATTTTTTCAGGGGGCCCAAAATCCCTGTCGGCGCCCCTGGACGTAGGCAAGGAGGATGTTGACAGGTCGTTGAGCCCTGTCTGTGATTCTATAGTAGAACACAGTAATTCATTTAGTTTAGGAAGTGTCATTGAGTGAGGGCGAGGGATTGAAGCTTATAGGGCTAAACGTTTTTTTAAAGTGAACAAGTTCATTTTGATATGTGAGAATTTAACTCTGGGCTAGCTAACTTTTAGTGTGAACTTGGATGACACTGCTGGCTGATATAAAGCTTTCTGCACAGTTAACAAAGTGAGGTTGGCTAAACCACTTCCAACAAACAGTAGTAATATTGTAACAAACTGCTCTGCCTTGGCTCTTCAGCTGATAAAGCTGTCAGCAGTCAGTATGGCAGGAATTATCAATTATCGGTGAACTATGGCATCGTCCATTGGTCAAAGCTCACCTAATAGTCATGGGAACACACTGCAACAATAAAATCTGCTGTACTGGCTTGAATTGGATTAAAAACAGTTGAAGATCTGTACAAAAGTTCATGACACCCATTCAATAACTTCTGTGGTTTTTAATATTTTGGACCAAAATGGTTGATTTATTACTGACATCGCTTCCCTAGAGTAGCAGCATTGGCAGAGGCTAAAAAGCTTCGGCATATAATTGTATTTTTTTTAAGCAGGAAGCTTGTACCGCAAACTTTCCCTTCAAATTTTTGCATTTCTGAGGAAATCTTCCTGCTCTGCTTCATCATCTGGCAGGCCTTCAGGGAAGAGGATCTCTGAGAACATCCCCGAATCATCAAAGCTACGACAAACCAACAGAAACTGCAAAACGATAGAAATGATCACATCCAGATTTTAAGACAACCCCTTCATCGCTCATGTTTCAACTCCACCACTTCACAAAATGTAATGCGGGCATTTTGCTCTGAACTGAGCAAATCCCATCGAGTCTCCAGCTGGCCTGTACCAACTTCTATCTTAGAGTCTGTGATTAGCATATCCTGCTGGCTGTTAATTATTACAGCCTGTATGTGATGTTTAATTTATGACATCAGCTCTCCAAAGAGTAATAACACGAGTGTGGGACCAAGAACAGCACAATCTGTGTGAGCCAAGAACTAGGGCTGCATGCCACATGTGAGACCAAGGTAGTGTATTTGAGTTGTTGGTTGCCTGCAGAGTTGAGTGTACAGTCAGTCCAGGGGCAACGAGCAATCCAAGCTGTTTCTCAGCTGCTGGCTGTCGGTGGGGGTCACTCAGTCACATGCATGAGGTGCAAAACACTGACATACATGGTAATGTTATTGCTAACAGCTGGTCATAATACACAAAACATCACATCTATTGGTTTGATCTCATTACCCCAAGTTTATACAAGTGACTGGAAAAATCATTGGCTGTTTATATGAAGTGGTACAAGCCACTCTGATGTCATCCATTGGTTAAGGTTAGGGTCAGGGTTAAGGTTAAGGTTAGGGTGACTCCTGTTTTGAAGTCTTGAGCTTGGCATTCAGTGGTCGCCATCTTGTTTTGTTTGAGCAACAAAAGGCTATATTGGGACAACAGGTGGGATATGCATTGCTACATATAGAGAAAAGCCTCCTTTGTCCCCCACCTGAACTCTCAATGGACCGTGATTTAATAAACATCATGCTGTATTGGAAGATACCCAAAACTAAGGATTGAAAGCACTCACTCTGGGGCTCTGGTGGCCTAGCGGTCTAAGCGCCCCACATACAGAGGCTACAGTCCTCGTCGCAGGGGTCGCCAGTTCGATTCCTAACCGGTCGACCATTTCCTGCATGTCTTCCCCCACTCTCCGCTCCCCATATTTCCTGTCTCTCTTCAGCTGTCCTAAGGAATGAAGGCAAAAAGCCCCCCAAAATATAACTTTAAAAGAAACCACTCACTCATTAGAAAAATGGAAAAACTGTAGCCACTGTCATTTTAGGCAATTTCCTGCTGACTTCAGATACACTGGACCAATCACAGGCCTTTATTGGGAAATGGGGAAGGTTCTATAAGATGATGACACAGGAGCGCCGCTTCAGCCTATTTGTAAATATGGCTTACTGTACAATGAATGACAAACATTGTTATTGGACATTGCCATCTTGTTTAGTTTGCACAAGAACTAACCAACTAGCTAGAGACAAGTCGTTATTCCATCTGGTTGCATGCAATTGGATGTCTTCTCTGCATCCACTGTCGACCCCCCTGCTGACCATTAGAAAGGATGTAGTTAGTAGCCACCCCCGTATTGGCTTCACCTTTGAGACCAAGTAGCTACCTCCATACCTCAGAAAGAGTTTATATGTTGCTTGTCAGATTGGACCAAAATGTTTTACATAAATGTCACTCAACAACCAAAGGACTTAGTCTGGTCTACAAAACTACCGTTCAAGGTCAAAGTTGTCCAAGACATAAAAAAATACAGAAGACATTTTACTGAAAGATGAAGTCATAAGGGCATTTTTTGTCATCTTATCATCTTCTGTATGTTCATGTACATTACATGCTCTTAGAAAAATTTGACTTATTGCCACATGTATCTCCATTTGGACGCCAACATTTATGACTAATAATCGTTGCTCTATTCATGTTGTTTTTTCAGGTTTAAGGGAATGATTCTGGTCTTAATGAAGGAACTCACCCAGTTATTTATTGTTGTAATAACTTTTGAATTTTAGTAAATTTAGTGGGAAGATCATGTTGTCTGTGGTCACATCTGTAAAGCAGATAATTGTGTTCTGTGGTTCAAACAGTCGTAGTATTTGTTTTCACTGGCGTGCCAACAGCTGATGCATATTGGGTTTGATTGGAGGTATTTTATGGCCTGTCTTCACAAGAAGCTTTAATTCATTGTAAGCTGTGCAGAGTAAACAGTTTACAGTGCCTTTCTGAAGCAGGAAACAACATTTTAGCGATATGCAGCCATGTTAATTCTAGTGAATTTAACGAAAATAAAATAACAAGGAACAAAAAATACTGAGCTAGATGCTCTGAAAAATGTTGTGCTGTACTGTATGTTTAAGCTGCAGAGACTTTCAATTTGTTTGATACAATCTTAGGATTTCTTTTAGTAAAAGGCTGAAACAGGGAGTTCAAAATATTCAAAAAGGAATGGAAGACGTGATAACAAGGCACAACTGTCAGTATAAACAACTTAATTCATACTTTTGGTCTTGCACTTAACAGGAACTCCAGTCCTCTGGGTACCTTTGTGTCTTATTGTAGATTGTGCTGTATCGTATATCACATTGTATTGTACAATACAGTAATGTACTGTACCGTATTGCATCGTATCTTACATTACATTACTTTATTGTATCTTATAGTATCGTATCATACTGTATTGTATTGTATCGTACAATATTGTATCATACTGTATCATATCCTTCAGTTACATTTCGTCTCGTATCATACCCTCATTGTATCGTATCGTACAGTATCATATCATTTTGTAGCATTTTGTATAATATCATTTCAATCAGGAGAGACACCGTTTGAAGATTAAATGTTATTTATTATAACTTAATGAATAATGAAACTTGACAGAAATCTTTGCTGTAAGGACTCTATGGGGATAATGTTGTGAGTGTAGGAAGTGTGAATTTGGCAGCAGAAGAAATCCCCCTAGAGTCCAGACACTGGTGGTGGTGGTGGTTGATGAATCCTAGGGACTGAAGACTTTGCAGAGACCAGGTGGAGATGGGGAGGTGGAGGGGTGCGCACCATCAATGCAAAGAGGAACTAGCTGGAGAAAGAGACACATTTAAAAAGACAGCAGAAAGTTGATAGGCTGACGATAAGGGCGTGCCACTGAGCTATTGGATGACAGCCGCCGCTGATTAGCCAATGACAGCTCAGGAGCATGCAGCTGGAAGCGGGTGAGCTATTGAACGAGGGAGAGGAGAGTTAAACAACTGCTGTGATTGTTTTAAAGTCTTCCTGTCTGAGCTTTCGCTAGAGCTACATATCTTATTTTATTGTGCCCTATCATAATGTAATTCATAGTTTCATGTTTTATTGTATTGATTGGTACATAAGGTATGATATGGTCAGGTATCGTATCGTATGCAAAGGATTCAGCAGATTTAAAAGATGCCAAGTACTATACTTCAGATGTCATGTCCTGCTCATCACCCCTGTCATCCAACAGGGAAGACTCCAAGGTGTGAGGGACATGTGAACAAGCAACGAGGGACAAGCGGCTTCAGAGTCATCCTTGGTTATTGTAAATGGTTTAACAGCTTTAAAAAAGACGCCAATAATGAAATGAATATATCAATCAGAGGAACATTTTCCTTCTGATTTTATTGCAGCGGGATCCTTCTCCTGCCTCACGAGAGGGCTATTCCTCAGAGCACAAACACACTGGTCACAGCACCTTTGCCAAAGAGGGATTTGCACTCACTTGATAACTGGCAGCTGCTGAGTTCATGACAACGTGTCAAGTGTGTAGAGTGTGTGTGTGGAGTAGAGTAGTGTGTGTTTTAGAGTTTGGCTGTGTTTGCGCTAACCTTACTTTTATGGTCAATCTGATGTATTACTCTCCTGCGAGCAGCTGCTGAACACTTTCACATGTGCACAAGTATTTTTTGCAGTCACGATAATATTTATATGAGCTCAGTTCCAAGCAAAGGCCAGTGGAAACTGTCTGCGTCCTTAGCGCTCACATCATCATCATGGTCAGAATCAAAACAAACACTAAAGGCAGGGGGTGATCTGTGAGAGTTTATTATGTCTGTGTGGATGCCTTTTATTCTCCAGAATGTAGAAGAAACCATCAAAAGTGTCACAAAAAACCCAACAAATTTAACCTAACTACTACTTCCTCCCTTCCTTTATGGGATTACAAATCAAATATTTTGAAATACAGAAGACAGCGTCTAAATATACAATGAGAGCAAAAGTTTTCAAGGCAATAATCTGAAAAAGGAGTCGAAAAAATCATCTAGACTTGCTTAGTCTGCCATCTTATCTTGGTTTTGCCTGACAGGATACAGACCTAACAAAACCACATCTAACCTGCTCATGTTTGGGGACTTTCAATAGGAGTGGAATCAGACAGGAAAGGTAATCCACACACTTGTCTTATTTCAGCCCATTGATACAATATGCCAGTTTAACAGTGTAGTTGGCACAGTAAAAAAACTCCACTGCTAAAGTACAGCCATCAATCAAAAAGTGAGTCCTACATTTGGAGGCCTGGTTGAAGTAAATACAAAATAGTTGCTGTAAAATGTTGTTGACATTTTCATAGATTGTTTGACTGATTTTATTTGACAATAAAAAGGACAATATAATAAATAAATATGAGGTCTAATCTCCATACGCTCAATTGGCAAGCTTTGAGAAATATCCATCAATCTGTTTTCTTTGCAGTTTATCCCGTTGGGGGGGTCACAGGCGGGTTGGAGTCTATCCCATCTGCCAGTGAGTGAGAGGCAGAGTGCACCATGGACAGGTGCCCAGCCTAAAATGCATACTCAAATTAGAAATGTTGAACAATAAATTACACTATATAAAAAATAATTAGTGACAAATAAAAAGAGTTATTGGGTATAAGTGGGGAAAAAGTGGGAACTGCCAACCCACAAGCCAGGATAGGAAAGTATCTCACCTGACCTATCCCTAAATCATTTGCTCCATCAGATTTTCTTATCATTTTGTGTTATTCTTACCAGGTATTTCCCCACTGAGATGCAGAATCAGTTTTAGAGGGAAACCCTGACCAAGACAGCATCAAAACAGTTTAACACAAAGACCAGACAACAGACTGTAACAGGAAAATACACCCTGTATTAAATTAGTAAGGAGCATGGTTCATACAAATCTGTGCCAATAAGTTTCCATGTCTTTGAGGCACATTTTCATGACCATACATTCTCTGAAACATCTCTGTTTACATGAAAAATACAAGAAATACAAATCCATGTCAAAATTTAACTTGTGTTTTTCAGGCATTTTTCCCTTTATTGGATAGGAAAGCTGGAGAGAGACAGGAAATGTGGGGAGTAGAGAGTGTGGGGAAGACATGTAGAGAGCAAATGGTGGAGGCTGGGAGCGCTGTGATGAGGACTATAGCCTCTGTACCCGCTAGGCCAATGGTGCCCGATGCAGTACCAAGCATTGCAGTATGATACAAAATACACATTTTTTTAAGCAACGCTGTCAAACCAGCAATACGTCTAAAGGCTGATTTATACTTCTGCGTTGAATCAACGGCGTACCCTACGCCGGGGATCCGCGTAGCTCCCGTACCTACGCACGTAGCTGACGTGCACCTCCTCCAAAATGTAACTCCCCGTAGAGCCGACGCGGACCGCAAGCTCTGTGATTGGTCCGCTCGGCGGCTTTGTCTTTCCTGCATTTACAACACTTCCGGGATCCCGGACATCGGCCGCACATCGGCCGTGTATTTCATCTCCTCCTCTCTATTCTTCATGTAATCACGTCTGTATGATAAACAGCAACATGTATCAGCTGTAGATTAACATAACACGCTCTGAAACTCTGTGGAAAAGTAAACAGAGATCGTAGCGGGACCGGAAGCAGGCAGCCGGCTATCAGAGAGACCGCACTGCCCTCAGGCGTTTCTGCGGAGAATTGCTGCGCGACACGGACACACCGACGCACAAGTATGTGGGGCTCATGTCCGCGTCAGCCCCTGCTGCGTAGGGGAGACGCAGAAGTATAAATCAGCCTTTAGAAGTACAATATACAGTGTACTGATAAATTAACATGACTTCTCTGACATTTCTTGGGTTTATTAATTCAACAGAAACTTCTCCAGGCCTTCAAATTCCATGACTTTTAAAGGTTTTTCATGACTGAATGCACCCTGAATGAGGCATGTGGAAACACTGGTTGAATAATCCTTAATCCGGATTTGAAAGCCTTCCAAGCTAATAAAATGCTCAAGTTTAAGGTGACCCTGCAGCTCAGACCAAGGTGAGGGGGCAAAAGCATTAAATACTCCTTACAGACAGACAGAGTAAGTTTGTGGAATGACAAACAATAATGTGTCCGTGAGAACTGAGGTTACAGATGCTGGGTTTTGGGAGACAGTGAAGAATATAAAGGTAGCTCATGACATATAGCCAAAGAGTGGATGGGCCAATAAACTTACTTTCTTATAGGAGAAGCAAACTTCAGTAAAAGCTGGTTTAACTTCCAGGATTGAGCATAAATCTCTACCCACAGAACTTCTTGAATCACGGCTGAGTCTAAACAGTTCGGTCACTCACGTTGCAGACTCTACCCTGACTTGATGGTGAGGGTGACAGTGCACTCAGAACTGGCTTCACATTGGAGTCTCTGTTTTCCTCATCAAGCCAGTTGTTGTGGTAATGTCCGCCTTTATTTGTTCCCAAAAAGCTCAAATCACTGCGGGATTGTTCTGCCACAGGGCGTCGATCCTGAAACATGGTGCATTGCCCACACAATGACTGGTGGCTTGTTCGAGAGGCGGCAGGCCCCATAAAAGATGACCCTGACCCTGAGCTGTTTGGGTCGAATGCAGGAACATTTTCTGCATCCTGCAAGCAGAGAGTGTAGAAGGCCTGAGAACTAATGATATATTTGGATGCAATGGTATGTAATGCCTCACAAGTTGAGAACTGTACTTTGCAATCAACACAGGCGTTTATAGGGAGCCACTGGAAAGAGGCCCTGGCAGAGGTTATATGTTAGAATATTTTATTTGATAAGCAGCCTTACGGGCGTTACAGTGAAAATATGTTGGCATTGCTTTGGTTACTCCACAGACAGGTGTGAATTTATGTCTTTTGTTATTAAAAATGATCCTCAGGGAAACATGAATGTCTGCACTGAGACGTTTCCTCACACTAAGCTAATTTCACCGCTGTAGTTTGTGGTGTTTGCATGCTACGATCTGCTGAAAGGCACTTGGGATATCTTAAGATTGAAAGTTCAGACAAACCTGATACTGAGGTTAACACATGTCACCACAGTTTGTTCAATTATTGTTGAGATATTTCAAACACAACCATAGATGTCAACCACATAAAAGCACCAGTTGAAAGACAAGTGGTCCCAAAAGATACACCCTCTGGGGAACATGAATACCTGTACCAAATTTTGGACATGTTCACTGGAGTAGTGTACATATGGACTCTGTGCACTTCACTAGTTTTAATTTTAGATTTATTACTTTTTGTTTGTTTTTTTGTTTGATTTCCTCTTCATCGACTTCAGTTCTGCCTTCAACACCATCCAACGTCACCAGATGATCAGTAAACTCCACCATCTCAACGTCTCTCCACTTCTCATCCACTGGATACACAGTTTCCTCAGCAACAGACCACAAGCAGTCAGAGTAGGCACAATAACATCTTCAACCACCATCACCAACACCGGTGCCCCTCAAGGCTGTGTCCTGAGTCCCTTCCTGTACACCCTCTATACCAATGACTGCATCAGCCCCTCAACAACCACAACATATTTCAAATACTCTGATGACACTGCCATACTTGCCCTCCTTAATGACAATAACTCTGTTCTAAATTACCAGGATTCCATCTCCCACTTCACACTATGGTGCACGGACAATCACCTTCAGCTGAACATTTCAAAAACAAAAGAACTGGTCATTCACTCCTCCAGCATTCACAGCCCGGCTCACAACCCCATCCAGATTAACAATCAAGCAGTCGACATAGTGGATCACTTCAAATATCTTGGACTCACCCTGGACAATAAACTCAGCTTTGATCAACACACCACTGACATTCACAAACGCTGCCAACAAAGACTCTCTGCCATCCGCAAACTTAAAGCACTTTCTGTCGCTCCCCCACCTTCTACTGTTACTGTACCAAAGCATCATCCAACCCATTCTCCTCTACTGTTCCCCCTGCTGCTACAACATGCTAACTGTCTCCAACAAAAACAAACTCATACGCACCACAAACACTGCCACCAAAATCATCCGCCTCCCCACACCCAACCTGTCTGACCTCAACAACAGAGCCATCATATGCAGAGCACGCACTATAACACTGGACCCCCAACACTCCCTCTACTCGGTCTTCACACTACTCCCCTCTGGTCGCAGGTACAGATCCCCTTACTGTAGGCGAGCCCGGTTTGGCAGAAGCTTCGTCCCATCGGCCATAGCACTGCTAAACAGAATGCCACTGTAATGTGTCCGGTGTGCATATATGTGTCCGGTGTGTTCATATGTGTTCGGTGTGTTTTATATGTGTCCAGTGGGTGCATATGTGTCTGGGGTGTATATTTGTGGGATGTGGGGCACCATTGCTGTGAGGCTGGATGTTTATGGTTATTGTGTTCATACATGTATTCCTGTACAGACGGTGGCAACAAATCTCCTTATTAAGGACAAATAAAGATCTATCTATCTATCTATCTATTTTATGATGAATGTTTTTATTATCTGTAAGGTGACCTTGGGTGGTTTGAAAGGCGCCCAAGATAAAATGTATTATTATTATTATTATTATTATTATTATAAAGATGTGTCACAGGAGAAGTGAACATTTGGTTCTCTGGTGGAGCTAGAAGAAAGATCACTATCACAGATTATCTCAGAAATAGTCACAAAGATTCGTCCTCTGGGGACCAAGAATATACCAAATTGCATGGTAATCCATCCAAAAGTTTGTTGAGTTGTTTCAGTTTTAAGTAAACAGATTGATTAGCCAATGGACTGACTAAGTTCAAACTATCTTATGCAATTAAACATGACTGTTGATAATACAATACAGCAGGAAGATGTTCAATCAAAAGTGAAGTCAGACTTGAGTGGTCTTTAAATGTAAGTGTTGAGGTCTGATCAAGCTCTGATTTATTATCACCCTGATAATGAATAAAGTTTCACTTTGATTAAAAGTGTTTCTTAGTAGTTCTGAGCTCTGGCAGATTTGAGAGACTCACAGATAATACAGCCTTAATGTGCGCAGCCAGATTCTGTTTTTATAGTGGAATAGAAAGGAAAATGGTCTGAAGAAATAAGAGCAATAGAAACTGGTCGACATTTTTCAGATACTCCGGAGTTGACTTTGGCTTATTCAAACAGAAATATGCATTTTTCCACTTTTAAAAAGTAAGAAAGAGAAACCAGTTTCTTTGAACCCACATGTGTTTTAATTACTTCTTATGCCCCTATATGACCCACAGAAGCAAACGTCAGTGTCAGATGATGCACCCTGCCATAGCAACCTTTGTTTTCATAGCATAGACTCACCATGAATAATGAGTAAGACTACAGACATGGCATGTTCATGTACAAACCATGAGAATAAACAGTAAAGAGATAAGATGTACTTCTTTGTCTTCAGTGGTCACTAAAGTGAGGTACACACTACAAGATAATTGGGACGATTTTCCGTCGGATTCCATCCTACTCAAACTTCCCACAGTCCTGATTTTTTGATGACTCTAGAGATTATGTAGTCAGATTTTCCTGTAGTGGGTTGTACATGGAACAGAATGGTTGCCAATCAGGTCATGGTCTGGTCATAGCAGGGTAAGCAGTAGACGTGAAACAGAGAGTTAGATGGACGTCAGAAATGGAGGACCAACTTATTAAATTGTGGAAACAACAAGAGCGTTTATGCGATGTGTCCTGGGAAACGTACCACAATGGAAGTGTGGGCTGTTGGAGTTGAACAGAAATTGCCACCACAATGGATTTGTCAGGTAGTTGAGCAGCTAGGAACATTTAGCTTGACAACCATTCCATCGTCTGCCATGTTTGTTTACTTCAAACTCATGTTTGACGAATAGAGATTTTGCAAGATATCCTGTTTCGAGAGTCAGGCTTTTGCTTGATGGGATCTGTTGGTGTGTGGTGTGCTGTGTTTAACATATTGTTGCACTTCACAAACTACAAGAACAAAACTGTTAAATCAGTCGTTATTTGTCACATTTTCCACATCTTTTAAGATTTAGGGAATCTTTTGGTGTGGGCCAGGTTTTAAGATTGGCACAAAACTCTTAACTTGCCTTTAAACAGCCTGGATTGAAGAGACTGCCATTTACTCCACTGGGTATAAATGAAATTCTACAATCAGCACAATTGTTCTCTGTGTGAGAAAACAATATGTATATTAAAAACCTTTCCTCATATCATACTATTGTACTCTTGATAAACTCCAGTTCAAACCTCTACACACATTAATGGGCAACATGTTTACACAGTGTCACTTCTCAGTCCTTTGCAATTATGTGACCAGCCGCCTTCATCAGTCAGAGAGGAACATAACGAAAGGGTCTCGTTAAAACACATGGGTACGAGCTGCCTTCCATAATTACAGTCACCACTACAAACAGCCGACAGGGCGGAGCTGGGCTCCCAGGGCTGGGGAAGGAGACATGGTTAGTTAATTCTTTAGACGACAGGCGACAGTTTTGGCACTTTGATTCTTGCTGCAATGGTCCACAGATTTCATTTCCGATGGTTTCTGTTGTCTTCACTGGACAGGAGAGCTGGGCATGAACCCAAACCTGATCCTGAAGGATCCACTGCAGCAGTTTACAGAAAGAAGAACCTGAAAAATACCATGATGGATGGTTCTGAGTATTGTTTGTAATAAGGGGAAATCTTTGCAATCATACGTGAGATTTATCCTGTTTTCACCTTTTTTTAAGAATTATAATTTAGTCAGCAAACTGGCATTTAACAGCAGAATATTCACACTGCTGAAAACATTTAGCTAATTAACATCCACATCAAAGTGTAATGACTCAAAGTGTAATTTCTTTAAGTGTTCCCCTCACCCTGCAAATGAAAACATGTGTAGGCTCATTCGTTTTTCTCATCATCTTCTTGTTTTGGCAACTTGATGACTCGTCTTGTTCAGCAGTCATTAAGGACTCCATGTGCCATTGCTCAAGGCTTTATCAGTATAAACACGATTACTATTCACTCTAGAATAAAGATTGAACAGAAGCAGGTGAAGCTTCAAAGTAATAGGCCACCTAGCATCTTGGTGTAACCTAATTTCAATACTCTGCCCCAAATGTTGTCATACCTGGATATCTTTATCTTATATTTCGTATACATGAATTTTAGGCTATGAACTTATCAGGTTAAACAACCATAATTTGAATGTGTGTATCAAAATATAAGATGAAATGACCACATGTGTTTAGCAAAATGCATGAAATGTTATGATGACAAGTAGTGCACATTTGTCCACCTTTCACATGCAGCTTACTCCTCCTTGTTTCTCCACACAACCTCCCCCAACTATAAAATTGAGACATAACTGGCTAAGAATATATCAAGGATTAAAGGACTTATGTCTCAGCAGGATGCAGAAAATCTTGTCCATGCATTTATCTTTAGCAGACTAGACTACTGTAACGGGGTCTTTACAGGACTCCCTAAAAAGTCCATCAGACGACTGCAGCTCATACAGAATGCTGCTGCTCGAGTCCTAACAAGGACCAAAAAAGTAGACCACATTACTCCAGTTCTTAGATCCCTACACTGGCTTCCTGTCTGTCAGAGAATAGACTTTAAAATCCTGCTGATGGTTTATAAAGCACTGAATGGTTTAGGCCCAAAATACATTACTGATCTGCTGCTACTTTATGAACCATCTGGACCTGGTCTGCTTTCAGTCCCCAGAGTCAGAACCATGGAACATGGTGAAGCAGCGTTCAGTCATTATGCACCATATATGTGGAATAGACTCCCTGAAAGCTGTAGGTCTGCTCCAACTCTCACCTCTTTTAAATCAAAGACTAAGACTTTTTTATTTGCCACTGCCTTCCTATCTTAGCTCATTTTAACTCACTTTGTAATTTTAAAATATTCTAATTTTCCTTTTCTTTTCTGTTTTATTATATTTGTCATTTTAATTGTGCTCTTTTATGCTTTTCTGAATGTTACCAATGCTTCTAATCTTTTAATGTAAAGCACATTGAGTTGCCCTCGTGTATGAAATGCGCTATACAAATAAAGCTGCCTTGCCTTGCCTAATTAGTATGATAAGCTAACATTTTTTAGTAGCATCAGCAGATGTTCATCATTTCTTGAATAGCACAAGTTGGATCAAGCTCAGTGTCATCTAAACAGAAAGAAGGTTGCAGTCCCAGTAAACCTCAGGATGAGAGAAAACAGAACACATTTCTTTTTAACACGACCAAGTTGTAGTCTTTGGATCCTTTTGAAGGATCAGAGCAACAGTTCATTTTGAGTACACATGACTTCTTTCTGGTAAGTTCCAAGGTCATGCATACTTGGGTGTCCTATTCTGTTTAATTTTGGTTAATACTCAGGGATTGACTTGAGCCTGGCTTCAATATTTGGGGCTGTGTCTTTATATAAGCTAAATCCGTGCATGCAATTCTTTTCCAATACAGCATGTGGAAGAAAAGATGAGCTGCAGGTGAGAGCATGAGCAGACAGGTGTGGCTGACTCACATAACAACAGCGCGTTTTTCTTGTCTGATGACAGACGTTTTTTTTGTCACCATCCCAAGTGTCTATGTACTCTTAAGACTTCTCTTTTCATGCTAGACTTAATAGTCAAGTGCTCCAGAATTACTCCTCAGCGTGTTCAGGGAGATTTGCCACGATAAAATCTGGCACAGGATGGAGTCAGAATGTGGAACGGAAAAAAATATTGTGTCGTGCCACGGCCCATCATGCCAAACAGGCTTGAACAATGAAGAACAACACAAGTTTGCATCTGAACGGCCAGGCACTGGGTTCAGTTTCTGTCAAACATGGGTCCTTCCAAGAGTACAATCACTACTTAAGTGTTGTTTTCATTAAAGTGACAGCTTGTTCTGCAGAGTCCTGATAATCTAATAGAGAATAGAGTAATACCAGAAATTTTAAAAAGGTCAATCTGCACTTCAACGTAGACACGTTGCACATGTGTGTTGCACAGATGGCTGTCTACCTTTTCCTTGCAGCTTTAACAATACAAATGTGGTGTCTGATTACAGACCATATGAATAACATGATGTAGCCTCTGTGACATCCACACTCAAGTATGTTGATTCTTATTTTGAAGGCTCCAGTCTGTCGTTTTGGCCTTTGTTATGTTTTCGTTTTGGGGCCAAAAGTTACTATATTTGGATGAGAGATTGGCGCTGGAGATGAGCTAGGGATTAGCTTAAGCTTTACAATCTGTAACCAGGCTGATTGGTTGGCTAATGAGCAAATCAGCTACTATGTTTATCACATAATGAGGTTAACTTTGTGGAAACAGCTGAAAGGAGATTTTTGGTAGAAAAAGGGCAAGCAAGCTCCTCAAAAGTAGCAGACTCTGCACACACTAGCCCATTCCCCCAGTTGGATAGCTGGCAGTGGAACATGCCTGGTATGGTGATCACCAACACCTGCTCATTAATGCTAATATGTCTATGAAATAACAACAGAATTTACTCACCGAAGCTGGGGCACAGATGCCTTGGTGCGCAATAAACCATCAAACCATCCAAATTATTTATGGGAAAATGTGTAGTTGACCATGGTAATGCCAAATCCCTTCATGGTGTCCACCCTGAAGGGATTCTATTCGGCGTAACCACTGGCTAATTATGCATTACCCCGAATTTCACCCAGCTACCAACTAAGGATATAAACAAGTTGATTTAAAGATGATTTAGGATTTATGTATGTATGTACGTGTCTGTGCATGCATATGTATATGCACATATATGTATGTGTATATATGTGTATGTGTTCTTATGTATGTGTATGTTTACATATAGATATGTTTTATATTTCTATACTCCATATTTTATACTAGCTCCTGAAAGGAATTCTGCAGGCAATCACCAGGAAGAATCCCAAGCGCTCTCTCTGTTTTTGTCTAAAAATGTTGTATTGTCTGTTTGTCTGTGAAGCCGAAGGCAATTTTCCACGTTGTGGACAAATAAAAGTTCTAATCTAATCTAATTTTTTAAAAATATAGTCCCTTAGATTCAACAGTTGGTAGTGCTTCCATGGAAATGGTATTCTTACTAGCTAATTTACAGATAGAATTAACATTCAATTTAACATTTTGATTTAGGGTAAAGTCAAAACATTAGTGTTTTTCTGATGACATTCTAAATGCAGAATATAACAGCAGCTCCTGTATAAGATCCTCTTCCCCTTTACCGTCACACTCTACTCTTCAGAATTAATAACCTTTGTCAAAGGGTTTGGACCAATCAGAATCAAGTATTTAACGCAGCCAGGTAATAAGTAAGGAATTTGGGTTATAATTAGACATTCCCTTTAAATAATTTAAAAAGACTCCAACTACACATTAAGGGTTTTTTTGTAACATTGCTCTAAACATGTTGAATTGCTTATTTGTGTGTCTTTATTGGAGAGACAGAATTATGAGCAGAGAAGAGAGTAGGAGTCGAATAGGATGAGGACTGTAGCCTCTATATATGGGGTGCACATAAACCAGCGCCCATAAAACGCTAGTTTTCGACACTTCAAGTTGGCTTTATTTTTTAGCCCTTTCTTTGTGTCTGACTCACTACCTTTTTGTTTGTTTGCTTTTATAGATAAAGACAGCTCTGGGTTTCCCCCTCTTTAATACTGCACACATCTCCTATTTACCCAGAAACTAAACAAAAACAGAGAATGAAACATGCAAACTCACATTGTGAAAATGTATTACAAATACACTCTCCTTTTTGTAACTCCCAAATCCTTGATCACTAGCAGCTCAACATCTTTCATTACGTAACAACCTCAAACAGAGCTGCCAGGAGACGCTGTGTGCCAGGATCCACAATTTATCTCATCTTTTCAGGTCCTGTGCTTAACTTTCAGCTATTTACACTCCTGGAGAATCTATTATTAAAGTGAAGCCACAGAATCAGCTCTGTATGTTAATTTATCTTCATCACAACATCTTGTTTTGTTATATGTTATTGGACGTTTCATGTTAAAAAGGCAGGTTTAAATTTGTGTAACTCAGCTTGTAGAAAGTTTACAAGTTCTTGACAAATGAAATGTTTTGGTTTACAGGGAACCTTGGGAGGAAGACGACATGCAGATGCAAGCTCTTGTCTGTGTCTTCTTTACAGCCTTGCCCATAAAGATGTCTTCTACCAACCCTCTGTATAGTTTAAGATGCTCCTGTCTGATAAATCAATGTGTAAACACATAAAGATATCCGGACAATTCATGGCAGCAATTTATAATTCGGGCAAAACAAAAAGTACTTATTTAGTCAGAAGCTTCCAACAGAAAATGCTCATATTATCATCCATGTTTAAAGTATTCAAAACATGCATCCTGTCCTTCAGTGGGTCTTCTGTTCTGTGGTGGCTTTAAGATGAATGAGGCCTTTTCAGCAGCTGTAACTAAAAGCTTGCCTTTATTTCAAAGAAGGTATGTTCTGCTTTTAAATCAGTTAACTTTGTCAAAAACCATCAACCATCAGCTTAACAATTGATTTTAAGATTTTAACTCTCACTTTTAAAGCAATAAATGGACTGGCTCCTGAGTACCTAAGAGAGTGTCAGGATGTATGTCCCCAACTGCTGCCTGAGATCTTCCGGCAGGTCCCTCTTGGAACTCCCAAGGGCGAATGACCTACCAGAGGAGACCAGGCAAGCCACATCCTTGTCCTCTTTTAAATCTCTTTTAAAAAATACACTTTTTCAAATGTGCTTTTACTTCTTAACTCATCACTGACTTTTTAATTTCTGCATGGTTTTTATTATTGTTTTTACTTCACTCATCTTAGCTCTCCTTACCTTTGTCATGTACTTTATTGTTTTTGTTTTCACTCACTATGTCTTGCACTCTGTAAAGCACTTTGTAAACATGATTTTAAAAGGTGCTATATAAATAAAATGTATTATTATAATTAACAGTTCATCACAAGCTGTAGCTTAACCCAGCTTAAAAGATGACAGCATAAGGAAGCCAAAGCCCCAACATATCCACTTGATCATGCTCCAGTCAGTGCCGTCTGCACATAGACTAAAACACTTGAGTACTTTAGGTCTGCATACTTCACACCTCTGTTTTTGCCACAGTGTCAACAGACAGAGGTGAAATGTGCTGGATTATTTTCTGCAATGTAATGTGGTTTTGACCAATCAGAATCAAGTATTTAACACAGCCTTGTAATAAAGAAAGCTTGAAACATGACACTTCCCTTGCAAGATCTGTGCATAAAGGAGTGTATTTTTTCTATGAATTCTAAATGGGTTAACATGACATTTTTTATCACTTGCACTAAATCTACATGTGTTGTATCATGTATATGTGTTCAAGCTTGCCTGAGTTATGAACTGAAGACGGCAGAGAAATTATTAAGGAATTTGTAGAAAGATAGGAGCAAACTGCTTCAAGTAGTTTTTAGTTTTTCTCTTTGGTTTTGGCACACTGTGATGAATGTGACTCCTTTTAAGTTTTCAAACTTATTTTTAATTTAATTATTATTTTTTTAATTTAGATATTTCAAAAATGCAAGTACACAGAGACATAAGACAAAACAATAACAGACATAGGAAAGAAAAGATACAATATAATAGGAGACACCACAACACTGGACATGACACAGGGTAACTCACCAATTCATGATAGGTGAGTTCAGGTACACAACAAAACATAACAGCAGCAGGTACGACAATACGGAAGAGTCTCCTTGCAGAGGACCATGAACACAGATAAATACAGTACAAAGCTCTTAACCCAGACCTCTCCTGACAATGTCCCAGAGCCCACTCAGACCTCGGTCAAAGTCTTTTAAGAGACCAGCAGCTCTCTCCATATTTAGCAGGTCAAGGTAATCCTCCAGCCAAGAGTCCTTCATGAAGCATGTTGGCTTTCGCTCCTTCCAGTTAAGAAGAATCAGTCTGTTAACTGAAAGGCACCCAAGGGCCCAAAGGCGTGTGACAGCAGGGTTAGTTTTAGTCTGGGACTTATAGCCCAAAATGCAAACAGAAGGGGAGAAAAAAAAAAGTTTTCAAACTAACCAGGTCACATAATACTCAAACCACATTTTAATCAAGTATCAGTTCTGACGTATTAATCCAAAATGTGTCATGTAATAGCAGCTAACATAAGCTTTGTTGGTTGGTTAATTTAGCTAATGTTAGCTTTGAAGCACTCTGACTGCTGGGAATGAATATCTATCAACAGCCAATCTCATGTGTTTAGTGCAAATGTTTTCAATTAAGTCATGTGGAAATCAGCTTTGTTATACTAGGCTAACGCTGACCTGGCAAACAGCTGTTGCAGTGAACTCCTAGTGAGAGTAAAATTTAGTTAACTGTCAAGCTAGAGTTTGGAATATCTCAGCTGGCTTCAGTATGAGTCTCATTATATGAAGGTGTTGCTTTAACAGAAGAGGACAATAAAAAAAGATGGATTGAATTTGGTTCTCTTTTGGCTTTTATGTGCAGCCTGACACCTGGTAGAAGTAGATGTTAAAAACAGGACAAAGAGAAGGGACTGAAAATGGCTTCGGACATAAAATCTCCACCTCTAAATCATAATTGACTTCTCTCTTTGGACTTGTTGTACCTCGGGAGCTCATTTTGTGAAAGATCGTTCAGTCTGAAAGTCTTTAAGTGAAACTGCCAGTGGTCCAGCCTAAGATAAATCACCATGTTCTGGGTTTGAGGAGAGTTTATGGGAAGCAAGTGGATGCCTTGTTCAGGAGTACTTTGAGATTAGTGTGGTGTAGGTATAAAACCACCCTAAATACAGGGCTCAGGCCATAATTTGAACCATATATTTGACCACGTAACCATTACATGTGTAAGTGGTCAGTTCAGAAGGGCTAGTACTTGTACTTGATGTAAATATCCTCCACCCTTTTCATGTAACACAACTGAATCCTTTAAACCCGAGAAAGCAAACACATATGGTTTCATAGGTCGCTTGAGGTAAAACTGCTGTGATAGCTGAGGGCAAAAGTTTGATATGATTAGACATGGTTCAATAGTACAAATAGTTACAGTCTGTACACTGATGGCATCTGAATTCCACATGTGTGTTTGTTCTTTTTCGCTGAATGTGTCTCTCTCTTCTCAGAGTGTCACAGTAAGGGCCTTTTATGGAGTGGGTGTAGATGTGGACTATGTTATGCAACAAATGGTCAGTTTTCTTTTGCTTTATTTCTCTCCAAGCTTTAACAATCTTTTCAACCAAAGCTGATCACTTGAAAGAATTTCGTCTTTGTTATTTTAGTCATGAGACGTCAGAAGGTAACTCAGATGTTTTAGAGGGATGGTCCAACTTTACTGTGACCGTTTAGCATCCGCATTCAAACTCGGCTTTCACACTCCTCGCAATGTGACACAGTGTCAGATGTGTCCACAGCCGCCATGCTGTTTGTTTGCAGTGCTTTAACTTTTACTGGGTAGTTAAACGAAGGCTGCCCCCCCACTGTTGCAGCCATGTGACCGCTTATAAAAGACAGCTGCCATTTTTGGCTCTTTTGGAGACAACGCGGCAAAGAGCTCATGCTTGTCTCACAAATGTTCCTAAATGAAAAGTATTGTTTTTTTTCCATTATACCCAGATAAACGTACTAAAGTCACAATTCTTTTTGTGTTGAGTCTTATGTAATCTGCTCTTTTACAGTTGTGACAACTTTCACAGTATTAAATCTACTACCGTGCAAATAAGTTGGTTCCTTTTCCTAAAAAGTCCAAAGTGGGAACCTCTTATATTCTTGATCTAAACCATTAAATGCAGATGGTGACCTTTATCTGTAAAGTGAGTGTTCTCTTCATGACTAAGGCCAGCCGACACTCACAACTACAGTGTCTGGGGGATGAAAGATGGAAAGATACAGTGATAGTCTGGAACAAAGTAAACAAAGTGATTCAGAAGTAGGCCAAGTTTCCTCCCAGAAAGAGTTCCTTTAAATGTAGCTCCAGCAAGATGTCATTCTGGAAGACTTTATTTACATCTACAGTAGTAGCCTGATTCACCTCTTCCCTCTCATGCATACTCACTCACTTTTTCCAGTTCTCATTGTCTGGGACTGCTATGGTTAACCAGCTGTAGCATTCCAACAGCACGGTGACATACCCTTGATTTCAGCCTGTCACTTTTCTGCTCTCTTTTTAAATATTCTGCCACTAGCTCCTTCATGCTGATGATTCATAAGCGCCACTCCAACTCCCCATCTTTTCCTGGTTTCTGCAGAATCATTGGCCTTCATTCATCATCCATCCGGTCCCAGCGAGTCATCAGCAACCACAGGCACCAGTATCTGAACTCCATGGGGGATCAGTCTGCTGCAGCTCAGATCAGAAATCCTCCCATCACAGAATCTCTCACAGGAGTATGCCTTATGTAAAGTCACATTATTTCAATATTCCTTGTAATAAATAATATTCCATTATGTAAGTTGTCTCCTGATTTAAGTCAGGAAACTAAATTGGTTAATAACTTCTTTCTACTTTTTGTGGGAGATGATCGTTTGAGAAAATTTGGGCTTTTGAGGGCTCATTTGAATCTGCAAGTGTAAGCAGGCCTTTATGAGTTTGATCTTCTATCCTGTTTAATTTCTATATTTGCCAACATTTTCACCCCATCTCACATTTAATGGACTTATTTAGCCAAACCAACTTAGATGATACAGCATTTTCTGCTAACAGATAGAAAAAAAATTACCAGTTTAAGCATGAATCGTTTTTAAAGAGGATGTAAGTCCCCTAGCAGACTCAAATCTTTTACAAAACAGCCCAAAACTCCAAAAAGTAGGAGTAGCAGATCACAGCATGTGATGTTACCAATGTGCATATGTAGAGAGCTAGCTAAGCCTGCTGAATTGGCTTTTTTTAAGGGATATTTGAGATTACCCTTCAGTTAAAAATCTAATTTGAATCTCTTCTGATGTTTTGTGGCTTTATGAACTTTAAGGAGATGCCTCTATGATATTTTTCTTCACTAGCTATGATTGTGTTGAGCAAACTGGGGAGGGGCTGATGTCAGTCTTTTCCAGGTGTCTGCAAACCTTGATTTTCTGAAAGTATTTTAAATATACATAAAAAAAGAAGTCAAAGTTCCTATTTTTTTGTTTCAACTTTTTTACTTTCAGAAAAAGAGGTACATTACAAAGGTACAGTAAAAAATTTTAACATTTTCTCCCCTGTATACTGTATACTTACATAAATATACACACACCTTCACATGAGCATTCATATGAAATGCAAACACAACAGTGTAACTAATGTTGAAAAGAAAGGTATATTTGTACATACATACACTACCTACACCCACCCATCAGCTTGCATACATACATTGTAGATTAATACTGAAGATTATCAAAACTATGAAATAATCTGGTTTTGCCATAATCTGGATTTCAACAGTAGTCAAATAGGGCTATCCATTGTGTACTAACCCTACCTCTGAACAACACAACTGATGGTCTCAAACACATTAAGAAGGCAAGTAACTCCACAAATGAACTCTTGACAAGGCTCATTTTAATTCCAGGAGACCACTTCATGAAGCAGACTGAGAGAATACCAAGAGTGTGCAAAGCTGTCATGAAGGAAAAAGGGGGCTACTTTACAGAATCTAAAATATAAAACATATTCTGCTTTGTTTAAGACTTTTTTTGTGAATTAAATAATTCCATATATGTTATTTCATAGTTTTGATGTATTTGGTAATAATCTACAGTGTTTCAAATAATTAAAATAAATAAAAAACGTTGAATGAGAAGGTGTTTCCAAACTTTTGACTGGTAGTGTATATAAAGTCAAAGTTCTTAAATAAGTTAAAATGATAAAGCAACTTTCAACTTTTGTAGAAGACAAAAAAACCTTAAGCATGATGCATGGTAATAACATTCATCCAGACACAGCTGAAGCTATGAGACAGGAGTGGGGACCACCTGTTGATTCATGACTCTATCAGATACATAACTGCTGCTACTCACCACTGCACTTTTATCATATTATTTTAGCCTTTACATATTAGTCATGCCTATTTGTTGTTATTTTGTATTTATAGCTGATGTTATTGTTATTATTTTTTATTTGTATGTCTTATTCTTATGCCTTGTACATAGAGAGCACAGTTTTCCAAAGTCAAATTCCTTGTGTGTTCAA
Source organism: Notolabrus celidotus (assembly GCF_009762535.1). Lineage (NCBI taxonomy): Eukaryota > Metazoa > Chordata > Actinopteri > Labriformes > Labridae > Notolabrus > Notolabrus celidotus. The sequence goes on from NC_048290.1 coordinate 6,215,107, forward strand.
GCATACCTGGCCAATAAAGCTGATTCTGATTCTGATTCTGATTCTGATTCATCCAGACACAGCTGAAGCTATGAGACAGGAGTGGGGACCACCTGTTGATTCATGACTCTCTATCAGATACAGAACTAGTCGCGACTCCTCTCAGCTTTGTCCTGCACATTAAATCACACACACTTCCACTGTCTCTCTCAGAATAAGTTTGCTTTTCCCGCTCTGTCCCTCTCCTTCTCTCCTCTGCAAACACCAGACTCCATGTAAGACAATCCGGAGCGCAAGAATTGTAGGCGTGAAACTTTCCCCTCTAACTTTTCCTCCCACCCACGGCCAATAACAGGGCCGCCTCTTTATGAATGGACTCCTCTGATTTGCCTGAGTCTCCTGTCCGTGGAGTGACTGACAGCCTGAGGGGGGGAGAGAGAGAAAGACTCTCCTTTTTTTTTTTCATGTGTTGCCCCGTTGGACTTGAAGGGGCTGTACGTGACGACTGAAAGAGGGGGCAACACCGCGGAGCAGGGCAGTTCAGAAGCGCAGAGAGGAGAGGAGCTGTGCGGGAGAGACGGGTGCACATCCGTCAGACAAGCCGGAGGAACGCGCACTAACAAACCCCCCCTATGGCTGCTTGAGAAATAACGCTACACCCCCCCTCCCCCTTTTTCTCTTTCTCTGGGACTTTTTGGCTATAAGTTTTTTTTTTCTTCTTCTATCTTGACCAGAAGTTGTTGCAAGTCTTAGTAGTTGCTTCAAGTTGAAAAAAGTGAATCCACTTGCCGTGGACGTCTCTGGCGGTCATGGATACCCATATAAGATGGAAAGTTAAACGGAGGATAAGGGACGCCCAAGTCACTTTAGCTGTGATTTTGCTTTTTGTCACATCGCAAGCAAGTTCAGGTAAGATGCATCTTGGAGAGGAGGTTTCTTTTTGGATACAGTTTTGGAGCTGCTGCTGCGCTGCGCTCAGAAGTTTTTCACCCCTTTGGTTATTGTGATGTCCGCCCCTCCTCCTAAAACTCATCTTTGTGCCTTAATGTATTCAGCTTGGTGTATCAGAAACTATGGGACGCGTCAAAGCATCAAAAGACTGCAAGTTTTTTTTCAAAAGAGAGAGCTTTCTTTGGAGGAAGGTGGACAGTTATTCTGGATATGGCAAAAAAAGTAGTCTGCAGGGAAGTTGTGCAAAAGTTTTGGCACTTTTAAAACATCCAATAACTGATAAACACAGATGTAGGCCTCAATCTATTATAGACAGGTTTATAATCTGATATGCATAAGATAATAAGAAGTAGGAAAAACAAATAAAAATGTATAATCTGGATTTTTCTTTGCATTTTGCAGACATTCTTTATTGTACACCAACTTTTCTGAGGTGTACACAACCCATAAAAGTTTAAAGAGTCTATTTTCTGACTTTTCTCTCTCTTTTTTTTTAACTGATGAGAGGGATGAGCATAGTTTTCATCAGAGGGAGGGGCTGTAGCTGCTCTGAAGTGGCAGGGTGGAGCCGCCTTAAGGACTCCAACATCAGGCTGCACACAGAACTCCTTGCTGAGCCTCAAAACCCCAATTTAAATCACTTTATTTACTCTACAAATCTCTCTTACTGCTTGTAGGGAACAATAGTGTAACTCAAAGTCAGAGTACAGCAAGGTAAAGATTGGTATGTTACTTAAATATCTGCTGAAGTCAGCCCAAATGCTGTGATGTGGAGAGGACTGATTTAAATAATCATTAGGCGCTCCTGTGTGGCACTGTTGTATCCCGTGGGTGCTCAGAGGTCACACAGTGCTGTAGAAATGGGTCTGGGGTCTATTGGCCTACATGTATTATTAGCACCTTAAGGCCGCCAGGCATGGTTGGTGGTCTGCTGTGACGCTCTGACACAGGACTTTGAGGTGAACAGGTGGCTTCTTCTGTCTGCTTCATGGACAGTTAAAGAGGTGTTCAAGATTCTGCTGATGGCGTGAATGCGACTGAGCCAGATGCTCAATGTGAAGTAAAAAAAATATGTGCAGTTAATGTGTTTTTTACAAGCTCATGCAGGCTATATACTGTGAAACACGTAAAGGAAGTACTGCAGCCTGTTATTTTCAATGTCGCCTATAAACACTGGTTGTTAACTGTGTAATGGTTTTTTATCAAGATCTGTATGATGGAGGAGGAGTTGAGATTTACTGGGTCTTGAAGCTGCAGTCTGTATTTAATCAGCTCTTAGTATGACAGAGAAAAAGCAGAGTCTTGTAAGCAAGCGTCAAAGGTGTCGGTTCAAATCCTGAAACTTGACACTTGACACATGTCTAATGGAGAATACTTGATGATTGAGTGCTAGTTACCTGTCAACTACATAAAAGCTTTATGTAAACTACTGATCTCTTCCCTTACGTGTTAGATTTTCCTCATTTGAGTGTCTTATAAAGTAAAAGTCTACATTAATGTTACACTGATGCTGCATTATGTTAGAATATGACATTTTGGAGCAGATATTTCACTGACGTTGCAGACTGAGAGGATAGTTAAAGAGAATCAGTCAGTTTGGCAGCAGATGAAGAATCCTCTTGACCCAAACCAGATGACCTCTTAGCCCTCAGGGAGGAGCTGAATGTGGGACTACTTTCACCTGAGAGCTTGCAGAGACCTGTCCAGACACACCGTCACAGGTTATCTGAGACTTGCCATACGTTTAACATGCCAATATCAGCCAGCTAGATCTCTCAGAAACTATCTCACTTTGAAAAAGAGGTTTTCTGAATAGTTATTTAATGATGCTTTTGTGGACTGAAGAGAGATTGGAAATACTAGAATCAAGGGTTATGGTTACAACTTAAATGGGATACCAGACCAAACTAATACCCATATTATTAAAGGAGTAAATTCACAGATTAACTCTATGGAAGAAGATGTAGTTGGCTTTGAGCTGTAAATGAAAAGTACAGAACTGAATGAAAAAATCTATTAATAAAAATGTGACATTAGTCATTGTTAGCCAATCCTAGATCAGACAACTGTCTACCAGCTGTATCTGCTTCATGTGCAGCAGACAGTGCTGAGTGTTACGATGACGTTGAAGCGCACTCTGCTGGACAAACTGTGGCGTAACACTTTTTCTAAACTACCCTTAGCATCATTTTCTGCATGATTTGTTCATCAAAAAACACATTTTCAATTTTATATCAGTCTTGAAAAATTAAGCTTGCTCAATTTTCCTCTGAGCTAGCTAACTAGCTAACTCGTTATGTGCTGCTGCTTGACACAAGGTAGATAGACAGTCTGTATATCCATGCATCCATTATCTATACTGCTAGTCCTGTTGGAAGTTAGGAGGCGACAGGCGTGGTAGGAGGCTGATATGGGGAGTGTAAAGAAAAAATAATGCAATTGTTAAAGATGCTAACTGCTCCCTAAAAGTATGCCAGACTACAGTGCTGGGAACAATTGACTATGCCATGTATATCCTTGTACTTCACAGTTGTTTGGTAATCTTATAAGTCTTTTTTGTTTTGCAAAGTCTCAAAAAGTCCAACAAGTCTACTTGTTAGCATAAGAGGCTATAGTGTTGGCCTAAAACCGTATCTTGGAGTAGCATTAAATAGTGACATTAAATAGCATTTTAGCTACCACCATTTGCAGTCTTTGAAAAGAGGACATGTTTGAATATGTCTCTAGGGTTTGCTCCATGTCCTCACAGTATATAGATTTTTTAAATTATGAGAAGTCACAAGAAGCCTGGGGTCATATAGGATCAGTGCACGGTGTGTAAGTCAAGCTTTATTAGACAGACCGAGTGAAGTCATCCCTCACAGTTCTTAGGGGAGGTCATATTATCCAGGCATTAATAAGGAAACCATTCTTTAAACTCTTGTGAAAAGTGTTAATAACAGAAGGCCTATTAAGACACAGAGGTTAAGAATGAGAGGAGAGGTCAGAGGTCAAGGGGGAAGGTTGGGACTTAGGGATTGCCGCTGCTGTCAGGTTTACAGTTTCACTGCCTGAAGAAAGGAATTCTTGCTGTTGAATCTTTTCTGCTTTTATGTTACCCTCTGACTCTTGGAGATTAAAGAGGGATTTTTATATTTTAGGTCAGAGTTTCATGCTTCTTCAGACATGTTGTCAAAGTTTCAAAAATTCTTGACTCTAATTGCTAAAAATTCAAATGTGATTAAACACTCAAGTCTTCCAGAACTGGACCTCAGTTGTTGAGTTTTATGATCAGCATACCTTCTGTAGCCCAAATCCAGCTTCTTCTCCAACAGTCTCCTTCGTGTTTCTGCTGACTTGCTTTTTTACTCAATGGCTTATTATCACAAGCCTAAGAATATCTGTTTTGACTCTGTCTTTTGTGGTTTGTTATCATTAATGAACCAGAAGTTTTTTAAATGGTCTGAGCGTGTAACAAACACCCACACAAGACCTGAACCTACTCTGGTAAAGTACTTTAGTAATCAGAACTACTGAAATAACATTCTTTGAATACCTTTTGTAAAGAAAACAAGGACAGGTTTTGGCCAATGCCATTGATAGTAAAAGATGCTGACGCTGGAAGGGGCCGGCGGATATGCTTAGGAATCAGCAAACAATGTCATCACATAAGAATTAGGCTTTATTTAAGGGTTTAATATTTGTTTTATCTATATTTACATTCAAAGGGGATAAACAGAAGAAGGCCTTTGCTGTTTTACAGAGCGCCTTCACATCTGGAATCGATGAGTTCCATTGTGCTGTCTGCTAAGCCCTCCAAAAAAGCCAGAAAAAATGTCTTCCAGATGTTTTCTTCCCATTCGTGGTGGAACAGGGGACTATAAAAAAAAAGAGAACTATTGCATTTTTTAAAAGAAAATGCACCATTCTGCGCCGGTTCTAGAGAAGACTCCTAATCGGATAACATCTGCAGCCTTATTGCTGAGTTTGTTAAAATAATAGCAGTGTTCCTTTAGTTTCTGCCAGGTTTGCACATAGCCTACACATTCAGGGTCATTAAAAGGTTCTTTTTGTTTAAAAGAGCCAACTTTATGACAGGGTTAAAGGTCGAGTACAGCTGGTCGGCAGCTGTTTTTCATTTACAGCCTCTTAATATCTGGACAACTCCTACTTGGAAGGAATTTATAAGGATAGGAATATTTGCTTTTTGTCACCGTGGATAAAGTGTTTGCATGAGTCTAACCAAAAAAGCATGAGTTATTCCATGTGTTGTAAATTTGATCGGATGCTAACAGTGGTTTGCTAATGGATGCAACCAAGGTCCTTCTGGTAATGTCAATTCTATACCATAGACTGTATAAGACAATTTGACCCAACCATTGTGGCATCACCCATTGGTTTATTACCCAGCTTTCGAGGCCTCAAGTTTTTTATTTGGTAGTTGCAATGATAGACTGTATAAAAAAGACTTGTTTACTCAGCGACGTCACCCATTGGTTTCTGAAGTTAAGTTTTGAAGGCTATCGATGGCGATCGCCATATTGGAAATGCTGACCCAAGAAGTGGAGCTAAGGCAGGCTTTTAGCCTCCTCGCTAACAGCTAGTGTGCCTGCCTGTCAGTCAAGTCAGCCTTGCCCCTCATTATGCAAAACTGTACAGTGATAGAGAATGACCTATTTAGAATGGGTGTGTATGTGGCTACTGGGGCTTTCGCAGCCAGCCTCAAGTGGACATTCGAGGAACTGCAGGTTTTTAGCACTTATGCACTGGCTTCATTTCTCAAGACCTTTGGTTGCTGCTTGGTTTCAATCTTGTGTCTTGTAAAATAAATGTCCATATTTGTCCTCAACAAGTTGCTTTGGTTCCAACTTGTCAATCAAAGCCATCCCACGCTAAAACATGTCCTACTTTGTTGTGGATATTACTTTTAATATGACCATAATTAACATCAGAACATTATGCTGTGTTAGCAATGACTTTGGAAACATGTTTATTCTACTAGTTATAAAATAGGGCCATTTTACTGAGCAGTCTCCCCCTGCTGGCCAGTAGAAATAATGCAGGTTTATGACACTTGCTCAATGGCTTTACTGTAGCCATTTTATTTTATTTAGACAGTCAGTTTCATTTGTCAGCTCATAATGAACCCAACAAAGCTCCTTCAAAGTAAAACACTGATGAACCTTTTAATTCCCACCAACCAAAGCAACAAAACTTTCTCAGCAAAAATCACAGACACCACTCACTCCTATTAGAGATAATTTTTTAGCCTGACATGTGACTATTTTCCAGGTCCTAGTGGGTTGTTTCTCACTCACCTCTAAGTGGCGATCCCGAGGTTGTGTCCGACTCAATCAGATAAGTGGCAGTGAGAAAAAAATGGCTTCTTGTGTGTGCCTATTGCCGGGCGCAGAGGAAGGAATCTGAGTTAGTTGGACTGTGGAGAGAAGCAGTGACCCTGCAACTGCATGTGCCACTTCGGCCCTGTAAATGCCGGCTTTGTGGAAAGGGGTCTGTAAATCAGCTCTAATGCCTGATAACAACATGGGAGATAAAACAAAATATGCAGGACAAGTTTTTGACCCGGTGTTAGGGTTTAAGAGAGCCTTTGTGCTGCACAAATAGGGCTTTATTTGCCATATTCAGGCCAGTATACTGTCTATTTCCAGGGTAATCAAGGGTCAGATTGGGCCCAGACTAATGACACTGAATGCTTGATCTGAAGCCAAAGGGTTTTCTTTAAAGTTGTTATAACCACAGTTAGTATCTTCTGAAAACAAGAGAACAAAGATGGGTAAATTCAGTCACAGATAACCAAAAGGGACTAAATGTGCCCTCTCTGCTCCCTGAAAAGCAAAAGGGGAGAAAATGGAGACAGTGTTGTCAGAAATGTGAACACAAACACATCAGTGACGTACAAGTTGGATTTGCTACCTCATGATGCAACTCCTGCTCCTTTTATTCATGTCTTTTTTTACAGTATCCTTTGTTGCAGCATGTTGTGCATGGCAGAGTGAAAAAGTAAAGTCTGGTCCAGGCTCACAAGCTGAGAATTCACTTCAGCTGGGAAACAGTGCTTTTCTCTGTAATGGGGTATTATAATCATTGAGCATGGAAAGCAATGTATGACTCATCCTTTCCAACCCCATTCCCCCTTCCCTTGCCAGAGCTTAGCCACAGCCTGGGCAGCAGAAATACTGAGTGTAAGCATTTCTTCTCCAAGAGGGGGAAATACAATGGTTTCTGGTCTTTGCAGAAACTTAACAGTCGCTTGATGATTTCTATTTATACTTTAATATGTGATTTAATTAGTGAGAGCTGGAATGGAAAGGCGGCATTAGAGTAAGACAAGCCTTTGCTTATTAAGTAGCGTTATGTAATTAAGCCTTAGGCTTTATTAGTTTGGTTTTGTTGCAACAAGGGACCCAGCTCCAATTTGACCGCAAACACTAGTCTGTGCTAAAGAAAGCTAATGGAAACATGCGAGACAAAAGAACAAACTTTACACACCAAAGAGACATAAATGTTAAAGCTAAACTGTCTCCTATTTTACATATAAGATTGTAATGTGCTGTCTGGACTTTCTTTCAACATAATGAAGATAAATTCGAAGTCAACACTTTACTAAAGTTTGTCAGTGAAATGTTTGCAGCAAAAGCATTTAGCATGAAAAATTAGCAGGTACAGAGTTAGCTAAAGTCAAGGGAAAGACTGTGGTGTAGGTTTAAGTTATGAAATGTGAAAAGCAGTGAATTGAAGCAGAAAACCCAACAAGTTAATTGTATTAGCATCTAAGCTAAACCACAATATTTTGCTAACGTTAGCCAAAATACTTTTGTAGCAGCAAGCTAACCACACTTGGGTCTCAGAAACAAAGTTTTGTACTTCGTTTGCAGCCACTGAGCTTAAAAACTGATAATAAAACCCAGACTAATTATGATTTGTATGACATGTAAACGGCAAAAGTAAGTTCACATGATATAGTTAGCAGAAACAGCAGTTGTGTTTGCGATCAAATAGTGACAGGAGGCAGAGTGAACCAAGAAACAACATTGAAAGTATGAATCTAGGTCTGTTATTTTGTACTGTATTTCAGTAGGTAGTTATGTTGGTATCTACACAATAATGCAACTGAAGTCCAAACAATAGAGATCTGAAGCTCAGAAGCTTGAATGAAGCACAATACAGGCACAAATTTAAATAAACCCCCAGAGCTTCATAAGGCTTCATCTGCCCATCACTACCAAACAAACCTGACCTCATAATGGACACAATAAGAGGGCTTTTCAGATGTTTGGCTCAAATGAATATTAAAGGAGGGGAAAGGGGGAATTTAATGAAAAATGAAAAAGATCCAAATTAAATCCAGCTACCTCTACAAATTTCTACAAATAATGAAAATTATAAGACCACTAAAACCCAACAATATATCCACACTCATTTAGAAAGAATTTTAATCCAGGGTTCCCCTGTCCAGTGTAGAAGTTGGTCCCTTCCATATCCTGTTTCAGAATAAAAGCCTGTCTCAAACTGTTGCCCATATTTTAACCAAATAACTTAAACAAAAACAAAACCGGCTAACATTTTCAGGTAACTTTATAACCTCTAAATATGAACCAAGATTCCTGCATGAAACACAACATCATTTTACTTTTCATGATACATATTTTAATTATTTGAAGTCAAAGGGTCAGGTGAGGTAGCCTGCTGTCAAAAAGTCACATTAGCTTCCTACAGTAGCATTTGTTCCCTCATGGTGTTGATGTTGCTCGAGTATGACACTGGTTAAAGTGTCAGTCGGAGATGAATTGATGGTTGACTTGGCTGTCATTGCAGCTCAAGCAGATTATTTGGCACTACAGATGGGAATCTTTCTCTGCCTCAGGCTGCAATTATTTAGAGTGTATGTTATCACTTTCACAAGAAATATGATTGATAACATACTGTTCCTTTAGTGTGTTTTTTCATTTAGGTGCTTGTCAGACTTTCCACACCTCCCTGAAGCGGTGCCAGTGCTTTTTAAACTCCCATTCCTTTCCATTTAGACATTGTTGGCATGATTTCTTGCGTAGCTTATCAGAAAAGACCTGCATTTAAATGTCTTATTTACATTTGCTGTGTTGACTCTAGTTGTCAGTATTGGACTGCAATCATGACTGGATTTCAGTTTGATATTTTGATGCATAGTCGCATATAAATATTTTTATCAGAGGCGTTTGGATCTGCTCTTGCAGCTGTTTATTGACCTTCACATTGTGATTGTGTGGATTGGCTGGAAACATCATTTTGTAAATGTTTATGGGTCATCAAGGTTACTCGTGATGATGAAACTCCACCTTTGTTAGCAAACATTTCATATTTGGATTAATTCCCATCGAGAGACCAACGCCTCTCAGACTGGCATGCCAGTTTGACTGCAGCTGGAAAGTCCTCAACAAATGGGGAAAAGCTTCATTATCATGCAGGATTTCATATTTATTAGATCCAGACTCATTGTTTTGAGTCAGTGTGTTGGTGCTGGATAATGGCTATCTGTGAGGGCGGGTGGAGAGGAAATGGCTCTGTAATGTCAGAGCTTCGGGGTGCTCTTTTATCATAAATTTCTCTGCAGTAAGCCATCAAAAGTGCAAGGAACAGGAAAAAATAAAACAGGCAGAGGGATATAAAGTTGTGATGGAGGTTCGAAGATAAAACTGGTTCAATGAAATGACAAAAAAACGAGATAAAAGGATGGGTAACAGCCTTCACGTGTGTCTGAAAAGTACCATTCCTGCAGTTTTCTTGCCGTAAAGTAAGCACTCAGAGGTGCACCGTGGAATCTTGACTCATTTTTTCCATCTTAGTCTGTGGTGGACGGCAGGCTGTGATTTATCTGTACTGCTGTGAGCTGCAGCAGGGAGACAGTGAAGTAAACCATCTGGTATTCCCCCTGTTAAAGCAATAAGGCTCAACTTTGAGCCTCAGAGCACACAGGAGAAGCTCTGTATTAAAATCTCTCTGTTCTTTGGATCATCTTTCAGGTTTGGGTGTTTGTGTTTATGTGGGTCAGGACGTTTGTGGGTGTAGGGGTGAGTTCGTGAGACTGTCTGCACATTCTGTCTTTGCATATTTCTGCCAGGCTACTTGTCATTTTGTGATCAGAGGCTGTGGTAAATCTTTGACATTCTCCATTATGAACATCTACATTAGTCAATCATGACCAGAGGAACAAAGACATAAACAAAGAGATCTTATTTTCCCTGCTGCCTTCATGTGCAGCTCTGAGCTCAGGTCACTGGGTCAGCATCCTGTAATGTCTGGACTAAAACTGACTGATAAAAAGAAACTACAGTGATGCCGGCACATGAGTTCATTTACAAAACACTGTCCTCGAATGCCTTTTTGAGTTCTCACCCTTCATAGTCGCATACTTTCACCTGGCTGCCATCCAAACTTCATCTTTACTCAAAACAAAGCAGCTGACAGTATAATTGCGAATGCTAATGCTAATACTTGGGCATTAAAGTTGGAACTTTTGCTGAACCGCACTTACAGTGTGATGGAAACAAGCTGTAAAAGTGAAGGTAATATAGACTCTTGTCATAACACCCATTGATTGATTCTACATACATTTACATCAGCAGTCTATCTTAATTTTGCTAACGTTAGCTTTAGCCACTTAGCCACTGTAAACCCCAGACCAAACTAGGCTGTAGCAGCCAAACCCATGTGTGTGTTATATCAGGAAAAAGATTTGGAGGGCTTTGAATTTGTATTTTTAAGAGGAAGAATGTGTTTATTCAGTATTTATTCTGCTTTTAATGTGAAATTGTCTCATTTTGAGCAATCTTATGTCATTGAATCATTGGTAGCGCTAATTTAGAATTGTAAATGGAAGTATTTATATTATTTTATATCATTCTAACAATAAATGCACATTTTTAGCTATTATTATTCAGATACTTGTGTCACATCCCCCAACACATGCTAGCTATAGTCATATCTCAGGCTAAAGTTGATTGCTAACTGATTAGCTCTGCTATGTCACATTAGCATTGCTGCAGTTCAGACTGTAGATACTGTAAGACAGTTAGGGTTGCAAAGGGGTGGAAAATTTCCTGTAATTTTCCATGGGAAGTTAAGCTGGGGAGTTTTGGAAATATTCCAAATTGGAAACTTTCCATGGGAATTATGGGAATTAACTGGGAATTGAGGGTAATTTAATAGAAAGGTATCATCCAAGCATAAATATTTGTTTTGTTATAAGGAGACATCCATCCAAAACAATACAATTAAAACAGATTTATTTGTAAGTAGAATTGTATGAAGTGTTAAATATTTTATTGAACAATCAATTCTTTCATTAAGGAACAAAAACATGAATGTTGAGTTAAATATTAGGCTACTCATCCCCCCAACCCAACCCATTCAAAAATTAACAAAAATGCAATCCCAACAAAGTCCAATTCAAAATGTTAAATGAAAAGAGCCCCTCTCCCTCCAAAAAAAGTCCCATTCAACATGCAAATAAAAAAGCATCTTCCCTCAAGCTTCTCAAGCCTAGCCTCTGCAGGATTCTAGAAGTCATCTGTGCATGTGATGGAGGAATGCACAGTGCATGTAGGGGGCGTGGTCTCAATAGCCCTGCAGTAAGCAGTGTGCTATGTGCATGTGATGGAGGAATAGCATAGATATTCAACTGTACTTGCATGAAATCTGGTTGTTTTAGTCAGGATTATGCTAAAATATATTTTCCCCAACTATATTTGAGTTCCCTATTAAGAGCCATCATTCAATTTACTAAATTCCTGGTTTATTCCTGTTAATTCCCATGGAAAGTTTCCAACTTTGAAAATTGCCAGAATTTTGCAAACCTAAAGAGAGGCTATTGTACAAGATTGTTCAACTTTAAGCTTAGTTTGAGTAAAAATAAATGTGTGTGACATTGTTTTGGAGGTTTAAGTTAGCTAAGCTATAGAGGTGTCTATGATAGCTTGCTGTCATCCCATTCAGTTTACTTATGACTTGCTTCTCAGCACTACTTCGTAAGCCTATGTTGTCTCTCACAGGATGTCAACGCAGTGTGTGTAATGCGTTCAATCTAGCATGCGTAATGCCTGCAGGATGATTTCCAGGTCAGTCACATGAAGCAACAACTTAAGGTCAATGTGTTGCTGGAAGTGTGTCCTGGAATTTTGCAGGAGTTATGTGAGGTAAAACGTTTCAGAGAGAGAAAAATAAGACGTATTTCAACCTAAAAAGTACCATATGTTAGGGAGTAGAATGTTCTCGTGGGGTTTTGGAAAGTTTAGGGGGGGTGAATTGGAACATTCTGTTGGGGTTGCGGAATACTTCAATGAGGGGCTGGTTCAAATTGATAAAGTCTGTTTAATGCTGTGGTCAGACTACACAATCTATTCTATCCGATGATCACAAAGCCGTAAATCCATCTGGTGACATGACTGGCAGACAGGTCTCAAAATGAACTTTCTGATTGTGTCAATTTTGGCGTCCCCGGTGGTCCCAAGTGTTTCCTGACAAACAACCCACCTCATCCTACAGTCTTTAACAGTCAAATGTATCCCTCACTGTCATTATTTCCTGTGGAAAACTAGTCTAAAATTGGCTCTCTTCAACTTTTTGTGCTGTAAATTGTCATATTTGACACTTACCCCCTCAAAAAGGTTACAGGTGTTAAAGATTACAATATATGATTTGTCAATCTTGTTGTTGATGGTCGTTTGCTTTTGGACGTCATAAAGACGTCACTGCTAACGTCAGTCTGTTTAATGACCTGTCAAAAACTCCTCATTGTGGCTTTAAGCTGATGTTAGCTAGCATGAAGTACTGTCTACGCTTGTTGCAAATCACCTGAATTTATTATCTTTATTTTGAAAGAGTGCTTTTATGTCTTGTGACTTTAATCATATATTTTGGAGCATTGATACATTAAGAGTTAGAATAAGTCACAAAGTGATAACTGTCTCAACTCAACTCAAGTTTATTTATATAGCACCTTTCATATATAAAAACATGCAGCCCAAAGTGCTTCACAGAATAACAGAGAGACAGAAAACAACAGCAATGGTAAAATTATAAAAGGCTTGATAGTAAATAAAACACTTAAAAATAAAATACAGTAAAATTAATAAAATAAATAATAGTGGAAAGTAAGGTAGAGTTAACAAGATCAGATGAATACAAGAAATAAATAGATAAATAAATAATTAAATAAGATAAATACATCTTAAAGCAATGATTCAAATAATAATGATTCTAATAATAATAATAATAAAAAATAATAATAATAATAATAATAATAACAACAATAATGCAGTCCAGGTCTAAAAATAAATTACTCCAAATTAAAAGTTAGATTAAAAAACAACTGTCCAAGTTGAGCACATTTTAGCTTTCATTCGCTAGCATAAGGAAGTGATTTTGCTAGCTGTATTTCCCCTTAATGAGCAAGAGTTTTTCTTTTGATCTACTTTGAATTTTAAAGAAATAAAGTGCCATAACTTCTCCTTTTAACGGTATGTAGTCATTATATAAGTAATTACAGTCAGGGCCTTAATTGTAACCTCCTGTACTCGTACCGAGACTCCAGCTTCTCAACAGTTGGCCTCAGTTAAAGTTTTATAACCGCATCAGGTGAAATAACAACAAAAAGCTCCGACACCCTCCCTGTCTGTGATGCACTCTAGGAGGGGGAAGTCTCTCATTGGGCATTCTTGTTTTCGGCTGTGCTGGTTTCCAAGAGTGGTGGGGTCCTCTTTATGGCTGCTAATTACTCCTTGTCCTCAGCGCCAGGTCAAGCATGTGCCTGGAGAATCAGGCCTCACTTCAGGAGGAGTTTGAGGAGAAGGAGGAGGAGGATAGGGGGCAGGGAAAGAGCGAAGAATGTTAATCTCCCCCCCATGAAAAAAATCCTAATTCACTGGTCCGGCACCCCTCCTCCTGTCAAACCAAATGGTGCCGTCTGGAGACGCTAAGTGTTGTTACAGAATGTGTGTATTTATGTGTGCGTTTTGTGGAAATCAGGAGAGGATGGATAAGTCAGGGGAAGGGGATACACCACAGTTTTTGGCACCGAGCCAAGAGCGGGATTATGAATCTGGCACTCGAGCTACTGTTCAGAGAAAGGGAGAGAAGCGGTAAAGTGTAGTGAATAAGGAGGGGAAGATTACTGTAAAAAACCCACATCATACCCACTTTTCTCTAACACTTGGTTATGATGTAAGTTTCACCACACATTCTGAATAATTCACTTGTAAGTGGTACACTTTTATGAATTCATCACGCCTTCTTATGCTGCAGCCTCATCCAGCTCATGTCTGACAAACAAACATATAAAAAGACTAAAAGCTACCCCCTGTTTAAGCATATTACATCAAAGATGCAGTGCTTTGCTATCTCATTCTGGGATTACAATTAGAAGTTCCCACTCTGCACAGGATATTGGCGGGTTTAACTGGAGGACTAGAAGTAAATACCCTGCACCTGCTGTACTTAGAGTTTCTCTTTTGGGAAAAGAATTTGATATCAGCAAGAGACGAGTTTGAGAAAGACGAGTCCAAAGTTGTAGATTCCTGTCAGTTGTCCCCACATTTGAACTTTAGACACAGCCCAGCTTTATCCTCCTTTAAAATGTCATGTCCTTGGTTGCACTATTTCATATCTGTGTTGTAAATGCATGTACTTGCAGACTTCAGAGAGGCCCCCTTGGCTGATCTGAGCGTTACTCACATCTGGAATAATGCCACACTGCGGTTATAGAGGCAACGTAAGGATAACATGAGAGGCCAAGGAAAGAATCTGTTTTAATTTATGCATAAGAAAAACTTCTAAAGAACGCTTAGGCTTAAAAGATGCTCTGTGTTTCACAGCAATGCTTTTATGTGTGTTGCAAAAGTATTTAAAGCGCCAGAAGAAGGCGGAGAGGGAAGGCAGACTTGCAAATGTACACAAGACCGTGTCGTATAAACAGTTTCTGTGTACCTGCTCCTTGGATGTGAGGGGGCTGTGGTCAGAGGGAAAGTATTTTTAGTAAGTAGTGTAAGAGGTGTTGGTCCCCCGAGGGGTCTGCCATGTTAAGTGGGTAAACATCTCAGCTTATAAAGGTGAGACTGAGAGCCATACCTGTGGGTTAGGATGTGGTCTGGAAAGGCTTCCGCTGTAAGGTTGACTGCCGCTGACAGAAATCCATGAATGAAGGTGTGTAGTGGAGTCGATACTGTTTGTGCTTGTCTGACAGCTCTTTTTCACTTAGAAAACGTCACAGCTGTTGATTTTTTTTTTGTCTCTGTTCATTACTCAGGAAAAGGCATTTGATGATTCTCAGATGGGCTTTCATTCTGTAGCTCATTTCTGGGCAGAGTTATGTTATGGTGTCCTTTCACCTTCCTGCTCTTTTCCTGTAAGCTGCTAATTGGCCCTCTCCCCCTGGCTCACCTCCAGGTGACCCTGCAGAGGCCCTGTGGTCACTTTTAGATCCTTCGGGGGATCTAAAAACATCCATGAAAAAGCTGATAAAACAGATTATGCTTGAGGAAAAAGGAAATTTGAAATGAGAGGGTGGAACATTTGGATAACACACTGATTGATGGAAGGGAAGAGGGGTTAACAGATATGAAACGAGGGGCACGCAGATGGTAATTGACCACATTAAAAAGCTGCTATTTCTCTTTAATGTTACTCTAAAGATGGTAGGTTCAAATGCTGATATAATTTCCTACTGCTGACACTGACCACTTCATAGCTAACACTACAGTTAGGAAGTGGCTACATGCTAATATTGCTACAACTGTTTGATGATGTGACAAACTTGAATTTTAATGCTTAAAATAGTCATAATGGTAGCCATAAAGTGGCTAGGAAGTTGTCTCTTTTATGCATAAACTGTATAAATAATGGACATAGTATCCCATCTGTTCCTGAGCACTGTTTTGAAGCCAATCAACGGCGGCAGCCATATTGGAAATGCAGAACTCAACCAGGCATAGTGTGATGTAAAGAGGCAGAGTTTGAGCCTCCTAGCCAACAGCTATGTGTTCCCATCCAGGAGTCAAGTCAGTCATGTCCTCATTTGGGTAAAAACTCGTAATCTTAATATCTTCTGAACCGTCTTTATGAGACCGGAGGTTGCCGCTTGGTTTTATGTTATAAATTTCAAGCTAACTATAACATTAGCTAGAAAGTGCCCATAGGAAGATTTACAACCCTATTCTTTAACACCATCAATGATTATTGTTAGCATTCGGCCAACTTCTAGCTACCATTACTGTTAGCCAAGGATTTAAACCTTTCCTGTCATATCAACTGCTTTTGTTAGCATTTTAACACTCCCTAACTGACAGCTGTATTAGCTAGAAAGTGGCTAATACTGCCATAGGTTGGGTAACATGGACCAACTCCTAGCTACCATTACTGTTAGCCAAATCTTTTCTAATCTGTGCTATCAACTGTTAGCTTTATATAATTTATCCAAGTCACAACAATATTAGCTGTAAAGGGGCTAATACTCCAGCAAGTTAGATAACAAGGTAATATTAGCATTTTAACACTCCCTAATTGACAGCTGAATTAGCTAGAAAGTGGCTAATACTACAGTAGCTTGGTTAACATAGTAATGTTAGCATTTGACCAACTCCTAGCTACCATTACTGTCAGCCAAAGCCTTTTTTATCAACGCTATCAACTGCTAGCTTTTTATAATTTCTCCAAGTCATGGTTAACTAGCTATAAAGGGGCTAATACTGCAGCAAGCTAAGGAACAAGTTAGTATTAGCCTTCGGCCAACCCTAGCTACAATTTTATTAGCTAAAGCCTTTCCTATTATATCAAGTCACGCTATTAACTGCTTGTGTAAGCATTTTACTACTCCCTAACTTATTAGCGGTATTAGCTAGGAAGTGGCTGAAAAACAAGAATTGTCTTTTTTTAAAGTTGCTAATCAGTCTACAAGGATCTAAATTATATTATTTGTGAGATTTCTTTCAAATTACAACCTTGAACATAGTTCTTGGTATCATAACAAGCAACTGAGCTTTCCAACTTGAGCATAATGCAGCAGGAAAATGGCAGTCATGTGAATATGATGAATTATTTCCTTCTCAAAAAGCTGCTGATCTTCATGAGATTAGCTTTGTGTCAGTGTAGATTAGCAAGAACAACAGCCCGCTCCACGCATGGGGGTTGAGACATGGCCAGCATTGACTGGATGCAGCTTACAGGCTTCTTATTCCTCTGTGGTGCAGAGCGGCGTGTTATTACGATGCTGTTATTCATATTGTGACAGCCATATTATTATGATGGCTAGTTTGTTGCCTTGAGGAATGCCTTTGAATCATTTATCACCACTTGCTTGTGTGTTGTTGCATCTATAAATTAATAAACTGGCAGTTGCTTGTGGGAAACATCTGATAAATGGAGCTTGTTTGCACTGCTGGTTGAGACGATCTGCGTTTCAGAGAAGTTTAAAACAATAAACAACTTCACAGTCATGGTGCTGGACAAATGACACTGAAATGCGAGTGATGTCCGTGTTATCAGGATTATTTCGAAGCACATGTATGAGTGTTACTCGGAAATCTTTTATAACATTAGTTAATATGAAGTGAGTGTCGGTACCTACCTGTCACCACCAGAGTTTCTTGCACTAAGGCTTATGCAATGATCTGTCCTTGTAAGGAAAAGGGAGATGGAAAAGGGAGGCAAAACTACATGAACGCAATCAACCATTTGCAGATTTTTATACTGCAGTGTGGGGTTAATCTGACATGTTAGCTCCATCCTGTACACAGTGGTCACTGTGTTTAATTGTAGGACAGAGAGGTAATTTCCAGGCCTTGTAAGGACTCCTGGTGCAAACGTCAGCAACTGATTGATCTACCTCCCAAGGAATAAAATGCAGTTGGATGTTGGCAGCGTAGAAAGAATGACTGCAGTGTTGCAGCATCAGGGTTGTGGCTTTGTGGCTGTCTGAGTAAAGGGCAACAACTGTAAGCTTTGCTTTTGGTCAACCAAGGGTCCTTGTTAAAACAGTATTAAATGAGAAGGCTTTTAGTGCCAGTGTCTGTGTCACCTACTTCTCTCATGTTGGTGACACAGAAACTGCAGCTTACAGTGTATGTCTCACTGAAGTTGATTTCTTGAGATGCTCTTGGAGGTATTTTTTTTGCCTCCCAAGCAAGAGTGTGCTGAAACTGAAAGAGTTGTCTTGCCTATTTTTTGTGTCAGCTGCTGTAATTATTGGAAAAGCATGTATGTTTCTGTACTTTTAGCTGTAAAAGCTTTAAGACAAGTTTAAATAACTGCTCACAAGCAGTTACATTTATGCTTCCATTTTTCATGAATGCATTGAACATTTTCTGTGCAAAAATGTAGACTCTGTAATTGATTTCTTGAGTGCTTTTAAGTTCTACCACCCTCAAATAATACATTGTATTGCCTGAGAGTCTCTGGGCTTTAATACTTTTTATTTTAAACCACACCATCCTTTCACCTTAACTCAGCTCTCTATACATTTACTTTTACTCAGTTGCTATAATTTCTCCTGAAATGTGACTTTTTTTGTCATTGACACTGAAGGCTTTCTACTTATTAAGCAATAAGTGTGGGACACAGATCCTGATCAATGATAAGTCAATCAGAGCATTTTTAACAGAACTTAATTTCCCATCACTTGACATCCTGACACATTATTACACTTTCCCTCAGAGGAGATCTCATTAAAAGAGGCTCCGTCATGGTGGTGAATGACAGACATCTTCTGGCTGGTGGGTGAGTTTCTGTCTGTCTCCTCATTACAGGTTGATGACAGACAGAACTGTCTTTTTGTTTAGGTCTGCACCTGCTTACAAAACTGTGTCATCCTGTGGTATGCACCTCCACTAGTTTTGATGTAGTAGTCACTTTGACAAGTGTAGATGTTGGACCAGGTGGATTGTTTGAAACACGTGAGTCCAGGACTTTCATTTTTATACTTCTCTTATATGAGCTGCCATTGAATGTCTCCTTTATATGTTTCCCCTTAAAATTACATTCTCATTCGTTAACATAAAAAGCAGATTTTCTGTGTGTAAAAATATGGGCCATGATGATTCTGCCTTTAAACCAGTTTCCTATATATGCCAAGTGTTGTATAGATCTTACAACATTTCTAGATCAAAGAATTTGCCTGAACTTAAACTTGGGTCAACGTTAGCAGCCGCTCAGCTTGCAGGCCCCAAAGAGATGCCACATTTTTAAGTGAGACTTTGCAAGTCTTTTAATCTCCCAGTTCAAATGTATGACTTCTAGTGAGGTGAGAATCCTACTCCAAAAACCAAGCTGAACAACTAGAAACAAGCTAATGGCAGCTCAGCTGGCAGCCCCTACGGAAGAACCATTTTTAAAAATGTGAAACTGCATTCATTTTTTTAATGTTCTTGGTTTAAACCTCGTCAACGATGTAAAGTAATGGTATCCAAACCTGAAATCAAGCTGAGAACATAGAAACAAGCTAGTGGCAGCTCAGCTGGCAGCCCTCAAGGAGACACTATGTTCTAATATGAAACAGCACATTCCTGGTACCCTAAATTCCTGGTCAAAACCAGGTGAACCATGGATAGTGAGGGAGTCCTTCCTAAAGAACAACCAGAGCATGTAGAAACAAGTTAACAGCAGCTCAGCTCACAGCCTATTCTGATGCCTGGCTTGTATTGGATTGAATCCAGAAACTAAAAATTTGAACTCATATCCACTTTCCTAGATATATTGGCTTGGGCAAGGTTGACAACTCTGTGAGAAGGGAGAACATTACTGGTTATTTAAGGACTGTTCATTTGCAGAGATGACACAATGTGAGTTGGCTTGGGGAATTAGAAATGTCAGCTTTTCAGTAGAACCTCTACTTGTTTCAATTTGTTCCATGCATATCTTTGTGTTCAACTCTTTTTTGTTGAGTAACTTAATAAGCTCTGTGCTGTAAAAACTAATGTTTTGTGTTGACAGAATTTGAGAGTCTTGGTTTTGAATACTCTGCTTGATAAGGTAATAATAAACGTAGCATGCAATCAGACCCCAAGCCCTTGAGTAGGAAGTTTTTTCTCGCCAAATCACCGAACAGCTGTGGATAAATACCTGTGGCCAAAGTGCTCATAAATGGAGACCTTTGTTAAAGAATGTCTAGTTTCTTTTTTCAAATTGATCTTTGCTGCACGTGAATCATGTGTAATGACATCCAGCTGGAGGTTGTTGCAGGGTAACGCAGAATGTACAAACACTCTCTGCTCTGCTCACTCCCCTCTCCACCTTTCCCAGCCTCCCGTTCGCTCTCAGATGGATGAGGCTATTGAACATTTTTTCTCCTCCTGAACGGTGTGTGTGGTCCTTGTAGCCTGACACTAGGACCGCTGTACCTGTGTGTGGGTTGCCTTTGACAGTCCACATTCACATAACAACCCACAGAAAGGCATCTAACAGCAGAATACCACAGCACTTTTGCCTTTGTCTTACTTTATTTTGTAAACTCCTGTGCCATAAATTCCTTTTGTTTAGTCCCCTTCCTCACTTTAGTGTTTACCCTCCTTTAAAAGCACCCTGTCCCTATAGACACAACCCAGTGTCCTTTTCAGTCCAGATCAGTGCTGGGACAAGGCTGGATGCTTGTCATTGTGCAGCTTGTTGTGTGTGCATCTGGCTGCAGGAACAGCTGTTTGTCCTGGGTGGTTTTGGCGTGCGAGAGGTGCGGTCCAGGGTCAAACCCCATGTCACATTGTTGCGACCCAGTGTTCTCCTGTGGTGGCCCGGTCGCAGCCGGGACGACCGGCCTGAAAGTGTGCTAATTGCATGTTTGTGGCCTAAAGGGAGGCAGTGGTGGATTCAGCGTTACAGGGAGCTGAATGGAAGGATGGGCTGTGCTGCAGCTGTAACCCATGATCATGGGGATCTATAAATGGGCACATCTCTGTTTAGAGTCAAAATGGATAACTGAAATCTTCTGGGAACCACAACAGCGAACCCTCCTGCTGAGTAACTAGGGCTTCTGAGTCAGCAGGGAGCAGAAAAGGGAGGGAATGGTTTGAAAATGGGAGATAATTTAGCCTCATTTGATAAGCGTAAAGTATGGGATATTTTATCTATATATGTGTTGTATAAACAACATGATATATGGGTTGGGAATGTGTCCTCAGGTGTTCAATTTAGGTGGAATTTCAACCCATTTTTAGAAAAATCTGACATCCCTTTCTTCTTTCTCTCTCCACAGCGGAACCAGCAGACCTCTTGAAGATTTTAGATTTTCACAGTTTACCCGAGGGTGTTTCGAAAATAACGGGTTTGTGCGCAAATAGGAGGTCAACGCAAGGTTCAGATGTGGCGTACAGAGTATCCAAAGAGGCTCAGCTCAGCGCCCCCACCATACAGCTGTATCCAGGTGAGTATCTGACTTGAAACACACATTCTTTTTCTACCTCAAAGGACCAACACTATCAACTATTTTCAGTTTTCTCCAAGCTTTGTAACTTTCCTCTTCAGAAAGTTACCAAACTTTTTCAAAAACAGACAAAATTCTTCATTTTTTTCCCACCTTACTCTCCAAGTGAGAAAAGATGCTTCTCTGGCTGAATTTGAAACCGCCTATGACCGTCCTGCTTGGTCCATTTTACGGTACACTGGTGCCAGGCTTCACTGGTTTTAGATTTTGGAAAGAGGAAGTGGACAACGACACAGCTGATCGCAAAACTGCTACTGTATAGCATCCATATATGGTTTTAAAACAATAAGAAGTGCTATAGGTAATCTTAGAGATAGGTAACGCTTCTGTAATGACCGTAAGTGACAAGATTCACCGATGTTTCTTAAGCACTACTCCACTGTAAATGCCACAGAGTTCGATCTAGTTCCCCTTGCGTTATATATAACTTTGCTTCGGATACGAAACGTTAGCTTTAGCCTAGTCACAGTTGTTAATAGTCATCTTAACATAAGAGTAAATGAAAACAGAAAAGTTAGAAATGATACTTACATTTCTATTCTTCCGTCACCAACGGCCTGTTTTTGCTCTCCGTATTTCCCATGGGCCGTGAAATGTTAGCGCCATATGTTAGTAAGGGGGTATTAAGGGGGCGGCAGTAGCTCAGTCCATAGGGACTTGGCTTGGGAACCGAAGGGTCGCCGGCTCAAGTCCCAGCATGGACGAAGTTTGGCAAGTGGACTGGTGGCTGGAGAGGTGCTGGTTCACTTGCCTGGGCACTGCCGAGGTGTCCTTGAGCAAGGCACCGAACCCCCAACTGCTCTGGGTGCGCTGGTTGACGGCAGCATCCTCACTCTGACATCTCTCCCTAAGCATGTTCACTGCATGTGTGTGCATTGTATGTATATAACCAAAAAAAACAAAAAAAAACTGTATGTGTAGCATGTCCAAAAATAGCACGAGTGAAAAAAAATTAATTTCCCCCCTGGGGATTAATAAAAGTACCTTTCCTCTTAAAGCTAGGGTTGGTAGCCACATAAAACTAGCATGAATTTGAATGTAGCATTTCCTCAGGACTCCGTCTAATCCCCCCCCCCCTCCCCTTAGAGCTCCTCCAAAATGATGGCCCTGCTCACATGCACGAGCGCCGCTGATTTTGCGACCATATGATTGTGACTGATTCATAACCTTCCCTCAGCACAGTGTTTGTATTTTGCACTACGTCAACTCATGTCTCACTCAGCAGTAAGAAAGTACCAAAACATTATCATAGTGAAAGTTAAAACACAAACAAACATGAAATGTACGCGCAGGAGGCGGGCAGAATGGCAGGACAGGATTTGATTGGTTTCATAAATCAGATCCTAGCGGCAGGGATTGGTTGGTGTTTTCCCAGGTTTACTCCGGCTGTAGATAGCAATTGTGTGACATAAAGATAATTTAAATCAGTATAACAAAAAGTGTATCTAAATCTGACTACCAACCCCAGTTTTAACTCTGGACCACACTCCAACACAGTAGGTGGCGGTAATGCACCAAAAAAATCCCCTGCCATAAAATGGAACAAAAGTAGAAGGAGTAGAAGTAGAAGACACTCCTACATCCTGGTATTTTTGGCTTACTGTTGATTTTGCCAATTTACATACTGCATACTGCATCCTACATTTTGGCCAAATAAGTCTGTACTGCTAGGACACAGGCGGTCTCAAATCCAGCCCCTGAGTTCATCTTCCCTCTACAGTCCTGCCATCTGGTCAGCTCTCTGACCTTTGACCCCACGTTGTAGTAAACTGGGATTACAACATTTCAACATAGCTGGAAAGCAATTTGTATTAGTTCCCACCTGGCCTGCTCCTTTGCTCTCCCTCCAGGTAGAACTTTTATTGGCTCCTGTAACTTGATTATTTATGCCGGCTCTATCTTCTCTTTATGAGATTTTCAGCAGGGTACGCCCGCTGTTTCATCCTTCACACCCTCCTGTAAACGTGTTTACCCTGTCGCTAAAACACTCAGTCTGTCCACAGCTTTCACTGTGAGCCTTGTACTTGATTCTTAGTCATACATGCAGATGTGAAAGAAAATGAAGGGATGAGTTAAGATAATGCATGCAATCCCCTCTGGAAACACACACCAGATGCATGAGGAATCCAGGCCTGTAATATTTGATGCTGGAGGAGGAGCCGGACGATGGAAAATCAGTGAAAAGAGGGGTGGTGAAGAGGAGGGAAGTCTGGGGTTCCACTTCTGCCTTGTTCTGTTGTGCTGACGTGGCTTTGGGTTTCTGCTCTATGCTGCGCTGCAGTAGCATTTTCCTCCTTCTCCCTCTTCGGCAATCTTTCCTCCCTCCTTCTTCTCTTCTCTTCTCTTTCTTTATTTTCCCTCCAGCGCCATAATCTTTCCCTCTATGATTTCTCTGCTACCCTGCAGTGTTTTCTCTCTTTGTGTTTCTTCTCTCTCTTTGGTGGAGATACTTTCTTTTTTTTTGTTTTACAGTAGAGAAACTCGAAACCGTAATTCTGCAACCCGAGATAACCTGTGTCTGAGATGATTGTGATTGGATTCCCTGCAGATTAAAGACAAAAAGAAGAGCATGGATGTGGTTTAGAAGCATAAAACAGGGGGAACTAATAACCCTTCCTGTGAGTAAATCCCCCCCACAAAGCTTGGGTTGGATGATAGCCCCATTCATGGTCCTCTGAGGCGTTGCATTGGCCTTAGTGGACCTTTGATCCATGTCATGGCTCTTCTTTGGGGCTTAAAGTCGGCCTGCGTGCCCTATCATGCTCCTCAATCAAACAAATACTCTTCACTTTGAAGCTCTGTGACAGCAGAGCCAGTGTGAGTCTCCGTTTAGATACGCACGCTGTAATTACACACCACTCTGGCTCATCCAAAATAACAGTCCACATAAAACAAACCAGCTTGGAGGAGTTCATCACAGGCACCACAAAGTCTTTAGGTGCAAGCGGAATAAACTAGCCGTCTGTGGCTGGGAGACCTTAAAACCCAGGCGAGGCGTCTGTGATGTGGTCGCCCTCTCGCCTCGACATTAAGACAATGCACAGCTCATATATTCCACAAGGCAGCTCCACTTCTGAGCTCATTTCACCCAACGCTTTTCCCCCCTTTAACAAACTTTGCTACTGAGTTATGACTCTGGCTCGCAGCCTGGAGGTACAATTTGCCTGAATTATCAGCACAGCGTCCTGTCTCCTGAAGCCAAAACAAAGCCACATACAGAAAACAAAGGCATACTAATTTTTCCTCCTTCTGTTTTGACTCTTAATGTTTGTGATTCAAACCGCAGAAGCTCCGATTGAGAAAACACTGGCCCATGACCCCGTAACCACAGACAGTCTGTGATGATGTGTTGGAAAAGAGCGAGTGCAGACATGCAATCATTAGGCAAACATGTGGAAGGGATGATTCATTTGAGACTACAGAGGCAGTCTGAACAGAAGGGACCTTTCTTACCTTAATTAAGTGAATGAGAAGTGAAGGAACGGGGTGATGCAGCCGTCTGCCCTCATTCCACTTTAATACCGAACACTTCCCATGTCTCATAAGTCTTTCATAAAACTCTCTCTGTGTCCTGACAAATCTATGAATAATACTTGTATAAGTGCACATCATTGACTGTTTATAAAGATGGACGACATGTCTCCACCTCCTCCCATTTCACAAAAGTGAAGCCAAAATACAACGGCAGAAGAGGTTGACATTTTGCGCAAGTGATTTGGGGCCAAAGTCAATGCAGTATAGGAATCAGCTTAGCTTCCATATTTACTTCTGCTGACGCCCCCTCTGCTAGCCAACTCACACGTTTAACCTACCAATGAAATGACAAAGATCTCTGATGTTAGCACAGTCCACAACACACTGACAGTTATGGAAAGTTTAAAGACTTGAGTGTCCGAATTGGTCACTTTTTTTTAATATCCATTCCCCCTACACTCTGCTCATCCAGGACACATTTTTTAACAGAGCTGTCAATCATAGATACACCTTTTTGTTACATCCAATAGCTAAACTTCTTAGAAAAATAGCAACTTGAATGTTAATTAGCTTGATGAGAATAAACTATAATGATGAAACCATGTTTGAGAAAAATACATTCAACGCGTTTTGTGATTTTAAAGTTTGACCCATGTTCCATCTGTCAACATGGAGGAGGCCGGCTTTATGTCATATACTGCAGCCTGCCAGTAGGAGGAGCTCCACAAATGTGGGCTTCACTTATGGGTAGCTGTTATGTTGTCCATCTTTTTTACAATCTGATGCACACATATAAGTTCAAATTGCCAGATATCACTCCTTAACAAGGTTTGAGTTACTTTGAATGATACAGAACAGTAAATATAAGCACAAACAACAAGTTAGGAAAGATCCATACAGCTAGACTGATGAAATAACGTTTAGGTCCTGTTTAAACGTAGTCATTCGAAAATGGGAAACTGTTGCTGCATTTTGGCCATTCATTGAAATGAATTAGAATTTCATTTTTATTCCAAAATACAAAAAGATAATTACAAAAATGATGATAGCAGTTATGAGATTCTGCATGAAACTTTTAAAATAGTGATGCACGACAGAGATTCTTATCATTACAGCCAATACAGATAATAACAGCAGCCTCTGCTCTCTAATGTCTCTGTAGTATCAATTAAAAAGATTATCTCCTTCACTTTCTAGTGGTTTTGTCCTCTCATTACCACAGAATGTGTTATTTATCACCTTTAGATCATATAATTTTGTCCTTAAGAAATGGAAGGAGGGTCATTATGAGAGGCAGGAGTAATCAGATGAGGAGCATCAAATGAACCCCCTCTTTTTTTATGCCTTTATATGTAATCCCCCCCAAAAAAGCCATGATTACTTTGGACTCTTTCTCCCTAAAATCTCAGACTGTCTTTAAACACTGTATTTTTAGAGGGGCCTTGAACTTGTCACACTTGTAATTTCAGTCCTGCCTCTCCATAAGAACCATCCAGGATCCTTCCCCAAAGCACAAAGAGCACACTGCTAAAGATAGACAGGTACACGTTTTATCTCTGCAGCAATGTGCAATCCCGCTGGAATGCCGCTTGCCTCATCCATGAGGAGGGATTTGGACACTGTGATGACTGAATGACCAATTACAAGACTTTCTAGCCCATTTACCTGCTTGTATGCACACTGACAGATGGAGGGATGATCTGCCAAAGTGCTGGCATAACTCCTGCCCCTCCCTGACTTCTGAGGCATTCTTCCTAGAGACTCTTTAAGATTAAAAATTAAGGTGTAGATGTCAAATGCTGGGGTGAAACGGAAGACAGGGTTTCAAACTCCTCTTACGCTGTAGGTAGTTCTCCCACAGCACAGTCCAGGGGAACATTTAAGCTAGTAAATCACACTTTTCAAAATGACAGGCGACTGTAAATGGTTATTCAATCTTGAGGAAATTGTCGGGTTAATTTGCTGCTTGAGCTCCCCCAGACTTTTTTAAAGTCAGACTCTGATGGGCGGCAGGGTTGCCAGTGTAAACTCCCAGGACTTCTGGCACCACAAGCCTTTCCATTCCCACGTGTCCACATGCACAGACACACACTAAATGAGGAGTGGGCTATCTCTCATCTGGTGGCCTGAAGTCGCATTTTGAAAGACGCATTCCAGAGAAACCTGAGCCTCACCCCCGCTCATACTTTACTTGAAAGTCCTAAAGAGAAAGTATCCTCAATTTTCTACTTTCATTACCTTTCCTTTTCTCCTTGTCCCCTCGAGGCACCTCGGCCCTCGCTCTGTTGGGACACACAGCACAAACATGAATCAACAAATGAGAACCCTCACAATGTAAATACTACTTAAAATTTGGAGACAGTTTTACTCTAGTTCCAAAAAAGAGCACCTTTAATTCTCAAATTAGTCACTTTGACCCCTCCTTTCTGTGCCACCGTGTCCCTTTCACCCCACAGCTGACCCTTGACCTCCACAAAAACAGCTTGTCCTGAGCCAGCGCTGAGTCATTGTCTCTATGACAGACATGCAACAGGAAGTAATGACAGACGTTACTTCATCCAGGTCTTTGCTTTGGCATTTCCCTTCCCATCCTTTTTTTTTTTTTTTGCATTGTAACACTTTGATTTCAGAATATCCTTCTTAACTCTATTCATCAGCAAACAAACTCCTCCAGACAAGATTTTTTGAATGCTCGTCTGATTTTTTTTCTCCTTCTTTCTTCCCCCCTCACACCTTCCTGTTGAAGCATCTGTCAATTAAAGCGATGCTTCTCATATGATGCCAAGCTGAATTCCTGTGGGAGCACGCTGCCAAGGCATGTGCTCTCCGCATGATGTGATTTGAAGCCTGGCATTAATGAAGGAATCATAGGAAAAGGCAGGAAGACGAGGAAGGAAGGCAAACAGACACTCAGATGGAGGTTGGGTGGAAGTCTCTTCAATAAATGAAAGAGGGGTCAGTTTCGGAATTGGGTTCAGGAGCTTCTAATCTACATTCTTCCTTGTTTTTATTGCTTTTAAATCATCCCTCATTACCTCAGGTGTCACATGGCATTCTCTACTTATAGAAGAGAGCGTCTCTGATTGGCAGGAAAAGTTCTGTAAAAAAGTTGAGGTGAAAATTTTGGCCGTCATGCACCCCAATTTTGGAAATTTTCAGGAAGCTTGCAGGATGAAAAGAGTGCATGTATGAAAAGGCTATAGACTTCACTTCACTATACTTAATAGTCAACTTTTACCATTGACTTCCATTCAAAACTCTATTTCAGAGATCCATAATTCCAATGTAACACATGGCATTTTTGCCTTTTTATTAGATAGAACAGCAAAGAGTTATGGGCTGGTAGTTAAACTATTGATCACTGTGACAGACTATCCCTTTATGCATGGGGAGCAGTTCAAGCTGCAAGAGCAAAACGTTTCATTGGACATGTAAATTTAGAATGGTTGTGATTCTACTAAATGATGACTACCTCTGGCATGGAAGTCTAAATGCGCCCCATATACAGAGGCTTTAGCCCTCATCCTAGAGGTGGCAGGTTCCATTCCAGCCTCAACCATTTACTGCATGGCCTCTCCCACTCTCTACTCCCCACATTTCCTGTCTCTCTTCAGCTGTCCTATCCAAAAAAAGGCAAAAATGCCCAAAAACCATATCTTAAAAAAAACAAAAGAAAAGATGACTATAATTTAGTTCTCACTCAAAAAGTATTTATATCAAAAAATCTTGCCTTATCCGCTGTCTCTTTTTTCACACACAGCTTCTGATTGGCCACCTTAACCAAAGTCACTCCTATCAAGCACTCACTTTAAGAAATAGTGAGCTTTTACCATTGACTTCCATTCAAAACCCATTAACAACTTCAACAGTTTAAATGTCATTTGGTCAGAGTTGAAACGGGTAATGTAATTTTATCTGGTTAAATTCTATTTGATAATAACTTCAAGTAACTTTCTGTCTTGAAGAAAGTATTTTAAATGTCTAATTATATATTCTTTTGAGCTGGAAGTGAAACAGGAGGTTTTTGAATCTTTCCCAGTGGTGATTTTTTTTCTGTCCTCTCCACTGTCTCTTCTCAACCCAAGTTTTCTACGCCACATTCCCTCATAGGCATCTTTTTCCAATTGCATCTCTCACTTTGCTGCCAAAGTCACACCAGTGTAGCCCTTATCATAAGAAATAGTGAACTTTTACCATTGACTTCCATTCAAAACTAGATTACAGTCATCAACAATTCCAATTTGATCTGTTAAAATTTGACATTGAAGGTGTATTTTCTACTGTTTCATGACACCTTTTCCTCATTTACATCAATTCAGCTTAATTTCTTCAGACAGATTTGATACAGGAGCTTTTTGAATCTTTCCCAGCAGAATTATTTGTCTTTCTTTTGCCTCTATCTTTCCCCAACCTCAGATTTCCACATCACGTTCCCTGTGAGGCGTCTTTTTCTTCACCACTTCTGATTGGCTGCCTGAAAACAAAGTCACTCCACTCTAGCATTTTCCATCTATTATTCTGAAACCGAGGCAGAGGAAAGGGGGTCTGATGGCTGCACGAGGTGCTACAAAACCACTGCAGCCACAAGCCCTGCCTCTCTTTTCCGGTCGTCTGGAAATCTCTGCTGTGCAATCCCTGAACACCAAGAGTCTGCTACTGGAATCCAAAGGGGTTTCTTTGCTTATGTTAAGCCTAATCCAGATAGCTGCTCTCTCATAACAATAGTGGTTTGTGTGAAGTCAGATTGACTTTGCTTCTTTTTTTTCCAAACCAAAATGATCAGAGGGCTTTGTCTGCCTCAAGTGTAGTCTGACCTCCACATCAGAGCGCAGCCTCCTCAGATGGCTGGAAAAGGCCGCCCTCTTTCTGGGGTCCTGAGAACTCCCCACTAAGGGAATCTGTCGTGCAGATGTGCCTCACACTGCGGTAAAATGGAGGAAACACTTAAGACTGCTTGTGGAAGCATGCAGATGGAAGCAACACGTAATTTTCTCAAACTTTCCCACCTTTCATGTCCTAAAAGTGAAGATTCTCACCACCTCCACACTCATGTATCTGTGACCCTTTCTCCTGTACATTCTTTTACTCCTTTTACCCCCTTTTTTAATCTCTGCTGGAGCGTCTCGGCGTCTGTTAGATCAATCAGCTGTGGAAGAATGACGTGGAGAAGAGAGGCTTGCAGGATAGTTTGAGGAACTCTCTCAGGGTCACCTGCTTTAGTCATTATGCGTCTCATTCTGTGAAGTACTTCTGCTTGGAAATTCTGTGTATTTTTTTTTCTCTCATCGGCCTGAAGCTTGGCAGCCATCCCTTCAGATTGATCCTATCGGCTTACCTTTTTGGCAACTAAAGATCCCAAATGTTTCCCTTTGGTGCTTAAAGGCCATCTTCCCAAATCTCCCAATCTAAATTAAAGGTTTTGTCTGTT
Organism: Notolabrus celidotus; assembly: GCF_009762535.1. Lineage (NCBI taxonomy): Eukaryota > Metazoa > Chordata > Actinopteri > Labriformes > Labridae > Notolabrus > Notolabrus celidotus. The sequence goes on from NC_048290.1 coordinate 6,245,376, forward strand.
TTTGGAACATTTCTCTCCTACATAATCAGTTCATTCTCCAGACTCCAAAGAGAACATCCTGTCTCCCAAAATAATAAGATTACAAAACTCTGAGCACAAACATAGTTCCTTCATTGGATGATGAATGCTTGCCGCTACTTTTAACTCTCCAAACTCTTTCTTTCTGCGTCCAACCCACCTTCTGCCTTGGCAGGTGATGTGTTCCCTGAGGACTTTTCCATCATGGCTACAGTGAAGCCGAAAAAGGGCAGCCAGTCCTTCCTGCTGTCCGTGTACAATGAACAGGGCATCCAGCAGCTGGGACTGGAGGTTGGCCGATCTCCAGTCTTCCTGTACGAGGACCACACGGGGAAGCCCAGCCCCGAGGACTACCCGCTCTTCAGAGGAGTCAACCTGGCCGATGGAAAGTAAGTGCAACCATTATGGGCTTTACTGACGTTCATTTATCCTTTTAAACACACGAACATGAGCCAGTTTAAGACTTCTTTTTCTTTATACGTCTTCCCCTGTAATCACAGTCCAGGTGGATGTGTCAGGCTTTGATGGAAGGTACAATTTGCTAAGCACAACTTGGCCTGGATGTGGTCTTTTGAGGCAGGCAACCTTGTCGGGGTTGACTTGATATTCTGCATTAAATCCCTAACACTTGGTGTATATTGGCAAAGTGTTGTATGTTCCAACTTATCAAATAACGCAGCTTGTTCAGTGACCCTATGTTCAGAATATAACTATGTAGATATCCATATAGGTAGAGTTAGCATCATCAAAAATGCTATGTCCATTGAGACTTTGGAAATTAGGGGTCTATGATGCAGAACAATCAGCTACATAAGGTGCATTCGTGAAACGCCACAGTTTGGTAAGGCAAGGCAAGGCAAGGCAAGTCAGCTTTATTTGTATAGCGCATTTCATACACTAGGGCAACTCAATGTGCTTTACATTAAAACATTAAAAACATTGGAAACATTCAGACAAGCATTAAAGAGCACAATTAGAATGACAAATATAAAAAAAAACAGAAAAAAGAAAAGGAAAATTACAAATATATTAAAAGTAAATTTAACTTTTAAAATTTGCATTGCATTGTTAGGTTTAGGGACAAAATGTACATGGTTAGGTTTAGGTCATTAAAGCAACATTCTAAACTAAGTCACCTTTTGGTTTTTACATAGGTACAGATGCTTCATCCCTTGTTTGACAAAGTTTCGTTCTTAACCATTTCTCATTTGTGTCAAAATTTGACTTCGTACAAACCATAAAGGTAGAGTTAGCAACATTAGGTATGCTATATCGCAATACTTTGACCTCCAATATGATATCGATATTTCAACTCTTAATATCGATATCTTTGTTATAATAAAACTCGCAATTTAGCCGAGTTGGAACCAAAATACAACTTCAGTATTTCAAAAACAATAAAGTGGAAAAGTTGTTTTCAATCAAATAGTTTTGACTTAATTTGTCCTTTCAATTTTGAGTAATATTGTGTGATATACATAAACACCATCCCTACTTTTTCTTATTTTATAATGTAGAATATCACAATATATCCCAATATTGTGATATCGTGATATATCGTATCGTAACCCAAGTATCGTGATGCGTATCGTATCGTGAGGTTCTTGGCAATACTCACTCCTAATGTGCATCTAGACTTTAAAAATCAGGTCTAGTTAATGAAATAAATATTTAATGTCTTCTCAGTTTTCAAATTAAAGCTTACGTCAAAACATCTCTTATTTAATGCAGAACAATCAGCTACATGTGGTGCATTCGTGAAACGCTACTGTTTGGTAAAGTTTACTGACAAAATTTACATTGTTAGGACCAGAAATTGATTGTGGTCTAAGTGTGAAGAAGCACAAACATGCTAAATGGAGTCAGGTAACTAATGCCAATAAGTTGTGAGACATAAGTATGTAACATAACTGCCTGATATACATTATACAACAAATGTATGTACCGTACGTAAATGGTGTTACGTAAACCTAGTTACGTACGCAACAAAACCAAGGTATGCTGCGTAACTTTAAAACAAGGCAACCTTCTGAAAGAAGTCATGGTTACAAAGATATCTTCACACGGATACAAACATCTGGTCCCATGTCGGAAAAAGTTATGGTTTGACCCATTTATCTCCCAAGAAGGAAAACCAAAGCAGACTTTCGTGAACATCCAGTTACATTACGCAACTGGCTTTAACAGCCATCCAAACAATAAGCCAGTGAGTGTCATTTTTTTATGTGTTGCTCCACTAACCAAATCTGCCAAATTTGACGTGTTGGGAATAAAAACAAGCTGGTATTTCATTGTCTAAAATGTGGGCCTTTGGCTAACCAGCACTGTGTGGAATCAAGTTTATGTCACCAAGAGAAGAGTCAAGTGTGATTCTGTTTCCCCCTCTGACAACAGACTGGGATGAATTTGAATTTGAACAAGAGGCCAAACACAAAAGAGGCTCTAAATGGTGTGCAAGTGGGAGGATTGTAATCTGGTAAGTGTGTGAATTAACTGCACCTCCTTTGTTTTTCAGATGGCATCGAGTGGCCATCAGTGTGCACAAGCAGACCATCACCCTCATTCTGGACTGTAAAAAAAAGACCACCCAGAAGCTGCTCCGAAGCCCCAACCCCATCATCGATACCAAGGGAATTATAGTGTTTGGAACTAGAATACTTGATGAAGAAGTCTTCGAGGTAGGAATTATACTCTTACTTTTCCCTCTATAATTTATTACATTTTTGGACATTTTGTACAATTTTAAGTTTCAGTGTGTGCCCAGTTGTTCTTTTCTAACTGTGAGATTCATTGGCTGACATTTAATGAGTGAATTGAGGTTTGATATGGATGCAGTCACTCTTTAAATGCTATTTTCAATGCATTATGAAACAAGCCAAATTGAGTCTGTTTTCAAATTCTCTGGTGGAATAGATATAGGCCAGATCCTCTATTCTGACTACAGTGTTGGCACACACGGCTGTGGTTCAAATGGTCATCCCCAATCCCCACTCTGAGCCTCACTGCATCGACTGGGGATAGCGGTAGCCACCACATCTTCCATCCACAACATCTAATCCCCAAACACTGCCACCCAAGCGTACACATGCACACAATCACAAATCAAATTAAACATCACGTGCCATGTATTGCCAAATCTGCCACATAAAAAACAAAATGTCCTGGAATCCTCTTCCAGCTCTCCAACTGTGCTGCATTTGTTTCCTGTTTGAGTCTGCATCTGCTTTTTGCTATTCTGAAGTTTTGCCTCATTGTGACTACTATAGCTTCATCCTGAAAGATAGATTTCTCTTTGTGGTTTCATGTCTGGATTCTCTTTCTGCAACATTTTTGTTTATAGAGATTATTTTTAACAAGCACTGACAGGTCCTCATCGTTAGAGTGAGGGCTTTACTTTTCCTTTCCGCTCTTTCTATGTGTATGAAAGCTTTGTGGCTGGAGATGAAAGACCGATGTTAATCTAGCTAATGACAGGAAAACATTTGTGGGTTATTTTACTACCTGGAGATACCTGATGTGCATCACAACATAGGACACTTTTTGTTTCCCCCACTACATCACTGTGAAGAATCAGAATTAGATTGGTCGGTGCCTAAAATGGGCTTTTGTGTGGATATTTGTGCCTCCTAAACATGACCCTTTGGAGGGACACACACACACACACACACACACACCACACAGAGAGGCACAAGGCACAAGGAATAGTGTTGTCTTTGTCCCGTCAGAGTTGTGCTTGTTTAAAGGGGGATTAGTCTGTGAGGCTGAGGCCCTCAATAATAATTAGTAACAGAGGCTGACTGATGTGACTGATGCTGAGCCAGGTGACCTTTAACCTCACTGCTGCCCGACGGGAACACACAAAAAGACTGAAATATGACATCACCGACCCTAAAGTCGGCCTGCTGAGCTGCTGGAGAGATATATGATGGGGTTTGAAAATAAAACTTCATGTTTTGCCCTTATTACAAACCATTAAAGCTGCACCACCAAAGCCAGATTGCTTCATTGCAAGGAGGACATACAGCATGATTGGTACTGTGTCTGTATTTATTAAGGACAGTTTTATATCACATGGATTTTTCCTGTCTACTCAGTCCTATAAATGTAGATGTGTCTGCCCTGTTTTGTAGGTGACCATGGAAAACCCTTTATTTGATCAGTGATTTTTGGCAGGTTAGGCCTCATATCCATGATGTCACTTAAAAACCAAATCACAGATATGTATGATTCAGATTCTGTAAGTTAACGTGTTGAAATTCTGTTTATGGAGACAAACATGACCCAGAGTGTTTCTATCAGCAATATAACTCATGTTATTTTGATACAGAGTCGAGACAGGAAAATTCTAAATCTTAACCAGCTATCATAACCACAGAAACAGACCCCTTCTTATCGTGGGAACCGGCAGATATTTAGCGAGAGATGTGTAAAGCCCTCCTGCTGTGTGTCTGCCAGTTGGGAGACAGGACAGGCTCCAGTGAGTGTAGAAAATGGAAAATATGCCACATAGTTTCCAAATTGTGCTCAGGCGCTGCTGCTCTCTTTTCCCACCGGTACTCCCGTTCCCCCCCTCTGAAGGTAGGAACTGATGCTGTGTTGACTTTTGCCAGAGTCAGTTACCAGCGAGAGGTGTTGAGCATAAAAACACACAAAAAAAAATGTTTTTGATGTCACTGACAGGCCAATTAAATCAGTTGACTCTGGAGCCTGCAGTTTCTCTTCAGAAGAACAGCATGTGAACGTGGAAGTCAGGAAAAAGAAGAAAGAGAAAAGGCACTTTGAGTTTTGTCTTTGGAGGAAGCTGCTTTTGACAGCTTTTCTCAGGTTTCTCTCGTAAGAAAGAGTACTGAAGAAGAGATAATCAAACAGGAGAAGAGTTGAAACAAATCAAACAAGCACCAAAATGTCATACTTCTATAGAAGACTATTAGGGCCTTGCAGTTTTTTTATATTTTGTACATGAAGATGAAAACATGTTGTGAAAATAGTGCAGAAAAAATCAGAGTAGAAAGCTTTTTTAACACCTTTAACTTCTACTATTCTCCAGATTTTGGCTTTGTCCTGAAATTGCAAAATAAATGCTAAGTTTTGTCTTTTAAATCTGTTTTGTCTGTTTAAATCAAAGCCTTAGAAAGTACAGAAGGTGTTTCTTCTGTTGGTTTGTTCTTTCCAATGACTGAATAAATACTGAAAGGTTAAGTACATAATGAAATGCAATTTAGAGTAACTCTCTTCCCCCCTTACGTCTGGCCTCAATAGTCTTCCATACTTTTAATGCTACGTACATACTGAGTCACAGTCCCTTGGCCTGTAAACTTCTTCAGTGGAACTTTTTTCTGTATATGCAGCAGACAGGAGTCATGTGGTACGGACTGTATGCTGAGGTGGTTTGTGGTTTGGTTTCTAGCATGGTTATTGTGGTCTCAAAGAGAGTCTTTGCCCTCTAAAGCTGCCAAAGTGACTTTTTTTTCCTCAGTAGTTTGAATAAGGGCGCTATACTGTGTGCCGGTAAAGACTGTGAAGGTAATTAAGGTGATAGTTATGCGAGGGAGGACAGGTACTTTACCTGGTAATCAATGCTCATTTGTTGCAATTGAAACAGTTATTACAGCATCAGAATGACTATAATGTTCGTGTCAGAATCAGTCATTAAAGTCATTAAGTCTAGTGAAGTGAAGTTCATGACTTTTCATTCTTGATCTTCAAAGCATGCATGAGTTTCCAGGTTTAATCTCTGTCGCAGTGGAGAAAGGGGCCTGCGTGACGGTCCATCTGCGGAACACATCCTCTGACTTCCGTGTCCACTGCTGTATCCCACCCAGAGAGTGTGCCAAGAATAACTAGAGATAATTTAATGTCCATCCCTTGGTTCTAAGAAGCGTTCAGTGAAACAAATGGCTGTGGTGGGTCTCAGGGAACATGGACAGGACAGGCAGACAGCTTGGATTCCCTTAGAGGTAATCCACAGGGGAGTTCAGGTGGAGCTGTGCAGACACTGCACTTCTTGTTTGGCCTCCATTGTTGCAGCAAAACCAGACTGAATGCAACCTTGTCCAGTTTGAGTGTGGCTCATCATAAAGTGTAGTTTCTGGAAGAGATGTTCCCATACAAGAGTAACACGGCCATATTTGGCGTTTAAGAAATGGTAGATAACAGCTAATGTTAGTATTCAACAATCTTCTTGCCAACACTAAATTTGATAGTTAACATAACATTAGCTTGGAAGCAGAATTTGCAAAAAAGAAAACATACCTTTCCAATTGTGGTTATTAATTCTATTCTAAGTTATAATATCAGTCTTGCTAATATTACAGCTAACATTACACCAGCTTGGGAAAAAAATGTGTTCTCATGTTACAGAGTCCAGAAATGTACACCTTTCCAGTTGTATTGTTTCTCACTATCAACAGTAACATTAGCTTTCAGCCTCTGTCTAGCTAACTCAAAGAACAAACATCTAACGTTAGCATTCAGCACTAAGTTTGCTAGCTACCATTACTATTGCTTGCAAAACAACGTTAATCTTATGTTGTTATTTAGAAGTGTAGACCATTCCAATATCATTGTGCAACACCATTAACAGTAACATTAGCTTTGAGACACTTTATAGCTAATTCTAAAACTGGAAGATAAAGCCAAATGTTAACATTCAACAACTTTACAGTAAACATTACATTTGATAGCTAACATTAAATCAGCTTGGAAGCAGAATTCATACCTCTCCAATTGTACTTATTAACATTATCAAAAGTAGTATTAGTTGTCATGAAGGTTGCAATCACTTTCTTGTAAATTCTTATGTAAGGCAGTTAGTAGCTGAATGCTAATGTTAGCTATTGTCCAACTGAAGCCAATGAGTTATCAAATATGTAGCCTTAACTTTCTAGCTGACTTGAATATGATGTATTAGACAGCTGGATGCTAATGTTAGCTGTAGCCACTAAATATTTTTTAATAACTTTCTAGCTCACTTTAATATGAGGTATTAGACATTAGACATTAGACATTAAGTATTAGAATCTAATGTTAGCTGTTTTCTGACTGTAGCATAAAAGTTATCAAATATGTAGCCTTAACTTTCTATCTGACTTTAATATGAGGTATTAGACAGCTGGATGCTAATGTTAGCTATTGTCCAACTGAAGCCAATGAGTTATCAAATATGTAGCCTTTACTTTCTAGCTAACTTTGATATAAAGTATAAAACAGCTGGGAGCTAATGTTAGCTGTAGCCACAAGTTAAATATTTTGTTATAACTTTCAAGCTGACTTTTAACAGAAGGTACAGCTGGATGCTAATGTTAGCTGTTGTCTGAGTGTAGCCGACAAGTTATCAAATATGTTCATTGATAATTTTCTTTTGTGATATTTTTTACAACTTGCTGATCGAACATGACCGATTAACAGTGTAGAAGTATAACAGCACAGGGTTAAAAGCCTTCCTGGTGAAACATGAGTATTTTTGAAAAGGCTCACAGATGAGTATTGTGCCTTTACTTAGCTTCATCCCTCATTTGAGGTAATATCAGAGGTCTTTCCAATACTGACATTGGTATCGCAACAACTTGAGTTTTTGTCTATAACATAGATGTATCTTGGCATGTTAAAAGTAAAAAGAGCAGAGTAGACTGTGGAGAGTTGTCTGGTGCTGTGAGAACAAGATGTTGAAGATTGAGAGCGTGTGGAGGAGCGGAGAAGCTGGAGCCGTTGGTTTATGGTTGCGGAGCCAAAACTTTGGGTCATACTCTGGAAAGAATGAGGAGCTCTCTCCCCTCTGATGTCAGTCTTGGAACAGCATCCACACCACATGACATCATCCAGAGGTTTCCTTGGTAGCCGCTGATAGGCCAGTGGTCTGGACGAGGGGAGGGGAGGGGTTTGCATGTGTGTGGGTGAGCGGTGATAAGTTGGATAGGATAGGTAAAGAAAGTGTGATGTGCTTGAGGAGAAGAGGTTAAGAGAAGGTGAATAAAAGCTCAGGGATGGAATGAGTGTGGGAGTCGGGATGATAAGAGGAGCAGTGTCTGGATGAAGTGAGTTGTGGGGCCCTCAAGTTTTAACTGGTGCCAGGAAAAAGTAGTAAAAACGTGCAACACATGAGCTTGATGCTCGTTAAGAGCTTTAATGTTGTGATGGCACAATGAGATTTACAGATCCTGTTTTCTCATCTCTAGCTCATGTGTTTTCCTAATGTTCATTCAGCACCCATAAATTTATAGTTTCTGTGTTTCAGTAATCTAAGGTAAAGATGTGTTCATGGAGGGAAGTACTCCTGATTTATAGCTGTTAAACGCTGTTTACGAGATGTGTATTGACTAGAGTTTAGCAATCCAATACAACAGAACAGCAATCTCTATAATATAATTTGAAACTCTGACACATATATATATATATATATATATATATATATATATATATATATATATATATATATATATATATATATACACACACAATATGAAATGATAAGATACAATACAATACGATATGTTACGAAACCATACCATACCATACCATACCATACCATACCATACCACACCATACCACACCATGCCACACCATACCACACCATACTACACCATACCATAACATACCACACCATACCACACCATACCACACCATGCCACACCATACCATACCATACCATACCATACCATACCATACCATACCATACCATACGACACCATACCATACCACACCATACCATACCACACCACACCACACCACACCATACCATACCATACCATACCATACCATACCATACCACACCATACCACACCATACCATACCATACCATACCACACCACACCATACCACACCATACCACACCATACCATACCATACCATACCATACCATACCACACCATACCACACCATACCATACCATACCATACCACACCATACCATACCATACCATACCATACCATACCATACAATATGATACAATACGATATGATACGATGCAATGCATATCCTTGAAGGTGGGTTCAAGCTCAGTATTTAGCAACGTTATCTGCAAGGCAATTAATTCTAAGTTTAGGAAACAGCAGGCCAATTCTTTGTTTGGACACTTTTAATTGGAATTTTTAAGTTTAAAGAATTAACACAGTGTCAAAAGGAGTACTGGTATTTTCTTACAGCACTGTTTTGCACTGCAGAAGAGTTTCCAAATGAGCTGAACATTTTCCAAAAATCAGATCTGGTTTAAGCCCATTCTGGCTCAGTGGCTGATGGAGAAGTGATATTGGTTTTACAAACTTTCCCAGGTTTTCCCTTCGGTCTGTAAACACTCAGAAGCTCTGGTTTCTTTGCTGTCTTTAGGTGAAAGTGCAACACGTATTATAGCAGCACTCATTTCATTTTTAACATAAATAAGGGGCCAAAAAGATAAAAAAATGTAGAATAAATTGAAAATGGATGGATAATAGCCTCTCTTGTGAAACCTTTTTGTGCATATTTTGAGATTTGATACCCTTCTTGGGTTGTTGTGGGGTAGAAATGCATCTGTTTCAATAAAGCAACTGCATTTGGGTGCTACACATTGCTGAGGATCCAACAAGATGGATTACTTTAAATTTATTCAGCAGTGTTATTGCAAATTAGTCATTAAAGCACTTACAGCCACTCAAACACTGTCCATTTACATACAGCAAGAATGAGGTCAAGTTTGGGAAAAACCAAAGTAAGGCACCAAGAATGCATCTCAGTCATCACACATTCAGATGCCAGTTGGGTTAATGGGTCTATTGTAGCCCTGTTAGAGGTGTTTCTGTCGGTTGACCTACTCTCAAACTTACATTAGCATTCATTTGGAGTGCAGGCGGCAAAATGATCATAAAGTTTAATCAACACCTCTTTAAACAGCAATTACAGGACTGTTATGATGCAGCAGGAAAGATTGCATTGGTTTTTTTTTTACCTCACTGTGCCTAATAAGCTTGCTTGTGAGCTCACTGTGTTGCAAAATCAAGAGCGAATGTGTGTTGTTTTTTTTGGTGGGACTGCAGTTTTTCCCACAGATAAAGGCGAGTCTGTGGGGACGGGATGCATTTGAGATTAATTTGAGAGGCATTCTGACTCAATGTGTGAACTGCAATCTGTCCCAGCTGGATACAGTAATCCATCTTGGTACATCCATTTTGGGAGCATTAGTCATCCTCATGAAGGATTATTACAGATTTTCAAGAGGAGAACTTTGCCTTTGACTTAACTGTGATAATGTAAGTGTACTGTTTGTTTTGAATGGGATATTGTAGTCTTATAGAGCCAGTGTTGAACCTTCAAACTAAACAGGATAGGCTTAAATCCTAATTCTGTACATATGTGTGCATCGCTGTGAATACACTTTATCTTGTCTAACATAGATGTCATGCTTGACTGTCAAAGCATACTACCTCTATACATTGAAGCCGAGGACTTGAATCACTCTAGGGAAGATGGAGTTTCCAACATGGATAATTAAGAGAATTTCCTTAACCCATGTCAGATGTTAGTCTTTCGCCCCCTTACTCCTTCTGTTATTCCTTAACTGTGTCAGCACGCCCTGAAGTGTGCCCTCAGCACATTTTGTGTAATGTCAAATTCACAAAATGGCCAAGCCAAACACTCAGACTCTACGTCTGTGAGACATGGGGAGACGCTCCGGTTTCCACCACCCCTAAATGAACGGGAAATGGGAATAAGGCTGCCAGGAGTCCTCAGAGACGCTGAGTTAAATCTCATACAGTAGGGGGGGTGTGTGATGGGGGATGGGTAGCAGAGGGCTGGAGATGATGGGGAGCCAGAGATGAGATCCAAAAACGGGACAAAGAAGTCGAGGTGAGGCAAGGTGCTGTGCAGAGGATAAGTAGTGTGGCAGACAGGCCTGTTGCTCTTGGCAGCTGTTCTGAGCGATGGGATTTAGCTGCAGTCTGGAGGGGAAAGCGTATGTGGGTTAAAATGTAGTCTAAGTCTGGCCAAAGTGAAGTTGAATGTGTCTGTCGGTGTTCCTTAACATGTTAACGGCATGTGTATACTGTGCAAACAGCACGTATCTCCTTCGTTTTTATGCCCATGTGTGTTTTTGTGTGTGTCCGTGCTGATTTACGGCCCCTGTGTGGCCAGCTGACCTCCGCAATGTGTTGTTTGGTTTTCGTGGTCAGGTTGGAGGTTGCCCAGGCTCTGAGGCTGCGAGTGTGTCAGTGTGGGCTGGCAGTGGGACCAAGGCCTGGCTCCGAGCTCAGGGGTGACTGTGTAAATATGTTGTGAAAGTAGCTCTCCCCCTTTAGAGAGCTCGGACCTCCCAGAGTCTTATCCTGCTCTGAGGGGGCCCTCCTACCCAATTTTTCCTGTGCTGATATATGACAAGAAAAGTGATGAGAAACTGGAGTTTTTCTCCTTTAAGCTGCTCCCGTAAGCTTTCTGTGGGGCGTTGAATGCAAACAGAGTCCTTATCAGGTGTCCCAGTGGACTTAAAGTAAAAGCAGGAGTTGGCGTCTGCTGTTTATTTCATGCTTTGGTGCTCTAAGCCAAGAAAGTGCAAATTTCATGGGACGCTGAGCCCGACCCCCCTAAACTGACATCACCCTAAGACCTCTCTCTCTCTCAGAATAACCCTTTGTCGGCTTCTGTTGCCCGTACTTAAAGTATGAGTGTGTGCTAAAGAGAACACATATGCATGCATATATGTTGTAGCCACTTGTGTAGCAATAATCCCCCCCTCACATTTGTTAAACATCTGCAGAGTTGTGACGCTTCGAAAAGGCTCAGATATTACTTCCCTTCCCATGCATGAAATCTTTTTATTCAGAAGGGGGAACACAATGAACTCAGTCCACCCTACATGATTGTGGGTCAGGTTCAGATGGAGACAATGTTTGGCTCCATGCTCACTGGAGCACTCTCCTGCCCCCACCTGGACACAAACAGAACATCTAGCAGGGCTAAGTGTGTTTGTGTGTGTGGGGGGGGGGATTAACAGGGTGAGGTCCAGGAGTGAAAGCCAGAAAGTAGATTTCACAGAAAAACAAACACAGAAAGAACTGAAGGATCTCAGTGATTTTCAGTGCTATTGATAAGTCTACATGCAGGCTGCAGCCCTGTAGACACCCATGGATTAATGTGTGCATGCAATAGTTTCCCCAAAATAAAGTATGTGAAGTGTGCACGACTGTTTCGTGCAGCCACAGGCAACAGCTTTTCCTCTCCTCCACCAGCCACCGGAGTTCGACATGAGGCGAGCGTTGGCCAGCAGAAGAGTCGTATTTCAGCCGGAGCGAGGGAGATGCTGACAGCAGCAGCCCTGTTATTGTCTGAAAATTCTCCCTTAAGCACCACTCTGATGTGCCACATGATGCTCCAGAGTGAGAAATGTCACCGTCCCCTCTTGAATAGGAAAGATGATTGCATGTCTTTATGGTTCCCTGTGGCAATTGGGTGTGATTGTATAATTTCAGGAGGGTTTTTTTTCCCAGTGGTGTGCTGTCTTTGGGTGTGGGATTGTGCTTTATGTTAATCATTTTGTATAAGGCACAGTTTGGGTTTATATCTTTCCACACTTGGTTCTGAGGTGAAGAAGAAGCTTTAATTTCCTGTTCTTTTTAAGCCCTTGGTTAACCAATCAGCTTCATTAAATCCCGAATCCCTGACTCTGCACACGCTGTAGTTTAAGTGCCATTCCACGCCATCATCATATGAAGAAGAAGCCTCTTAACACATTCATGGGATAGATATCTCATGCTTTAGTGTGCTGCTGGACCGAGTTAACCATCCAGCGCCAGAATCCTAAATGAGAAATCTGGCATTAGCATACAGCTGGAGTACAGTATAGGAATATTTAGTGCTTCCTTACATCTGTAGCAGAGGCTTATATAACACCAGAGTTTGGCACCAGAGTTTGTCAAATGTGTGAGTTGAAAAAGAGCAGCTCTGGCTCTAAGAAAGGAAATCAGAACCAGCTTTAGTGGTTGTCACGGTGGATCAAGACTTCGACAATAGCTTCTCTGTGTAGGTGTGCGGTATTTCATGGCAAGGCGTGTGCTGTATGTTTATATGTGTGTGGATGGAGGATGAAAAGGAAATGAGCTAGCACTTTTGATGTGATGTAGGATAGAGGAGACAGGACTTCTTGCTTAGAGTTAAGTCTTTTATTTATAGAGTTCAAAAATCTAAAGAGTCCACGTCAGTAAGTTTTATACTAAAGGAAAGTAAAACAGACTGTGACAAAGTTTTTTTAATGTCAAATGTAGCTCTGAAGAAGCTTTGTCAAGTCTCAGGAATGACTTCTGATGATGTCATCAGATGAAGCTAACAGCTACAGTGTGCCCACCAAGCGGCAACCTCCAGTCTAAAAATATAAAGCCAATGCGGAAGTGTTAAAAACTGCAGTTCATTGAGGATCCGCTTGAGGCTGGCTCCAGAAGTACCGGAAACCACATACACACCAATACAAAAAAGACGATCTTTACAGCAGAAATAAACATTTCCAATATGGCTGCCGCTGACGATTAGCCTCAGAACAGTTTTGCATTAAGAGAGGCACAGCTGACTTGATTGACAGGCGGGAACACTGTAGCTGTTGGCTAGGAGGCTAAAATCCTGCCTCTTTACATCACACTTGCTCGCCAGCAGTTAGGTTCAGTTCAGCATATCCAATATGGCTGCCGCCGCCGACTGGTCTCAAAACAGTGCTTCAGAAACAGATGGGTGACGTCACGGATACAACGTCCATTATTTATACAGTCCATGGTGCCCACCTGTATGTCGTATTAGACATACCCCTCATTGTGCAAAACTTGTTACCTTGATATCTTCAGAACTAACAAGTTAACAAAATATAACCCACCTTACAGTGTGTGAGAATAGAGAAATAAGGTATTCAGATCAAAATAGTTTTCTTGCATCAGGCTGTAAACAACATGCTATAAAGATTGGCTTTGTAGAATGGGAGTGAATGCAGCTTCTGGTGCTTCTGGAGCCAGCCTCAAGTGGTCACTTGTGGAACTGCATCTTCTGACACTTCCGTAGTGGCTTAATTTCTCAAGATTTGATGTAGCCGTTTGCTCAAAATCTCTTGTGCTATAGCTAGGTAGCTAACTAGCTATCCACTGTCCCACATGGGGCCATGACGCTAGTTGTATTCTCAAACTTTGTGACCCTGGAAGATCCCCTCTCTTTGCAAAATCTTAATTATGCGACTTACGGAAAGTAGAGATTGAGATCGTAAACGCATTGTTAAAAAGTTCTCTGAGGTTATAACTAAATTGAGTCATATGATAATTTCTCATAGACTTAGAATTAGTTCATACTATGATGTGTCCCCCTGCTGGCCAATTGAAAAAGTGCAGTTTAAGGCACTTCCACATTGACACGCCTAGCTTGTCTGACCTGAGAGGTACTTCCTATGTATGGTTTATGGTGTTGAGTTTACTCAATTTCAATTTTTCATTCAGTTAAATGTTGAAGGATGTTATGGTTTACCAAGCAAAGAAATCTTTGTAAAATTACGCTTACAGTTGTGTTTTGGGAAATGTAGTATCAAGTGTTTTTCTAGAGCTGTCTGGACTACAATATTCTGTGTCATTGTTTTTGACTTCTTTTCTTAATTCACATCTACACTACCATTTTGTCCTCTTTACAGAAGAGTGTTTGTTTCGAACTCCCCTATCCATCTGCTGTTGGTTTTATTTGAAGCTGTGTTCCTGGCGTCCATTTTTATAGACGAGAACTTTGAACACAAAATAAAACTTCAGACTGCTAGAACTATTTGTGCTTAAAAGTCCAGCTCAACTCCGCTCAGTTCCACATTCTCTCTCCAGCTTCTTCTTCTTCTCATCCCTTTTTCCCCTCTCACATGCCTTTGGCTATAGACTTAGCACAATCAGATGCAGCCATCAGCTTTTTTCCATCCTTAAACAGACCCTTCTGAGAGCACACTTTTTCTTTCCAGGCATGCACACGACTCTTTCTTTCTCTGTGTACATGCCACACATCATTAAACACATGCTGCCACGCTGCTGTCAGTCGCTGCAAGGATGTTCTCATTAGCTCTTAGGTGTATGATTAATCATCTCATCTTAGCACAATTAGGATCACACCACTCGTGGCTTTCGGGATCCACCCTGACATTCCTCTCGGCTGCTCTGGGAGATGGAGAGAAAGAGAGTGGTGGGAAAAAAGAGAAGGAATAACTGGAGAGTGGCATGTGAATAGAGAAAGCAGTTGCAACGCTCCAGACGTCAGGGCTGTTTTGTTGTGCAGCGGGCTTATTCCTTATTGAACGTGACCTCATTTCAAACATTGAATTCCCATCATCCTCTTTCGCAGCAGCTGCGACAGGCGGTCTTGCCAGGAGGAGAGAGAGACTGTCAAACTGATAGCAAGTTAGGGCTCAGAGGTAGCCATTTAAAAGTTTCCTGGGAGATCTGTAATGGCTATTCCAGGCTTTCTGCCTTGGAGGAAGTTTTGGGATTTGTTTTCCTGCATCCCCCACAAACCCTGCTGATAACATAAGCCAGGACTGGAGCTTGTGGGGTGTTTTGCAAGGGTTATTAAAGGATCCGAGAAGGGGAGTTCTGTGTGGTGTGTTGGAGTGTAGAGCTATCAATGGTTAGACCGCAAACACAATCCGTTCCTGTTTGTCAGTAAAGAGAGTAATCCATGGAGGATTGAAGCTTGGAAGACGTGTTGACGGGGTCTCAGATTTTTTGGCAATTGCACATAATTAAAAACACTTTTTTCGGTTTCTTCACATAGTTGTGTCGCTTCATGATTCTCATACCCCCTGAAAATATATTTGTTTCGACTTGATTGCCATTGTGTTTGATTGATGTGGGATGACATCATTGCATTTGGATGAACATGTTTGGATAGATACAACACAGCCTTTTCAGTGCCATATGCATGCTGTTCAGAAACATGTGGCAAACACACACACACACCCTGCTCCCTGTGTAGCCTGGGGATCCTTCAGAGCCGTTTCCTCCTCACTCTTGTTCTCTCCTGCTCTGTTCAGCCTCCTCTGTTGTGTCTCTTCCTTTAGTTCTCTCTTTCTCTCTGCCTTTGTTCCATCCTCTGTCAAGTGGACTAAGTTTAGGTAAACACTCCTTTGTGTCAAACAGCTCAGGTCAGCTATCTGTAAGTGCAGGTCTGCTCATGTTTTGGAAGTTGATCCATTCGTTTTTACAGAATCAGCCCAAAGGCAGAATCACTCCCAACTCATGCAGATCTGGGGCAGGGTTTACAGTTTGTAGGCTGTTCCAAAAAATTAATCAGTGTGTGGATGTGTGTGTTTTGTCACTAGCCGCAGTTAAATGAAGTCAGTTCTTCCATGTTCTCTTGTTTGCAGTAAGTTTTTTTCGTCTCTTGTTTGCGGCGCTGATTTAAAATGACACTTTTGGACCATGGACAGAGTTCTTCATCATTTAGTCATCCTTAGCTTCCCCCTGGCTTGACCTACTTTCACCACTGCCTGCTCCGCATGTGCTAATGCTTCACACAGCTGTTCTCCTGTATCTCTTATTTGTTTATATTCTGTCATTTTTTCCCCATCAGGTCACAGAGTGTGAGAAGCACAGCCATCTCCGTCTCTGTTTGTTTGTTTGTTGATTTACATGAATGACTTGTGTCCAGTGGGTCTCATGACTTCCTGTTTCTTGTGCTTTGCAGGGAGACATCCAGCAGCTAATGATTGTAGCAGACCATCGGGCTGCCTATGACTACTGTGAGCACTATAGCCCGGATTGTGAAGTGCCATCGCCTGACCAGCCTCAGAACCAGGACCCCAACACAGATGATTATGTGAGTCACAGACCTTGAGTTTTCATCATATACCTTCATTCCTGAGACTTAAAACCACTGCCATCCAAATCCACTTGATCTTTTGCAGTCACGTTATTGGCTGTTTTGAGTGGATGAGCGTAGATGGTATTTATCAGTTTATCAGATAATAATAATAATAACTTTATTTTTATAGCACCTTTAAAAACAAATGTTTGTTTGTGCAATGCAAAACAAAATGCAACGCAAGAGGTTAAAAGGAATACACATCAATTAAACAGAATAAAGTGGTGTGACAATAGACCAGTAAATCGTTGTTGAGAGGTTTTTCAAGGATAAATAAATAAGATAAATAAATACAAATAGATAAATAAAAATGGATAAGTAAATACAATCATTACAAGGACAATAAAAGAGGATAAATTAGATTTTTAAAATATATTAAATATTAAAATAATAAATGAAAAATAAATTAAATCAAATTAAAACAATAAATAATCAAATACAATTTAAAACAATTAATTAGTTGGATAAAAATTAAAATTAATAATAAAATTGAGGTAAAAGCAGCTAGAGAGATAAAGTCACATTAAAGCAAGTCTGTAAAAATGGGTTTTAAGAAGACATTTAAAAGATGCCACTGACTCTGCGAGCCTTATCTCCTCAGGGAGGTCATTCCAAAGTCGAAGGGGTGAGCCTCATATTATTAAAGAACTAGCTAACACTACAGAACCATAGTGTAGCATCACATTCCTAGCTTTAAGAACAAATACGGGCATCTCTGAATGTGTTAGCTACATGCTGCCTATAGCAAAGATAGCTAAACTTTAATTGGCGCACTTATCTGCTGAGTCATTGAGGGGTTAGCTTCAAAATTTTAAAGAACTAGTTTACATTTCAGAGCCATGTTTCACATTGCTTGATAGCTCCTGAACAAAAAATAGGGGTGCCTTTGTATGTGTTAGCTAAATGCTAATTATTTTAATGGTCGCAAATAATTTTGTAGCATAGTTCCGTATTTTTGTTGAAAGGTTTTCAGCGTTGTAGAAATGACGGTATGCTCTGTAATAATGCAGCGCTAGCTAACGCTACTGACAGGGACCTTGGGAGATAAGATAGCATGAGTGTGCTAGCTGTTAACCATGATGTAGACAGAAAAGCTATTTTTAATTCACCTTTAAGTGACCAACTTAAAAACAATAATTCAGATAGTAAGGCTTTCGACTCCACTTCTGATCCTGACTGACAAACAGAGATATAAAACTGCAGTATGCTCTTGCATGGCTGCCATATATGCAGTCAGGTAGATGTTAATCTAAACATTGATGATGACACAGTCTTGAAATGAGTTGTGTTCTTGTTAACAGTGTAAGACCATTCATTTTCATTCAGTTTGGGTGGATGCTTGATAATTGAATAACTTAGATATCACATTTGCATTTTAAGCCAAATTTCCTGAGGCTTTAAATGCAGCCCTTCCAAGTCCAGGCCGTCACATTTCCTGTTACTAGAGGCAAGATGATTATTTTTTTTATCATGGCTGACCCTCTTCAAGGAAGTGCACTTCCCTTAATCCATAATTGTCTCTAAAACTCAAATCAGATCTTTGGATCCTGTGCTGAAAAGAGCCTCTTGGCTTATGCAAGAGAGCCGCACTCTTGCCAGAGGAAAGTGCTGAGTGGGGAGGAACGGAGTTATCAGTTAGTTAATAATGTTCAGGAATGATGTGGTGCCTGCCTAAGCCTGCATCTATGCACCATGCTTGCTTTCCACTCTGAATACCAATCAATGTGTGCATGTTAAGTGTAAAGGAGTGTCAGAGGAGTGTTAAAAGATAGACGGGAAGCTCTTCCTCTTGACCTTTCCCTCTCCCTGGGGCTTGTCAGTATGCCTGCAAGGTTTACAATAACTTGACCTGCCTTTTTTTTTTCTCTTTTCCAAAGATGAATTCATTAAGAAAGCAAAGGAAAAGCAATTTATCTTTCAGTTGTAACAAGTTGTAACAGGGAGATGCAGCATGAGGTTTCCCCCAAGTGGAAGGCATTCCTGTGTTGATTCTGATCGATGGCCAGTTTGTTGCACATTTATCAGCACGCCCCAGCAGCAACAGAGCAGTGGATCATATTTGGATTTTAATCATTAATAATTTTCTTTCCTGCTGACTGTCTGTGTTTTGTTCCTGTCTTTTAGAGCAACCGGGAGGACAGCTACTATTATGAATACCCTTACTATGAGGATGGTGATGGCAGATCTTATGATGCTGGTACAGAGACAACCACAAAAGTAGTCAAGGTAGTGGAGCACAAAATTCACTTTTCATGCATATACAACTGTTTAGTTCCATATGCACTAAAGAAAAAGCACTTTTCTCCCCGCCTCTCAGGAGACAGATGGAGACAGCGTGGTGTCCGCAGTCGAGGAGGTTTTGAGCAGTGGCAAAGTGACATCCGTCTCCACCGGCTCATCATCCGGCTCATCCAGCAGCTCATCATCCAGCTCTTCAGGCACCGCAGCAGGTGGAGGAGACGCCTACGGAGAGGAGACCGGCACCTACGATGGCTATGATGGCTACGATGGCTACGAGGGCTACTACGAAGGAGCCACGGCCTCGCCCGACGGGGACACCTCCAGACGAGTCACCATCACCAGCACCGGCACAGGCACCGGCATCAACATCGGCACCGGAGGAGAGCTGGATCTGGGAACAGGGGGGAAGATCGAGTTGGGTGTAGGAGCTGGAATTGACAGGGTCATCACCAGTGGAGGAGGATCTACAATAACCATCAATAGCAATAAGACATCAGTAGGTTGACGTTGATTACATGGACATCTCCACTTACTAGGTGTCATTACTGACCTCTGAGGGTCTTATAGATGCATTGATTAACTGCTAAATAACATTTAAACGCTACTCCTTCGGTTAAACTTTTCAGAACCTTGCTGTCAGAACCTCTAATCCACCAATCCACACGGGGGCAGCAAAGCCATTAGAGATGATTTTGGAAAATGCCAAAGTGTAGAATAAATGCTTTTACTGAAATATCCATAAGGGCAAGTTTTGGAATAAGAAAAATAACCCCAAAAAGCTGATAATGGCTGTTTCTTTAATCCTAAAGTTTTCACAGTTTGGGGTTTTGGACATGGACTGCATACAAGACATGGATTGTAGTCACCATGATGTCCCTACATTGGTTTTTAATTTGGCAAGGCATGGACGAAATTGACTTGAGCAAAAACTAAACATAACTTTATTGCTTTTAATATCAGGAAACAAAGAACAAGACCTTATTCAGGTCACAGATGTAGCAATTTGGCAATCGCAGGATAGCCACGCCCCAAATCATACCCTGCTTTGTCCTATGTTTTGCTCAAAATGTGACAATGATTTACAAAATTAATATTCTGCTTCATTGGAGGAGACTTGAAAATGGGGATTAAGACGGTTTATTCTGTAGGAAAATGTTTGCAGCCAATGGAGTTGCCCCCTAGTGGCCATGAGCATAAATGCAGGTTCAAGGCACAACTGAGTAATGATCAAATCCCCGACTCGTGTCCACTTCTTTAAACAGTTTGTTTTATTCAAGTCTCCCCTCAATATTTTAGGATTGGCTCTCCCCTCCTAGCTATCTCATGGAGTATCACCAAATATAATTTGAATTCATAAAGGTGTCTGTCTTTTTATAGGTCGATGGCTACGATTCATACGATGGATACGATTATGGCGTAGACATTGGCGGAGGTGGCGGTGGAAGCAGCAGCAGCAGCAGCACAATCAACCTTGGTGGAGGTGGCGGCGGCGGAAGCAGCAGCAGCAGCAGCACAATCAACCTTGGTGGAGGTGGAGGAGGCAGCAGCAGCACAATCACCCTTGGTGGAGGTGGAGGAGGCAGCAGCAGCAGCAGTACCATCCAGTTTGGGGCTGGAGGAGGCAGCAGCAGCAGCAGTTCTACCATCAACCTCGGTGGCGGAGGCGGTTCTGTGTCCGTTGGAGGTGGTTCCGTCTCAGCAGGAGGATCTTCTTCAGCCGGAGGTGGATCTGCAAGTGCTGGCACCGGAGCAGGCGGGTCCATTGCCACAGGAACAGGTCTGGGAGTGGAAGGTGAGGGCGACTACACCGATCTGGATTTGTTCAAGGAGGATTCCATCACCGACGACTACACCGACGGGGACATCTACGGTGACGCATATGGTGATATAGATTATGGCGTCAAAGGGGACAGCGTTCTTCCTGCCCAGACCGATGAGTACTACGGACAGGTGATGAACAATGGAGGGGAACATTCAAGAATGGAGAGATTGTAAAGAGGAGTGGGGTCTGATTGTATTCGTTTTTGTGTGATTGGTGTTTAGGTCGACGGCGCTCGCGGCGAGAAGGGACAGAAGGGAGAGCCTGCTGTTATTGAGCCTGTGAGTACCACTATTTGAACAACATACAAGTGCAACAGATGTAGGCTGCATGTGGAGGGAGTGATCCACATCTAAACACAATCCAGCCCTTGCTCCTGAATGAAAATCCCAGATCCAAACACACTCCTCAAGGTCTTTAAGAATTTCCTCACGTGACGCTGAGCAAGGCCTCACTCCTGGCTGGTCATCAGGACTACAGAATAAACATTTGGAGAACAGCCATGCCGGGATGGTCAATAATCTGTAAACACAGTGTGGGTAGAGTGTAAACACGGGAAGAATGAAGAGAGGGGGGTAAAAGTAGAACAAAAGGGAGCAAGAAATACTTTTCTTACTCTCTCTGCCAAAAACGTAATCTTTTTATACACACACACACACACACAGGTGGAAAAGATCCAAATCTAATTCAGACAGTCTTAATACAATGTGGAAATTAGAACAACACGTCAGTCTATGACTACAAAGCTAAAGCAGACACACAGTGACTTTATATCTCTGATTCAGCTACAGCTGCTTCACTTCAAACAAGATGTCACTGAGCTCTCCTCAGTATACAAGCCTCCATAACTGAGTGTCTCCATGTTTATATGTGAGAGCTAAAAATGAGTGTGTCCACCTCCTAGGAGATCTATGCGTCTCCTGTGTGTGTGTGTGTGTGTGTGCATGTTTCAAGGACCAGTTTGAGTCTCCACCCAGTGTCTGTTGTAAACATGCAAAACCCAGACAGACACAAATACATGAACACTCTGCCCCTTTCCCAACTTCCCACTAAAACCTGTGGACAGTCACAGATCATTAACAGACTTTTTTTTTAAGGAAACACTCAATGGGTACAGCTCTGGGATGAATGAGAAAAAGAGCTGAGATCACTTTTTAAAAAAAATAAGCTTGAATAAAGTGAGGGTTTCAGTCCTCGTAACAAAGCAGGAAACCAAAATGTCACCACAAGAGCAAACAAACAAAGCAATATCTCTGCAGCCGCAGAGCTGCAACAATGCCTCTGTGAGAACACTGTGAACTGAGCTCTTTTTGTCTGTGCAGTAAATGTTAGAAATACAGTTGTAAAATACATACGCTGTGTATAAAACACAAAGCTCCAAACAGGATTACAAAGACGGGTGTCCATTTTTGGCACAAGAGACCAGAAGCTGAAGTAGAAACATGAATTAAGCTAAGAAATAAACCATCCTGACATGTTTTCAAAGTCTAGAATTAAAAACAAATAACTCTTAAAATCTTCAGAGTTAAATCACCATGCAAATATGTTGTTGTCTATGTGTCAGAACCAGGGGCGGATCCAGACTCTTTTGATGGGTGGCCCAACTGGGGCACTGACTTCTGCAGGGGTGACCTGAACAGGATTAGCATTTATTCACCCTTTCTAGCTCAATTAATGAGTTGTATTTCACCAGTAGCATTACAATTTCATAAAGTTTTATATTCCTGTGTATACTTTTAACTTTCAAATGTAACACAGGGGCGCTGATGGCCAAACGGTCTAAGCGCCCCACATACAGAGGCGACAGTCCTCGTAGCAGGGGTCGCCGGTTCAATTCCCGGCCATGACCATTTCCTGCATGTCTTCCGCAGCTCTCTACTCCCCACATTTCCTGTCTCTCTTCAGCTGTCCTATCAAATAAAGGCAAAAAGCCCCAAAAACATACAACTTCAAAAGTAACACAATAGAGCCAGAACATGTACATCTTTTTGCTTACTTCTTTAAAAGAGGATGCGTTTCCAATGTAACAATTCAAAGAAACAGAGACAGAGCAGGTGCCCCGTGTACAGAGGCTATAGTCTTCATCCCAATGGTCTTAGGATCGAGTCCCAGCTCTCAAGCATTTTTCTCAAGCTTTCCCAGCAAATAGAGGCAAAAAATTGTTTTTAAAAGTACCAACAAAATAAAATATTCCACATTGAAATGACAAAAATAGTTTATTTTGTCCTCTCAAAAGGCAAATAACCAACCAGAGCTAGGATTTTGGGGTAGCACCAGGGGAGGCCAATCAGATTTTGAATTGGGGCCTGGGCCACCCCTGACTGTCCCTCTAGATCCGCCCCTGAATGCAGTGAAAATAAAGCCATTTCAGACTTCTCACTTTTCAGACAACCTGATTGGCTGCTGGATGTTTTTAAATGTGCAAACTTTGAGGGTCAAAGAAAGAATTCCTGTTCTCAGTTGCTCAACCTCAGACCCTTTGCTATTACCTAACGTCCATTACTTTAAATGCACAAAAGCATAGACCCATGCACTCAGTGGATCTACTCTACATGCATGATTAGATATGGTCAAGGTCTGCCACTATGAACACATTAATGATCCTTTTAGTTTGATTAGTGCTTCCTTTAGTTTACTCAGGTAAGAGGGAGCACCTCAGGGTGTCTCTTTGTGCTCCCTTTGAATTCACTCTCCCTGAAATGACAGGCAGGAATGCACATTAAGTAACAGATGGAGAGTTGATAGGGATTTTCGTTGGGGCATGCACACGTACTTATTGTGATCAAATCTTTATATTGATGGGCACAGAATACTTATAAGTGCATCAGATTGTTGCATATGCATGATGAAGTCATGAGGTATTTTTTGTGGTATTTAATGATGTCTGTGGTTGTGTGTTTCAGGGAATGCTGGTGGAGGGTCCGCCTGGGCCTGAGGGGCCAACAGTAAGTCAATCTGTCTAAGATTCTGTTTCCTTTTTTGATCCCTATTTGTTTGTTTTGTGTCCTCATGATGAGTTGCATCATTCTTTGCGAAACAATGAGGTGATAAAATTTGATATCATTTGCACTTGTAGTCCCTTTTGTCTTTGTACTCTGGATAAAAAAGGAAAAGACGCCTCCCTGCCTGTGTCCTCATGCAAAGGGAGTGTCCAAAAACAGTCCCCCTGAAGAGATATGGACTCGCCCAGATGTTGGGGAACTTAATTATTTATCTAGGACGATTTTTCAGACACAGTTGCTCTTGACACCCTGCAGATGGAGTCCCGCAGAGGCGAGCCATTCAAGCGTTGAGCTATAGACAAATAAAGAGCCCCTCACACAAAGGATTTACAACTCAACAAGCTGTCCCATATTGCCTCATGCATTCCTTTCTCCCATGTGTGACCACTTTGCGAGATAAAGGCGAGAACTTAAACAGAGCAAACACGACTGCTTCTCCAAACTGCATTATGTATGAATGTATGTATCTATGATGAGTGTAAAATGAGATGTTTTCTGCTCCAAATAGGGTCTCCCAGGACCCCCGGGTTCTTCTGGCCCACCAGGCAGTGCTGGAGATGTAGGAGAGAGGGTGAGTGCGAATACATTACACCATATATGATTCTCAAAGCTGGAAAAAACACTGAAAATAAGCACATTTCTGCCAGTGTGCATGCACTCATATGTGTGGTGATTTTTGTCTTAAGGGTCCTCCGGGTCGTAGTGGTCTTCCTGGTGCTGATGGTCTGCCAGGACCCCCTGGAACTGTCCTGATGCTGCCTGTAAGTTAAATACAGTAGTTTAAAGAAAACAAGGTTGATTTATATATGAAAGAACACCCTGAGCTTTGAGCCTCATCGTGAGACCTGACACCACATAGATGAAACAATAGCGTCTATTTTTGAACATTTTTCTTTTAATCAGACCTATTGGTGTGACATGAGTATTGTCTATAGCAAAAATTTGATATTCTACTCATTCAAAAACATTTTTTTTAATTAATCATTTTTTATTTTAAGGAGAATAAATGTTTCCAAGGAAGATTACACAATCTTACTCGTCTAAATTCCACTAATGAACAGTGTTGGTACTTTAAGTTCCTCAGTCTGATGGAGGGAAAAAGAAAAGAGAAAATAAATGGAAGGAAAAATAAATAGATTCATGAAAGAAGAGTTAAAAGTTACCAAATAGGACACTCAGATTGCTTTTTTCCCATGTTTTGAATGCACCATCCTTCATTTGCCTTTTTATTATCATTAGTTAAGACTAAGGATAATGTATCTTACAATTTTTGTACTACACAGCTTTCTTAATAATCACATGGCTCTGTCATATGCTTGATTCTGATTGGACAACCTCCCCTAACAATGAATTCTGCATAGCAAGAGTGACGCCAACAACCTGATGACACACGTCATGTCAATCAGTCTGCAGAGAGGAGTCCAGCACAGTTACAGAGTTCATGTATTCACCTCTGCCTGTCGACCATGTGGCAAAAACATCCCCGGTAGGATCAGTCAGGATAATTTTGATATTGCTCTCAGTGTATTTGGAGGTGTCATCAGTTGGTAGCAGGGTAATAAGTGGGATAATGTATAGTGAGTGGGTTGTTATATGAAACAGACCCTGACAAAGTGGAGGGATCTTGTCTCAGCCTGTGGTGTTAGTGTGGTTATGACCTTCTCTGACATGTGGTTTCCACAGTGTGCTGGAATTAAGGTGGTCTCCCTTGAAACAGATTTTATAAACATGCCCCTTACTAAAGTTTTCTCATGTAAATCTGTGCCTTAGCACCCCCTTGGGTATGTGAGTAATATCAGATCTTGCCTCATTCTCCATCACGTCTACTGATCACTCCCGGTAGTTTTGACTCCTTGAGCTCAAAACTACATTTTAAAAGACGTTCTCTGCCTAAATCCGTTCAACATATTCCACATTTTTGGTGTTAAAAAATTTGAGCTATGCTATCATGTAACTTTCCAGGAAGTCGTCAAGCTTCAGACAGGAAGCAAAGCGGCACTGTTGCTTCACTGTGTAGCTTCAGCTGCATCCAATGACTCGCCTGCGACGTTTCAACAGCCTCTCCAAAGACTTCCTCCACTGCCTCCTTTTTACTTTATTTTCCTTGTGTTTGGAAAATGTACCGAACTGCCGCTGCTGTTTGGGCTGATTAGTTGCGCAGATGTGAGGCTGTGGTTTCAGGGGTCCACAGAGCCGTCTGGGTGAGCCATGTGTCAGGCTCCGTCTGGACAGGAACTCCAGTCTCTCTCTGCTGTATCCACTGGCAGAAAGCACGACTTGTAATCCGATCCTTGAGCTCCGAGGCTAATGAGAAACATGCATTGTTGTTTCACCCCTTCTTTCACCAAGCCAGCTCTCTGGCTCTGTGATATCAACACACGAGTTCAAATGATGAATCTTTGGTCTATTTTTCTTTAAATGCTCCACTTAAAATCCTCCAATAGTGATGCATCTTCATTTTATTTTCTGTTGACAAAGCAGTTCCCATCACAGTGCGTTTCTCTCTCTGCAGCTCAGCCAGTTACAGTTTAATGTGGCAGAACATTTTGTTCAGGTTTAGTATTGAACGCACGGGAATGTCAGTAAAAGAGGGATGACAGAAAGCGCAGAAAAGATGAAGAGGCATAGAATGGAAGACAGACCGATTGGCTCACAGATTGGCAGGGAGAAAAAAAGAAATAGCTGCATATATTTGATTAAGAGGAAGATAGGGAAGAGAAAGGCCAATATTTAATCAAACCTAGACAGAGAGAAAAGAACCGTGGGATTTTCAGAAAACTTTGTGCTGCAGTCGATCTGACTCAGCCCTGATGTTCAGGATCAGATGTTTGTATTTGTGCTTCTTGGTAACAACGTTCCTGTGATGAAATCCTGCGCTGTATTTCACCGCGGCGCTGCTCCGCATCTGTAAACCCACCGACAGTCAGTCTCCTGAGGGCTGTGTGTGCTGTGTAACCCAACCCTAGATGCCTGGCCTGAACTAAATGTGTTGCACCACAAGCCTGGAAATTCAACTAAGACGCAATACCGGCGTTCCACCACCAGATGTCAGTGGAATTTGAAGCTCTTGGCCTGCAGAAGAAGCCGTTTGGCAGCTGGGAGTCAGTGCTTAGTTTAACATCTGTTGCATAGTTTCAAGTTAGGGACTCTGTATCCACATAATATAAAGGAGACAGTCGGGAATATTTGTCAGTAAAAAAACTAAAATATTTATTTGACTGAGATCTGAATTCAAGATTTTCAGTTATTCAATGTCTCAAGAGCTTTTTCGTTCTTTTTGTTGTCCTCTGTGTGCTGCTGGTTGAAGTCTCTTGTTTGTGTGATTCCCTCCACAGTTCAGGATGAGCACTGGAGGTGACTCTGGACAGAAGGGACCTGCTGTATCAGCACAGGAGTCTCAGATGCAAGCCATCATGCAGCAAGCTAGGGTAACAGTACAGCACATAAACACATGGCACAGCAGCACACTTTATTAAACTCCACAAATTCTGCTTCCTAATAAGAAAATCTTCTGTAAGCTTGTTTTTACTCTGAATTTCTTTCTTATTTTTTTCCTAGTCTTCCAAATTTTGTTTTCCCATAGCTTTTCCTATCATTTATTAATTAATTACTGTTAGTGCATTTGCATTTATATTTTTTCTTTTTTTTTAACATTTCCCTTTTTTTATTAATTATTAACTTATTTATTTATTAATTAATTTATTTATTTATTTATTTTTACCTTTAGCCCATTAAAAGTTACAGTTCTGGTGCTATGTTTAACTTTTTTCCTTTTTTGTCTTTGAATCTGTAATTTTTTTTATTTGTTTTTTTCCTTTTTTTCCTTGTTTCTTCTGTACAAATTTCTTCTCATCCACTTTGTTCTACTCATTTAGTTTTTTAAGATTTTTTTTTCATGGTTTTTGTATCAAAACTCTTTGTTTTTATCTTTACCCTCCATTTTTCCATTTGTTTCTTAACCTTTTATTTTTATAAATTTATAGCTTTTGTTCTTTTTCTTTTCCTGTCTTTAATTTATATATTTTTTTAACATAATTTTTTGTCTTAAAATTTGGATTTCTTTTAGCATTAATTCTGTCTGTTTGACCTTTTTCTTGTCTTCATATTTATAGTTTTTTCGTCTTCTCTTTATCTTCATATTTATTTAATTTATTTTAACCTTTAAATACTTCATGTTCTTTTTTATATATCCCCTGCTTTGCTACTATTTGAACATAAGTAAGTTGTAATTTTTGTTAAACCATGAAGTAATTCTCCCAACACATCCCTTTTTGTCTCAGAAGCTTATTTCAAACATTATTGGTCCTCCCTTATCACCATTACTTTTTCATGTAAACACTCTGCCAGCAGCTCACAATGCATAATTCATAACATACAAAAACACACTGAGAGAACAAATCAACAGGCACGAACACTCACAGCAATCAAGCTTTGGCATATAGATTAATCATAATCATAAATAATTAAGGTGTACAACTTTCAATCTGTTTCCATCTTCATATTTTTGTTGATCTGTTCTTTCCAGCTGGCGATGCGCGGCCCTACAGGTCCGATGGGTTTGACAGGCAGATCCGGCCCTCTGGTGCGTATAACAGACGCACGTCACAGAGAACACAGACTCAAAATCAATCAGAGTTTAAAGTTTATAAATCTGATCAGCAGGTATCACTGTGTGTATACAGAACACAAAATGAAACATAGGAAGTTTGTAACTGAGTTGAAAACTTGTCAAATCTAATCCTGGACTTCATTTCTCCTCAGGGTCCTCCTGGTGTATCAGGACTGAAGGGAGAGTCTGGAGACTCGGGTCCTCAGGTACGGGATATGAAAATGCAAATTCTGCTTTTATTTTATTTCTGAAAAACAGAAAACTAAATCTACAAAAACACAATCAGACAACTTCACTTGATGAGCTTTTACATTTGTTCCAACCCAAGTGAAGGCAGCTTTGTTTCTATAACTCTTGTATTTCTAAGGTGGAAATAGAATGAAAAGTGTTGAAAGTTTAAATTTCAACCAAAATGAAATGAGATGTTTTTGATTCAGGGACCTCGTGGACCTCTTGGAACATCTGGACCCACTGGGAAGCCTGGCAGAAGGGTAAGGATGACATGAACTGAGCCTAGAACAAAAACACTGCAGTAGATTTGTCTGTGATGCTCGTATGAAAAAGCTTTTATCCACTCAGTTTGAAATGTTCTAGTCTTCATTGTGTTGTTGACACTGACGCTGTCGGTGTGTGCAGACATGTTACATAACTATTGTTATTTTTTCAGGGTCGCTCTGGCTCTGACGGTGCCAGGGGCATGCCAGGGCAGTCCGGACCTAAGGTAGCTCCTCTATCAAATTTCATGATGCACTTCAGTGCACCACATTTCATCATCGTGCAGTTTCAAAGTGTGTTTTGAAGCCTGTACGACTAGGAGGTATGTGACTCGTTTTTTTTCCCCTCTCCTCCTCAGGGAGACCGTGGGTTTGATGGTCTGGCTGGTCTTCCTGGTGAAAAAGGACACAGAGTAAGTCTTTTTTTTATTGCCATAAAAAGTGTGTATCTGTGTTTGTCTGTGTGCACATGTTAAAGCTATGTGTCTGCTGTTGTAGGGTGAAGCTGGACCTACTGGACCTCCTGGTGGTCCTGGAGAGGACGGAGAGAGGGTAAGGAGAGATAAACACAACTTCACGTCTCTCTTTCTGTTCTTTTTTCTAAAATATCATGCCCCTCATCCTGGAACTGTTATCCTGAATCTGCTCTGATTTGAGCACCAAGCCTACCTTCTGTCTGCACCCACTTCCCTACATCCGCTTTCCCTCCCTTTCTCCTCCTCTAACTCAATCTTCTCCTTAATATTTCTGAACTCTGGCACCTTTATCTCCTTCTAATCTCCCTCCTTACCCTCATTACCCACAGCTGACGCAACCTGATCCCCTCTTTGCCTTTTTTCTTCTTCTTCTTCATCGTGCCTTCCCATTATCTCTCAGTCCACACACACACACACACTTCCTCTCCTCCATTATCATTCACGGCCTGTTCCACATTCTGACTCGTCCTCTCTCTTTCTCCCTCTCTCTCTTTCCCAGGGAGATGATGGAGAGATCGGACCCAGGGGACTTCCTGGTGAACCAGTGAGTGATCACTTGTGTTGCTGTCCGGCCCTTTCACTGAGAGATTGTAGGATAGAGCGTGTCATTGTGATAGCAAACAATCATGCGGTCTGATGAGATCATACATCATCTGTTCATGTTCATATAAATGTAGATTTTTTTTTTCTTCATGCAGGAAAGTGTGTGATTATTATGCTAGTGCTACATCAGTATAAGAGAGCCTTAGGAGGTGGGGATTGCAGGCAGCTCACATCAAGCTTGTTATAATAGCCTCCCACTCTCCAATGCAGGATATTCCCCACAGAGCAACCAAGGAGCCCTTGATATCTGCTGTTATGACTTTTTGTGTCCACCAGGGTGTGCTGAACGGGTTTGAATCCACACAGCCGGGACAATTTGTATTTTCAGGGTAACTGTAGCTGCAAGGCAGAGCGCAGAGATTCAAAGTAGTGTTTGATAGGCATAGCTGTGGGGAATTAACGTGTAGTAAATTATAAAGAAGAAGGTGATTCAGTTTTTCCTTCAAAATCTGACTCTGCAGAATATCCTCAAGGACGTTTAGGAAGTCAGGTTGTCTCCACAAGAATCATTTTGAAACTTGACTAAGCTGAAAATGTTCAATTATTCATCACTTCTTTCACAGGTTTGATATCTTTCTCTATCTCATTTCCTTTCTATTCTTCTTCCCTTAGGGGCCCCGCGGTTTGTTGGGACCAAAAGGACCTCAGGGACCTCCTGGACCCCCTGTAAGTCCCCTCCACCCCCCCCACCCCCGATCCTAAGCTACTCACAACTTTTCAAATCCACTCTTTTTCATCAGATTTACTGTTTACAGAGCAGAATCAATTTTTTCTTCCATCTCACAAGGAACAACAACGAAACACAAAACACACAGCACCCACAGGGAAATACAAACTCAACATGTTTCAGACAGCATACACAAAGAGCAGAATATGTTATTGAGTTTAACTTCAGCATATCAGAGTAATGTCTGCAGCAGAGCAGAGCTTAAAGCTAATGTTTATATTGTTTCAACTGATTTAATTTAACACGGGCAGAGCGCATCAATCACGTAGTTTATTTTGAGATGATATCCCTCTGCAAGATGTAGAGATCCCAAATCCAATAAATCAAACTCTTAAATTCATGCAGTGCAGATCCAAAAGCAGAGATCTGGTCCAAAAACATATTTTTTTTAAAGTCTGTTTAGAGCTTAAAGTGAAAGCTGAAAGTTCACCCAGAATGAGAACTTTTTCAGTGTGTTACATGTTTTCTGCCCCTCTCTGTGTACGCTCAATGTTCATCTCGTCTGTTACAGGGCGTGACTGGAATGGATGGCCACCCTGGACCCAAAGGAAACATTGTAAGTGAAATTTATAAATTAATCAAATTGCTATTAAATTGTATGAAATATCTTTTCTGAGAAAAACTTGGGGCTGCAAGTATTGCTTCTTCACGGCAATGATAAAGTGATCGTTTGATCAATAAAACGTCTGAAGATGATGGAAAAACTTTAATACAGCTTCATACATGTTTGACACTTTGGTTCCATTAACTGTGGAAAATAGGGTTACAATACGATACGATATTATAAGAAACGATACATTCCAATACGATAAGAAACGATACATTCCGATACGTTAAGCTACGCTACAATACATTATTAAACAAAATGATACAATATGATAACATACAGTACAGTACAAGAACATAAGAAACAATACGATAGATTAGGATTACACAACACTTAATAAGATACGATACATTTGGATATATGAAAATATACATTCCAATACAATACGATAAGAAACAATACGATACAATAGCATAACATACGATATTATATAATATGATAAGAAGAAATATGTTCCGATACGATAAGATATGACATGATACGATCTGTATGATAGCATACAGTACGATATGGTAATATAAGAAACAATACGATAGAATAGGATAACACAAGATACGTTCAGAAACGATATATTCCAATATAAGAAAAGATACATTCCAATACAATATTATTGTATACAATATGATAAAATAAGATAAGAAACGTTACGATACAATAGCATACCGTACAATATGATACCATATCATAAGAAATGATACGTTCTGATACTATAAGATATGTTATGATATGATAACATACAATATGATAGCTAACAGTACGATACAATAAGATAAGAAACGATAAGATACTATAAGATAATGTACGATATGATACATTACAATTCGATATGATACGAAATTATACAATATGATAACATACAGTTCAATATAATAATATAAGAAACAATAGGTTAATAGGATATTGCAAGATACGTTCAGAAACAATATATTCCGATATAAGAAAAAATACATTCCAATACAATACTAAACAATACAATATTATCGCATACAACACGTTAAAATAAGATAAGAAACGTTACGATACAATAGCATACCGTACAATATATCATATCATAAGAAATGATACGTTCTGATACTATAAGATATGTTATGATATGATAACATACAATATGATAGCTAACAGTACGATACAATAATAAAAGAAACAATACGATACTATAGGGTAACGTATGATATGATACATTACAATTCGATATGATACGAAATGATAACATACAGTTCGATACAGTAATATAAGAAACAATACAATTGAATAGGATAACGCAAGGTATGATAAAAAACAACACATTCGGATATAAGAAAAGATACCATCCAATACAATACGAAACAATACAATATTATCCATGTAATAGGATAAAATAAGATAAGAAACGATACGATACAATAGCATAACATACGATATGATACGATATCATGAGAAGAGATACAATACGATACTGTAAGATATGTTATGATACGATACAATATGATAACATACAATATGATAGCTAACAGTACGATACAATAAGATAAGAAACGATAAGATACAATAGGATGCCGTACAATATGATACATTGCAATACGATATGATACGAAATTATATAATATGATAGCTAACAGTACGATACAATAAGATAAGAAACGATAAGATACAATAGGATGCCGTACAATATGATACATTGCAATACGATATGATACGAAATTATATAATATGATAACATACAGTACGATACAATAATATAAGAAACAATACGATATAATAGGATAACGCAAGATACGCTAAGAAACAATACATTCTGATATATGAAAAGATACATTCCAATACAATAGATACAAACAATACAATATGATCGCATACAATAGGATAAACTATGATAAGAAACAATACAATAAGATAAGATATGATACTATAGGATAATCTATGATATGATACATTACAATACAATATGATATCAAGCAACATACAACATGCATACCATAACAAACAATACATTTGATACAATACGATACGATATGATAAGATACAGTACGATAAGAAACAATGAAATACAATATTATACAATACCATATCATAATATGTGTTTCAATATGAGGAACATTGCCAATGAAAACAGTCATATCAATGCAAGACATGATACAGAAGAATAGAGGAAACTATAATACACAATTCAATAAGATGCAGTATGATATGAAACAAATCCTGGTGCAAAACCCACGGTAACAATAATAGTTGGTAAATTCTAAAATAATGAGGTCTCAAATTTTCATCTTTGGTCCTATTAATTATGAAACGCAGGAGTTGGAATTACAGTTTTACTCAAGATGAATACCATACAATACATAACCCAGTGTGCAAAGGTAATATGATACAGTGATTCTTTGATAATTGCAGCAATCATGCAGTATAATGGAACATAATGCTGGAGAATGCTTAACACCTTTGAAATGTAAAGTGTAGGATAAATGTGATCAGTGATGCAGTTAGGCAAGCTGGCAGGAAACCACAGATTAACTATGAAAAAAGTTGTTCAATTGATTTACTTTTAATCAAATATTCAAAAACATGTAGCATTTATTATAAAAAGAAACATGGAAGAGTCAAAAAAGGCTGAAATGGAGTCATCTCTTAGACTTTGTTTCATCAGGAAACCTATGACACAGCATGAAGAGGCCTCTCTACAACACACACACACACACACACGCACACACACACACACACACACACACACAACAAAATGTACACACAAGTCCATCCAAAGGATACTCAGCGGGTAATAAGGTATACAGCGGCTGTGTTTAGATCCATTCCAGCAGCTTTACTATAGCCAGCTGTATCATTCCAGGTCAATTTCTCACAGCGCTTGTTCATAATGAGAGAATACCAGTCTGTAGCAGCTCGTCTGCTCTGTTGGGATCGTTCCAACTAGGTAGAGATTGAAGATCAGCTGCTTTCCCACACTCCTGCACCGCGCCAACATAATTGATTGAGAGGAAAGGTGTTTTGTGTTTGTGCTTCAGCAGTTTCTTTCATTAGGAAAGTAGGTGTGAGAATATGTGTGTGTGTGTGTGTGTGCGTGTGTGTGTGTGTGTGCGTGTTCTGCCTTAAGCCAGAGCGGGATGTTGTGATATTTGTGTAAAAATTACGGCTCCTTCAGAAAGAAGGTAATGACGTTGTGATGCGTTGTTGGACAGCTGGTAATTTATATCTGTTCACAACAACATTTCACTTTTAATGGACCATATGGAGCAACAAATCACTCTTCCCTTCGTAAATAGAGCCATCAGTCTCTGTGTTTTTGTTGTGAGGTTTCTTAAATTACCTGAATTTTCTTCCAGGGACCTCAAGGAGAGCCAGGACCTCCAGGACAGCAAGGCAACCCAGGTGCTCAGGTAGGTGACAAACAGGTTGTCTGACATCAAATCTGTCTCCCATCCTTTAAATGAAATATTCTGAGACCTCCATTCTCGCCTCACAGGGACTCGCAGGGCCCCAGGGAGCCATCGGACCCCCAGGAGAAAAGGTGAGGAATCACATGATCCCTGAATACGGATGATATATTCTGAATTATGCCTTTTCTGCAACCCCACAGGAAAGAAAAAAATCTGCCAGCTTGATAAAATGCTAATAAACACAGGCCCCAAACCTATCAAATTGCAGGAAATTGTCTCTTTCATTTGCATGAGCTGAAGCTGAGTTGCTATCTTATTCAATTCCAAATGCTTATCACGCCATTATGCAAACACGTCCCCCCATCCCCAACGCCGGCCTAAATACTGCCTAGTAGACAGATAGATTTAAATCCAGATACATTTTAATCCAATTTCAGCTAAATCACATTTGTCAGCTTCTATTTTCAGTTTTTTAATGAACACTTGGAATGGAAGAACAATGTCGGTGTTGCTTGTGATTATAAATTAAAGGCCTGAAAGCTGTGATGTTGGATGAATTACAAAAAAGGATGAAAAGAGAATGAAAATATAAAAAAGGTTCAAAGTGGCATCAAACATACTCTTGCAGGATGATGTAATAAATGCTCTCTCTATGTACTCTTATCAATCTGTGAGTCAATACATCAGTAAATCTTTGATGCAATGCTAACTGTTAGATGTAGATTGAAGACAGTCTGAGAGTCATGGATGTTTTCTGAAAGTATAAGTAGTAAAGAAAAGACCAGTAGATTCTATATCAAATGTCAAATCTTCTTTATGCTAGCTAGGCTTGCAGCTGAACTAGTTATGGCTGGATTGAACCGATTAAGATGATATGTTGTACAGACATTAATCTTCCTCAGAGGATAAATTCTCCTGACTTAGCTTTACTCTTAACTTTCCTCTCACCCATTTACTTACATACATTTACTCCACACACTCTGATGAGATGTGTTAACAGTGGTGCTCCCCTTTTTATCTATCACAGGTAGGACAAATGTGTATTAAACTTTTACATTTGTCCACAAAATAAGAAGCTTTAGCATTATTTTCCCTTTCATTTCATTTATGCTTCATTTTTATTGCTGAGTAATCACTGCATGCTTATGCGCTCAACAAGACTTTTGGCTCATAACTTGTGCTACACATTTAGTTCATTGTAATATTCTAGACCAGGGGTTCCCAAACTTTTCAGCCCGCGACCCCCACTGTCCCTCAAAGGGATTTAATGTGGCTTAATTTAGCTGGTGTGCAGAAAATGACCCTACCTATATGAGCATGTGTCTGTGTGTCCTGTGCCTTTATGAATTAACCTACTGCTACTGATGCTTTTGATAATTAACTGTTCACTAACCCTAAACTTAGGAGTCATCTGGCAAAAAGAAAGGCAGAAAACTCATTACATTTTCTATTTTCAAAGTTTAATTTCAAGTTCAGCTACTGTTTTTGTTGATATTTTTACTATAATGGGTAAAATGTACTAATTTTAGATAACTTTAAAAAAAAAAGAAACATTTTGGAAGACATCTCACGACCCCCCATTTGTGTCCTGTGACCCTACGGGGGGGCCTGACCCACACTTTGGGAACCCCTCTTCTAGAGTATAAACTTGAATATGATTCATGAACTGGTTCTCAAACATTTTTACCTGGTAAAATAAAGGTCTAATAATAATAATAATGAAATTATTATTTTTATTATTATTCTGTGGAAATAGCAAAAAGCATTCTGTCGTTTCGCCTGTTAGCATGCTGGGGTTAGCGTTGAGTTTATTAAGCTACTTTGCCTCAGGAGTTAGCACGGTTAGTCTTCACAGGCTCATGTTTTCTTTAACCTTCAACTTCTATGTGTTGACTCACTTTCTAGTTTCTTATCATCTTTAACGCCTTATTTTTCCTGTTTTATTTAGGGTCCTTTTGGAAAGCCAGGCTTGCCAGGAATGCCAGGAGCTGATGGTCCACCGGTGAGTTCGGAAAATCAAGCTAGCAAGACATTTTCTCCCTCGCACTCTCTTTTTCATACTTAAGAAATGATCGTAAGAAACATCATTTTCTAATCAGTATATGAAATGTAAGTCTTCATAAACCACTTCACTAATTCACAACACACTGAATCAGTTATTTGTCTGAAACATGTGTAAACCACACATTAGCGCAGCTGTGTTATAGAGGAACAACCCGCCCACACACACAGACTTATACATTCAAGCACCCCTTTTTCCAGGCCCTACACAGACAGCACAGAAGACACCTGCACTAATGGCAGATGTTCCTTAGAAGGCACCAGGTGGCACCTCAGAGAGACAGAGACAAGAGAGGCTGTGAAATATGAATAACTGGAATGCAAGGGGGGGAAAAAAGCAGAGAAGGGGATTTGGTGAAAGAGGAGAGAGAGAGAGAAGGAGAAGAGCAAACACTGTGCAAGATGTCCCCTGGTCCTTTAATGGCTTTCAGTCTTCATGGAATAGAAATAGCTCTCCACCATTTACACACTCAGCTTTTTTTATCCATCCATTTGTTGAATCTTCCATCAACTGTAATATTCTCCCTCAAGTCTCTATGCTCCCTCCCTGCCCCTGATTTTTGTCCTCTTTAGTGTCTGTTTCCCTCTCCATCCTCTCTCACGCCACAAAAAAAAAAAAACCCATCAGAGGCTTTTGCAGAGCTACTTTGTCTCCAGAGAGTGCAATCAATTTCCCTCCAGTTTTCTTTCCCCCTTTTTACCGGACGTCGGTATTAGATGTGTGTGTGTTTGTGTCTCCTGCATAGTGTCTTTGTGCACGTGCATGTACAGTATGTGTGTAATGTATTGTGAAGTCCCAAAAGGGCAGTCTTGGCTTTCAGGGGCCAGTAATTGCCGGTAGTGCCTCGTTTATGCTGTGCACTAAAGATGAAGATCCCAAATGAGATTGAACTGTGCAGGCGCTAATTCCACTTTCCATTTTGATACGTCCTCCAAAAGCTTTAAAACTTAATCCCCTGCTTAAAGGGACTGTTGTACTATTTATGGTGGTAATTCTGCTGAAATGAGATGCAATAATATTTCTTTTAATAATTTACAGGGTCACCCTGGAAAGGAGGGACCTAATGGAGAGAAGGGACACCTGGTATGTTACGCTTTTGCAGTTTGTTGTTTTTTTAAAGTTCAGACACATTTGCATAACATGAATGAATAAAGATAACAACAGCAGTGTGTTTGCACATGCACCGTTATTGTGATTTATCTACAAGCTCTCACCAAACATCTATCTCTCCAGGGACCTGCTGGCCCTCAAGGACCCATTGGTTATCCTGGACCCCGAGGCGTGAAGGTAAGATGATTACCAACCTCACTGAAATGAATTTTTGATGCCATAAGCTTGTGGTTCCCTGCAAATTGCATCTTTTACGGGCTAAATATTGCACATTAACTTGTTAAAAGCCTCAGGATAAGAACGCAGTTTCCTGTGACTTCGAAAAATGCTGTTATTTTCCACAAATGAAGGTCTGCTTTGCTGCTGAATTGCTTTTCGTTGGAATGATTCAATGGCTTCAGCTTTAAACAGACGTGAAAGTGATCTTTGTGGTGCAGAGATAACAGGAAAAGTCACCTTCGCAGATCTTTCATCACTCTATTTGCACAAGGTGGACCTAAGGTTAGCTAAAGGAGATGATAACAACTCTAAGATGCACAGCCCTTCACATGTTTTCTGTCATGAGTAGCTGATAAAACCCGGACTGAATAAATTCCTCCAAATGAATCTTGCCAAGAGGTTGTGATTGATCTGCTCATTAAAGCTCCCTCTGAGAGAGGGGATCAAACAAGTGGCTTGACTTTGAGTCTCAAGTGGCTGATCTGTCGAGGAAGATGAGCTGCAGAAATTAGTTGAGAAGATTTCAAGTGCTTTTAGGTTTAATTGCACTTTAGAACGCAGTCAAAACACAGCTAAATCCATCCCTTCATTGAGTCTTTGTTGACAGCTTCAGAGGAAAAAATGGCAGCAGCCAGCAATGAACTACTTTCTGACTCTGCTGCCTCATTTTTAGAAAGAGGCTGATGTCCATAATGGGTGCAAATAACCTCCAGGGTACACACTCGACATTCAGCCCCTTCTCTTTGTCCAGTCTGTACTCTGTCAGCTTGTAACGTCTGTCTGTTCTTGCATCACAGGGAGCCGATGGTGTACGTGGTCTCAAAGGACACAAGGGTGAAAAGGTAAGAGAGCTCCGGCTGTTGGTATGATAAGTGGCAGGGGGGGGTGTGAGAGGAAATGAATTGTACTAAAAATTAATTCAGGTCTTGCATGATGTGATTCACACTAATGATATTCTCAATGAAATCCTGTAAAAGCTGATCTGAATGTTGTTGGTACTCAGGCAGTAAAAAAATAGCGATCAGGATCAAGAGTTTCTATGGCAACAGCAGATCTAGCCAAGACTCTACAACTGTGTGTGTGTGTGTGTGTCTGTGTCTGAGTGTGTGAATACTACACAAATGGTTTTAACATCTGTATTATCTCATCCTTTCTCCTTTAATACATCCTCATCTTCCCTGCGCCTTTATTCTTTTTATAGGGAGAAGACGGCTTCCCCGGCTTCAAGGGAGATATGGGCATCAAGGGCGACAGGGTAAGGAGTCTTTATTTGTATTGAACTCATCTGTAATCAGCCATCTATCCATCAGGCTGCTTTTATAATCCCACTAGGGTCGATTGGATTGGATCAGGATCAGAGGGCAAAGTAGGCCCTTTCATTGTCATAGAGCATGAGAAGAAAATTAAATCATAGTAAACATCCGTTTAACAGACTATCTTATCTGCTTTTCCACGTTTCTTTTTTAGACACAGTGAACACAAGCTTGAACACAACAAATGTTACAAGCAAGTCTAGTTTCTGTTCTTCAGGCAGCAACAATATTTCAGGGGTTTGACAAGCAATTTCATGAAACAATAATTATCTTAGTTTTGATAACTCTATAAAAGGAACAGCAAGAAACAGCCTTGATGTAAGGCTCAAAGGAACAGCTTTGAAAACAAAACAGAAGGAACGCTCTGTTTTATAAACACATGCAAGGAACAGGCTAAATATGAGATATGAGATACATCTTGATCACAAAACTAAGTGAAAAACATGCAGGTAATAATTGATCCATAATGATAAAAGGATCTTTTCGACACAATACATGGTCGCTCTTGATAATACAACATAAGGATCAGCTTCATAATACAATGAAAGGATCAGCCTTTATAATACATCATAAGGATCAGCTTGATAATGCAACATAAGGATCATACTTGATAATGCAACATAAGGATCAGCCTTTATAATGAAACATAAGGATCAGCCTTTATAATGAAACATAAGGATCAGCTTGATGATGCACACAAGGATCAGCCTTGATAATGCAACACAAGGATCAGCTTGATACTGCAACATAAGGATCAGCCTTGATAATGCAATGCAAGGTTCAGCCTTGATAATGCAACACAAGGATCAGCTTGATAATGCAATGCAAGGTTCAGCCTTGATAATGCAACACAAGTATCAACTTGATAATGCAACACAAGGATCAGCCTTAATAATGCAACATAAGGATCAGCTTGATAATGCAACATAAGGATCAGCTTCATAATGCAACATAAGGATCATACTTGATAATGCAACATAAGGATCAGCTTGATAATGCAACATAAGGATCATACTTGATAATACAACATAGGGATCAGCTTGATAATGCAACATAAGGATCAGCCTTGATACAGCAACATAAGGATCATACTTGATAATGCAACATTAGAATCAGCCTTGATAATGCAACATTACTGCACACCAACTCCACACTAAAGCTCTAAAATGATCTGGGGTGTACTCTGACCCTCACAGGAACTTAGTGAAAGTACCAATAACTCCTGACAGGTTAGCCTCTGGTGGCCTAAGCCCTTGTGACAGCTGTGGATTGTGGGTAATGAGCAAACATAAGGTGTCGTTCCTATTGCCAGCTGTTAGTTTGTGTGTGCGTATGTGTCTACACGAGCATCCCCTCTTTGACTGCCGTCAGCCTGGATCTCAGAAAACTTTTGGAGACATTCTCAAGTCTGACAGGTAAAACCAGGAATAGCTGCATTGGGGATTTACGTTGTCAGACAGGGGGAAAACAAGTCTTTTACAGTGAGAAACATAACTCTCCTTAGCCCCTACTTCAAGCATCAAACCCCCAATCCCTGACCTGGTTGTCTCTTAGCCGGGCACAGAAAGGAAGGAGAAATCAATGGCACTTTAAAACCCTCAAACCCGAGAGAGAGAGAGAGAGAGAGAGAGAGAGAGAGAGAGAGAGAGAGAGAGAGAGAGAGAGAGAGAGAGAGAGAGACACACAGGGCTTCAGCCTGTCTCTCTCTCTGGAGATGTAGCACATTCAGATGAAAGCAAGGATTTGAGGAGGCCCTCTGCTCTGGATGAGACACACATGGACTTGAATCTAAATGACTCATTTTTTTTCAAGTATGCCCATGAAAAAGTGTGCATGTGCTCGCTCAAGTTGAAGTGCTCTCTTTGATGAGCTTCCAAGTGTGTGTGAGTCAAGTACAGTTAGCTTGATGCCGTTTTATGTGTACTTGAGTGTGGGCGTACGCTTGTGCAACTCCGCACAAGGCTTTAAGTAGATACCTTTCACACACCATTGGGTCCCCGCAGCAGCGACTGGTTGTCAGGGCGAGTTTGTATTCTGTCATTTAGTGTGTGTCCTGCTGGAAGGCGAGCACACGAACAGAGAGAAGCAATAATAGGATCGCTAACAGCTTTGAGAGGCAGGCGGCGAGGGAAAATAGCCTTCCTTGATTCTTTAAGCAACTTCGCACTCACATCAGTTTTAAGAGGGCAACTCAGGGTCATCCAGGATGGGCTGACTTGTTTGTTGAACAACACTTGTGACACCTTTTAAAGTGGAGGAGAACATGGAGTGCATGAAAAAACCTGGAGTGTCTGTGTAACATTAAACAGGACTGATTAACAGCAGCCGAAGGAAACAGACGTGTTTTAGCCCAAGGCTATCCTCTGCATTTTGCTGCCAGTGGAGTGTGTGACATTTTAAACAAGTGAAAAGATAATTAAAGAAATTGGCTCTGATATTCAGTACAGATTAAATTAAATACAGCTGATCCTTGAAACATCGTCAATACATTTTTAAATTTCAACTGTTCTGTAGATGTGTACAAAAGCTTTCAACTTAAATTGTTAAGAAAAAAAAGGATAACATGGCAGCTCCTCAAAAGTGGGAGAGGGATATGATGTCATGATTGACTGTTCCGTTGACCAATCAGACGCCTGCAGCATTCTTTATCAGAGTAAAGGAGGAGCAGCGAGAGAAAATGAAACAAACATTAACACAAGGTCATTGAACTTAACAAAACCATTATTGTCATCTTAAAATTAACACAGCAGTACAATCTGAATGTTAACACTGTGAACATGCTGTTAGGAAATAAGTAGACTCTAAGTTCATAAAAGTACGAGTTCAGATCTGATGTTTGCACTGTAACTGCTGTAGTTTATAAAAATGACTGTATGTTTTTTCCAGGGAGAGCTTGGACCAGCTGGACCCAGAGGTGAAGACGGTCCAGAGGGACCAAAGGGTCGCTCAGGTCTCCCTGGAGATTCTGGTCCTCTTGGCCCAAGTGGTGAGAAGGTAAGCTCTTCGTTTTTTTTTTTTTAAGTTTGGCTCCTACATTCTAAATCTCTCACTGATGCTGTATCCTCTGCCCTCATTTTGACACGGTTATAAAGACAGATTAAAACAAGTTGTTAGTCAGGATTGATCTGGGATCTTTGCTCAGCACGGCCTAATAAGAAAAAGTGCTTTTCCGATCGTTCTCTTCCACAAAGCAACCGATTTCTCATTGCTGCTGCCCTTGAACCAGCGAG
The DNA here is from genome assembly GCF_009762535.1 of Notolabrus celidotus. Classification (NCBI taxonomy): domain Eukaryota; kingdom Metazoa; phylum Chordata; class Actinopteri; order Labriformes; family Labridae; genus Notolabrus; species Notolabrus celidotus. The sequence goes on from NC_048290.1 coordinate 6,288,095, forward strand.
GGGCATTAAATGGAATCAGGTCTTTACATTTTCTATTGTTGGATTGAACATCGAGTTAGCCTGTTTCTAAAAATACTGGGGTCATTTTTGTGGGAAAGAAAAACATCCTTTTCTAGTCGATGCAGCCTCTTAATGGTTTTCCATTAAGGCTTAAAAATTGATTGGACAGATGTTGAGTAACAATGAGGCTGTGCACGATAGAGCTAGTGAGTCATTAGCCAAAGTTGGATGAAAAGATTGTGACTGTGTGTCGCAGTAAACACAGTGTGTATTTGTCTATATGATCACTTTATTGCAACAACACTGCATTGTTCGACGTAGAAGCCGATCTGTATCTGGATCACACATGCGGTAGCAGCTGAGTCATTTTCATATTTAATTAGAGTCAGCACAGCAGCCATCGTCGTATGAGCCGGTTCTAATAAACACTGCTGTGCTAAGATGGTGCATGCATATAATTGAATGTAGTTTAACAACTTGAACAAGACTCACATTCCCCTTTGTTTACATTGTCACAGCAGTAAAGCTGCAGTCACGTGTGAGCCAGATGCAGCCGGCTTGTTTTACATTGAGCTTGGCAAGATACTCATTAGGAGAACAACAGTGCACGGAGACTCTACTGGTGGTTTTATCTGTTCTGCAATAATCCATGAAAGTAGGGGATATTTAATGCACCAGGATAAAAGGGACACTTCAGTGGCCTGTAAAGACAGTTGTATAACATGTTTAGTGTCTCTTTAGGGACCATTGGATGTTTTAAAAGATAGGCCCTGTTGATTGTTGAATAATGTGTGATGCAGGATCTAGTATTTAATGAGCATGAACCATAAAGTGTATTAAACAATGGACAGAACAAAAGCGAGATCAAGTGAATCCCAAACTTTTAGAGCTCCCCCTGGTGACCAGCTGTAGCATGCCTCCTCCGTTATAACAGATGGAACATGGTCAAACTAGAAAAACAAAGTACACTTCAAATCATTTCATGCTTTCTGTCAAAGTAGTAGGTTCTTATCACGCTGGTTTATGCACAAGAGTTGTGAAAAGTTGAGTGTTAGTTATATGATGTTAAAAAGACTCATGATTGACAGCTCTGTTGACAAATTCATGCCCCTGCAGCGTTCTGTACCAGATTAGCGCCCACTGAGGTGGTATTTTGGCTTCACGTCCCAAAATGGAAGGAGATGGAGGCACACTGTTCGTATTAATATACTTGAACCAAAATCATTTGGTCATCTCATCCAACAAATGTTTTTCTTACCAGTTCAAACCAGTTTTCAAATCAGTTTTATTTCATTTGTAACTCTTTATCTCTCATACATGAGAGATAAAAAACACCCAGGACTGTGACTCATAATAACTGAACGAGAGTCAGAGGATACAAATCTAAAAATCCCCAACCTGTCCATGCTGCCAGTTGACAGTAATATTTGCTAAAAAGAACACCGCCTCTCCTCCAAAAGAAAAAAAGAAAAACACCCTGGGTGAAAAGAGAGAGAGAGAGAACACACTTGGGTGGGAATCAGCAAGAATTCAGTGTAGTAGATCAGGCAGAGTTTGCACAAGGAGACATAAATGCAGCTAGTTATGAATACATAAAGGCAATTTCACCACTAATGGCATAAAAAGCATGATAATATACACTACCAGTCAAAGGTTTGGACACACCTTCTCATTCAATGTTTTTATTTATTTATTTTAATTATTTTCCACATTGTAGATTAATACTGAAGACATCAAAACTATGAAATAATCTGGTTTTGCCATAATCTGGATTACAACAGTAGTCAAATAGGACTATCCATTGTGTGCTAACCCTACCTCTGAACAACACAACTGATGGTCTCAAACACATTAAGAAGGCAAGTCATTCTACAGTTGAACTCTTGACTCTTCTAATGTTGATTAGAAACCATTCCAGGAGACCACTTCATGAAGCAGACTGAGAGAATACCAAGAGTGTGCAAAGCTGTCATGAAGGAAAAAGGGGGCTACTTTACAGAATCTAAAATATAAAACATATTCTGGTTTGTTTAACACTTTTTTGTAAATTAAATAATTCCATATATGTTCTTTCATAGTTTTGATATCTTTGGTATTAATCAGTAAAATAAATACAAACCTTTGAATGAGAGGTGTTTCCAAACTTTTGACAGGTAGTGTAGGAAATAAAGGGTCTGAGGCTGAAAAGTCAGTGTTTATTTTGATCATAAAAATGTAATTTCTATTAAAGAAAAGCTTCAAAAATGTTGGATTTTGCTACCAGTTATAGTTCTTTAAAGCTCCTGTGAGGATCTTTTGATTTGTGTTGTTTGTGGCTTTGGTTTGATCGCCCAAAGAAGTTGCCATCAATGCATCTCTCCTGGTATCATGAGTTATACAGTTAAAACTTATCAAGATTTAAGGGGCGCTGTTTTGGCCTAGTGGTTAAATCGCAGAGGCGATGGTTCTTGAAGCGTGTAGTCCTGGTTTGGTTCCTACCTGCGTCCCCTTTCAGCATATCATCTCCCACTTTCTATCCTATCAATAAAAAATGTATCCTATCAGACAATGTCAAAAATGGCCTCCACACCTTTGTGAATTCTGACTCAATTGTTTCTCTGATCTGTCTTTCATGATTCTTCCAACTTTAAAGATGTGTGATACTAAAATCTAATGTGGCTTTTTTCATTCACAGGGTAAACTTGGTGTTCCCGGATTGCCAGGATACCCAGGAAGACAAGGACCAAAGGTAACTACACACACACACACACAAACACATGCACACATGCACACAGTCCTTTTGATAAGCCTGTGCATGCGTGGTTAAAACACTTGTATTATATTTGTTTATTCTTGTGTCTCTACTTTGAGATCCTGTCACTGAATGACACAGTCATTAGCTTCCTGATTTCAGAAGGAGTTACAATAAAAGCATACTGATAACCAGGCTAAATGTTTTTTTTCCAAAGTGTCACTACAGACACGCTTGTTATTCAAAGAGAATAAAGAATGGAGGCATCTGCATGTGAGGGCTGACTCTGTGAACTATTTATTGATGGCTCACCCTTTAGCCTCTCTGATACAAAGCCGCAGTCTGACAGCCGGACATGCTTGAAGCTCCCTGATCAAAGAGACACGGATTTGAATATGCAGTTTGGTGTTCAGCCCTCAGCATCTGATATGACAACAATAAAACACTGCTTTTATTTACGCTGCACTCAATTCCCCTGCTGCATTTAATATGCTAGGTGGTATCTCAGGGAATAAACAAGGGATATAATATTTAAAGTTTGTCTCTGGAATGATTAATTGCCTTGTTTGTTGCACACAGGGATCTCAGGGTTTCCAAGGTTTCCCTGGCGCCAACGGAGAGAAAGGAACTCGGGTATGTCAGAGAGACTTCTTATTATTCCTCTCATTCCGACAAGAGTTGGATCAATAGTGGGGTTTGCAGGAGATGGGCTCCAGATTTATCAACCTGGAGGAAGCTTCGTGGCTCTGAAACAAAAGATTCCTACCAAGGACAGAAAGACGATTGCATTTCTGCTTTCTTACTGCTAGCACAACTCATTCTGAAAGGCAAAGCATTGTTTATCACTTTGTGCTACTTGGGCAATGTTTCATTTTCTTTGTTTAAGGAATGGCCCATTAGGTTGCCTGTAAGAGTAATGGTTTTTCACCACGAATGGAGCATGGGCAAATAAAGCGTTTCATCTTCGCAAAACATTTGTGAAGTATATGCAACCCAGCTCCCTGACAGAACGGGAATAGTGGCATCAACGGAGTTTCAAAACAATTGTTTGAAACTTAATAGGAGATATAACTGTTTTCCTCATTAAATTTGCATGCGACCACTGTAATTTAGAATCCTTTTATTGTGTATTATTGTTTGTGGAAGTGTCCCATTTTGAAGAAGCATTAAGAGATGATGAACGTTGATGAACAACTAATCCCTAATCAATAATGAACGATGATCTCTCAGCTCCTAAATGACCCCACTCTGTTGAAGTGTGTTTGCAAATGCGACTGTCGGCTGGCATTAGATTCCTTCTTGTAGAGGATGCAGCCTCTTGATGATGCCACTCCTTTGATCATTGTATGTGTGTGTGTGTGTGTGTGTGTGTGTGTGTGTGTGTGTGTGTGTGTGTGTTCCTCGTGCCCACAGGGAACAGCAGGAAAGCCTGGCCCACGCGGACAGAGAGGACCGACGGTGAGTCTTACTCAGCAGACTCGTGCTTTCGTGCAGATGGCCAGCTTGGCACCTGAGTGGAAGTGGAGGTTCAACTTGAGCACGCTCGGGGGAACTCCCACTGATTCAATGGTGTAGGCTACAAATACCTATGAGAGCCCTTTTTCAGATTGTAACCTTTTTTAAATTCTACTTCAGGGCCCTCGTGGAGAGAGAGGAGCAAGAGGACCAACAGGGAAAGCAGGACCAAAGGTGCAGAAAAGAATCCACTATAAATATAACATTTTTAGCACAACCTTTGGCACAAGTTTAACATTTATCTTTTATTCTTTCTCCTCAGGGTAACTCAGGAAATGACGGCCCACCTGGACCTCCTGGTGAGAGGGTATGTACCAAGCAAACAGCAATCTCTGGTGTTCAAAAATGAAGCTAGTGCAAAAGGGCAAAAAGCTACAGTTCCTGGAGTGACCACTTGGGGCAGAAAAGCAAGAAGCCAGTCAGAGCCCAAGTTAACAATTGCTATAACTCATCTGTTTTGATTTCATTAAGGCTAAGAGTTATGTACAGTTTGGCACAATTAGGGGCGTGGCTGATTTGACTGACAGGTGGAAGTGTTGTAGCCCTTCACCAGAAAGCTAGAGCTCTGCCAAAAGTCAGTCGTTTCAGCATTTCCAATATGGCTACCACCATTTTTGTGCTTCATAATGTCTCTTCAGAAACGATTGATTGACGTCACTAAGGTTACATCAATCTTTTCATCAGTCTATGTTAGATAGGATAATTTTATCCCACTTAAGTTTTCTGTGAAGTCTTTATTTACAAGATATCTTTTGTTTGTTCCAGGGTCTGCCAGGACCTCAGGGACCAACAGGTTTCCCCGGACCAAAAGGCCCTCCTGTAAGTCCAGTTTCATCCACCAAACACAACTCTACATCTTTATCATCTGTCAGTCTGTGAACTCAAATGTCTGTGTCTGTTTTTTCTCTTAGGGACCTGCAGGAAAAGACGGTCTGCCTGGACATCCTGGACAAAGAGGAGAGACTGTGAGTAAATCGCTCTGATTACTCATCGCTTGATCTGAATTCCAAAGAGAGCCTTATGCTACATTTATGCTTTTCTTCTTCTTCTGTAATTCACAGGGTTTCCAAGGCAAGACTGGACCACCTGGCCCTCCAGGCGTTGTTGGACCTCAGGTGAGTCATGGTTGCAGTCCATCCAACAGTGTTGCTCACTTATTTGTGTTATCAGTGATGTTTTCTTGTGACACTTGTTTTAGTTGCACAGTTTGTAGTATTTCATGCAAAGGTTTACTCATTTGGAAACCTCTAGATTATTGTAATGTTGTATCATTCTCAGCATTTTGTCCATTCAAGCAAAAGTTTGCTTTGTCCACGTACCTGTGTCACGAGCCATGACTTGAGTGTTGTTTACCCTCCGTCATATTATCACCGGGCTCTTCATCCATTATGCATAACGATGCAACAGACCTTCCCTCCCAGCCGCTGTGCTAATGCCAGCTGAGAGCATTGACAATAACGAAGCTGTATGTGGCCTTAATGACTAGTAAGCCTCCCACGCAGCAAATGCTCAGCTTCTCCTCGCCACGTTTGGAAGACGAAAAAAAAAAAAAGACGGAGAAATTGTAACATCGTCTTTGTGTCAAATCGCTGATTTTGCTCACAATGTTCCTCTCGATGTAGTTTGGCTTCTTCACACCTCCTCTGCCACTTGGATTCGTGCTGCAGTCTGATTTTATTGCTGTTTTCAATTGAATTTGTAGGGACCAACAGGTGAGACTGGACCAATGGGAGATCGGGGCCACCCTGGACCCCCAGGCCCACCTGGAGAGCAGGGTCTACCTGGAGCTGCAGGGAAAGAAGGAGCTAAGGTGAATACTGAAGCTCTATTTAATATGTTGTCTTTTTTAACACCCCAGTTGCATAAAAAAAACTGTAATAACACTGCTGTCTCCATCCAATCCTGAGTTTAAGGTTGATCTGTCGATTTTAACACTCTAATTCAAGTGTCGTTCACAACATGTAATCACACAAGCCCTACTGCTGCATTCAAAGGATTGATGGTACTGTTTTTTTAAACCACCAGGGTGACCCCGGTCCTGCAGGCCCAGCAGGTAAGGACGGTCCCCCTGGACCAAGAGGTTTCCCCGGAGAGAGAGGACTGCCTGGCCCTGTGGTGAGAACTGCCTTCTGCTCAGTACAATGGCATCACACAAATCCAATATCTCTCACAGCTTGCTTATTGCATAATAGTTCTGGGCTATTAAATCGACTGTGGTGAACTTCAAGAATCAGACATGATATGAGATCCCTGAGTGGGCTCTAGCACAGGAACAGCGTGCTCCAGGCTGCTTATTTTTTATTTTTTATGTTTTATTCCAACTTGACAAAGTCGTGTCCTCGTTGTTATGCAATTCACGTTATTTACTTCCCGCTAACTTGTTAGAAACGGCAGAAACGCCTTTTTGTTTAACTCCAGGATGCATAAATAATGCCGTACACCTGTTCATTTGTTATGTAAAGGACGAAGCTCCTTTTTTTTTGGTAAATAACTGCTATCCTCATCTGCTCTCAGCCTCCACTTCAGGGAACTATAGGAGGTTTTCCACCTCACGCTGAGCCTGTTTGAAGATAGCGAGTCCAGTGAAAGGCAGGAAGTGTGCTTCTCCAGCAGATGTGTTTGTTTTCTGAAGCCTTGGTTTTATTCTGTTCCACAGGGGGCTCACGGACTGAAAGGGAATGAGGGTCCTCACGGCCCACCTGGCCCTGCTGTGAGTACAATTTACAGCATCCGCATCCTCAGTTTGTCACTCTCACTCGCTCGCTCTTACACTCTGCTTTCTCTCTCTATCTCTGGGATTTGCCTTTATAGTGAAGTACCCACCCTCATTTGTTAACAGCTCTTATATAATTTAATGATATGCACAGTTTTCTGTTATATAAGAAAGGTCTTTTAAGTTAATGTACGTGCATTATGATTTAATTTCAATCTTAAATCTTCATGTGTTTGGTATGTTCACTCTGTTACTCTGATTGCTAACTTGACCATGTGGTGTAGGGTTCTCCTGGTGAGCGTGGTCCCTCTGGCCCTGCTGGACCTACAGGCCTTCCTGGTCGCCCTGGCCCTCAGGGACCCCCAGGACCTGCTGGAGAGAAGGGTGGACCGGTAAGACCATCTCATTGTTGAAATTGTTGTTGAAATCAGGAAAAACACTTCATTGAAACAGCGTAAGAAACACATTTGTGTTTGTTTTTTGCAAATAATAAAAATCTAGGGAGAGAAAGGACCTCAAGGCCCAGCTGGTAGAGATGGTATTCAGGGACCTGTGGGTCTGCCAGGACCTGGAGGTCCTCCTGGACCACCTGGAGAGGACGGAGACAAGGTGAGTTGTATTTGCATGTAGAAGTAGTACGAAAAGTTTAAAACTTTGTTCTTTTTTATTATGGTGGGACTTAAAATTAGTAGTTTGGTGATTTCCTAAGGATTTAAGTTATGTGAAAAGAGAGTTAATACATTTATCAATTTTCCCTTATTTAATCCCTCAATTTATTTGTATCTTATTTATGGATAAATCCTACGTTTTTTTTTAGTAACAAGAAATTTGTCAGACCAGATTAAACCTCTATGACTAAAGCATTCAGGTGAAGATAATTACAGTAATGACCAGAATATACAGCTTTTTTTTGTCCTTACACATATCTGAACAAATGGCATTGTCTTAGACTTGGATTCATCATCTTATATTTGGATTTGGATTTATCCAGACTTTTGAATGCCAGTATTCAGTCAGTAAACAGTGTCACTTATCTGTAAAGAGAGTATACACTTCATGACTGAGGCCAGCTGTCACTCACAACCACAGCGCAAGGTGGATGAAAGATGGAGAGAGACAGTGATGGTTTCAAAAAAAGGGAGGCAAGGTTATTCATCAAGTAAGGTGGAGCTATAAGGCCTAAGATGAGATATTCTAAGATAGTGGTTAGTGAGCACAAAAAATGTGCTGTCACAGAATGCAATGTTTGAAGATGGCGGACCCAAAAAGACTGTCTGAAAATGCTAACAGAGAAAATCTTGACATGGTCGTCAGAGCGAACGCTACCAAGAGACTGACAGGAGAGCGTATGAGTATGTGACTGACATCAGATCGATGATATGTCATTACCAGAGCTGTTGTCCAACTGACAGCCTTGGAGATCACCACAGAAGCTATGTATGGATGTTTTTGAACTGAGACAGATGGTCTAATAAATAATAAACAAGAGGTTATTTTTAGTTTTATGGCATTTATAGTAGAAACAGTTCCACAGGTGCTTCATTTACATATGAGATTATATTTCAATTTAGTTTAAGTGTAACATATTAATCTAAAAGACACTGAAACACAGCACAATTACAATTTTTTCCATAAAGTAATCTTGAAAGAGGGAGAGGTCATCTTTTTATATTCTAACCATTACGGTATAATGAAATCCTTTAAAGCTCCATTTAAACTTCCAGTCTTTGAGCTCTCAGCACACACAAGCACACTCCAGTATCTGTACATGCACCCAACCACCTTACAAAGACACCTAACTTTACAGCAGAGATCTGAGGCAGATACCCTCTGGTCTCCCTCCCTGTGACCTTAAACGCTCTGAGGGGAATTTGTCTGACAGAGCTTGCATCGATCAACAGATCTTTAAAAGGTGAACCTGCCTTGTTGCAGCTTTGTTCTCCTTCGCACAAACAGTAAGAGAGAAGAGGAGGGAGGTATTTTTTTTGTGGCAGTGACAGAATGTGTGAAAGTGACCCTTTAGTATTCACAGGCAAGAACAACTTCTCATTCCGCTCTGAAAACATTTGCAGGAAGATCAGCTACAGAGATACTCTGAGGATAATCTCTCATCCTTTGAAGACCGCCTCAGTTCTTAACGGGCCTTACAACGGTCCCCGTGGTGCGGGCGGACACAGAGAATACAGAGGGGTATTTGATATGTAGATAAAAAAAAGGATCTCGCAAGTTAATGTTTACACACACTCTCTCATTATAAGTGCAGTCCACGGGGATAGAAGAACCCCAGGCATTTCTTTAAGACACTAATACTGCTGCACAAAAGCGCATTGTCTGACTCAAACCAAATAGTAAATGCCTCTAGCAGTTATTAACATTATTTCTCCAAACACCCACAGCATGGGCAGGCTGTAAAACGAAGGTGTAAGGTTCTTCTCTTTGGGATTGGTGGTGCAAACAGGCGGCGATGGGGACTTATTATCTGGTCCGCTTTGGCTGGTAGTAGCGCCGGTGACTCATCGTGATAAGCCCCCTCTTTAGATGTGGATTATATTTGCCATTATTTCTCACAAAAGGAGGGATGTAATTGAAATACTAATGGACATATTTTTATAGAAGTGTCTCCCCGAAAGGTGTGATATGGTTGAGTTGAGATTTGATGGTGCCACTGATAAGTCAGGCTGTGTTCTCCAGAGTGTTTTATATTTTTATCACTATTCATTGTCACGTTTTTTATCTCACTCTCACTTTTGTATTACTTTGAATTTGTGTCTGGGCTTCACACTGTGATCATATTTTTCGTTCTGCAGGGAGAGCTTGGAGAGCCAGGACAGAAAGGAAGCAAGGGTGACAAAGGAGAGCATGTAAGTGACTTTTTATTTCACAAAAACATTACGTTGTTTTATTTTTGCATGTTATTTTAACTTTAACTTCTCACTTCAGACATGTGGTTCATTCCCTGTTTTTTAACCATACTTTTTTTAAACACACATCTTCTTAAAACCTGATGATTTTATGACTTGTGTGTTTTATTTCACATTATTCTGATGCTTGAGATTTTAAAGCTCCTGTGAGGAGTTTTTAGCTGTTCATAAAACAGACCGAAATTAATACCAATGTCTCTTTATGACCTATAAAAGCAAACAAGACCACCAGTGAAGAGACTCATAACTTCCATAAAGTAATTCTTAATACTTGAACCAGCTAGCATCTGACAAGACATTAACTGCAATAAAGCACAAAGCAACCTCTGTGAGTGTAAAATTACACTGCAAAGTTTCTTGATAAGAGACTCATCTGACTGTTAAAATAAAGCAGCTTGTGATTTTGTCCAAAAAAGACTACTTACACATATAGAGGACAAAATCAGCCAAGAGATAAGACATGCTGCTTCGTCCACAGGGGGTGCCAAAATCAACACAAACCCAAAGTTCCCCACAGGAGCTTTAGAGCTTGAATTAAAGACTAAAAACTAAAATTGAGTTCATCAGTTTGACAGTTTTCATGTCTATTGAAGAGAAACTTGATGATCATGTTTTCAATATCTTCCCTCTACTCCACAGGGTCCACCTGGTCCCACCGGTCCTCAAGGGCCTGTTGGAGCTCCTGGTCCTGCTGTAAGTCTCCACTTTGCATTGGTTGATTTCATCGGTAAACCTCTTATCTTCAGTATCATCAACTCTTTGGTCTCCTGGTTGTGATTACTTCAGGGTGCAGATGGTGAGCCTGGTCCCAGAGGTCAGCAGGGTCTGTTCGGTCAGAAGGGAGATGAAGGATCAAGAGGGTTCCCCGGACCTCCTGGACCAGTTGGTCTGCAGGTGCGGACTCAAATTGAAATACAGAATGGGGTTAAATGTTACTGACTTGAAACACAGAGACATTAAGATGAAATCCTCTGCTCGCTCCTCAGGGTCTGCCTGGTCCTCCTGGTGAGAAAGGTGAAACTGGAGACGTTGGTCAAATGGTAAGAGCTTCATTAAGAACACATCACGCTGTTATCACTCAGTTCTTTATATCACACACAGACTGCAAGGGAGTTTCTTCACTGATGAGACTGTTATCTTTTTTCTGTGAAGGGTCCACCTGGTCCCCCAGGTCCCAGAGGCCCCTCAGGACCCCCGGGAGCTGATGGCCCTCAGGGACCCCCTGGCGGTATTGGAAACCCTGGTGCTGTTGGAGAAAAGGTAAAACACTCTTCCTCTGTTTCTAGTTTGAGCACTTGAGCTCCACTTGTTCACTGCTTTGTCACTCCAGTTAACCCCGCCTGCACTGAGGGGGGTGATGCGGTGCAGGTGAGGTTGTTCTTAGCTAGTTCAGATAGCAACACAGTACACCATAATAAATTCTTGTGTTTGGCAGATGTTGCACCTTATTAAAAATTCATTTTGCAACTTCTTTAGCCGGTGTTAGTGTACACAAACATCTCCAAAGACACGTTAACCTCTGTCAGTTGAGTTCTCAAAGTTCCCCTTTACACTTGATAGTTATTCTTAATGTGCTGCTGCTGCAAAAAATTACACAAATGCACATTGATGCATTTTTTATGGTAAAACAGTGTTTAGAAGTTGACTTGAAAATGTCTTATGCACTTTAATTTATGACTATGGATGAATATTGTCTTATGTAGAATGAAGCTGAGAGGATTTAGTTGTTGCCACTTAGTTGTGTTACGTTTTAAATGAAAGAAAATGAAACACAGCAACATAACATTTGTATGATACTTGAATGTTTGTAAAGTTGATTTGATCAGTGGAGTCAGAAAGGATTAATAAATAATATTCGTTCATGTTGTGCACACATAATTCATGCCACCCTGCACATCTGAGTCCCAGTTGTGCCACCCCAGTACAAAAAAATCTGGTTGTGAGCTCATGATTATTCACAAAACTGGTTTAATACGCATCATTTCATTCTGTACAAACTGACTTTGAACTGCTGTCTAATTACTTCAAAGTGGATAGGAGGAGCTTTGTGATCGACTCAATGGAAGCCAGCTCCACATGCTGACATGCATTCCTTTAATTGATAGTTTATTCATTGTGCTCCCGCTTTTTGCTCCAGATGGCACCTCTGGCCGTTCTCCAAAAAAAGGAGCTTCATGCATCTTGAGATGTAAAGTTTTAAAATAAAGATGTTGCAGTTTTACAAGACAAGAACAAACCACAGCATCAGGTCCCAAAGGGGGGTGTAGTATTATGATTCTCAAACTACTTTTCCACCTTGTTGATATTTTTCATTGAAATGTCTCTATGAGACAGGTAGGATCCACTTTTCATTCAGCTGACAGATTCAGCGTGCTTGCAGTTTGTTTGATTGCCCCGTGGTAAAGATGCTGAATGATGCCTCTTTACAAGGCTTTTGCATCTGTTAATATTTCCCATGCCTATTTGTTCTGTATGATACCCTTTTAAATGTGACACCGTCATTTTTTCCTGTCGCAAAGTAACAGATGCGCAACACTTCTAATGGACGGGCTGCCATCCTCCACAGTGCTGTTCCTTGCTGCAGGGAGTGTAAATAAATACTCGAAGGCTCTATTCTCACAATCCTAAGATGATAAATGCATTATTGAAATCAGCTCCTGTTTTTATTTGTTGCTGCTGTTTCATTATGTAGCTTTTTGCAGCAGCTCAGCTGCAGTGCCGTGCAGCTTCTCATCGCTTCCTGCTCGTATTGATAGTGTGATTTGCTTTATCTGGTTCAGTCAATAGAATCACCTTTTGCTTCTTTGTAATCTCCCTAAGGATGGCTTGTCCTTCTCTCGTGCAAACAAACACAGTGCTCTTTGCCCCTAATCGCTCTTCAGCTGATCTGGCATTTTAGTAGCCAGCCCAGAGAGCTGGCAAGCAACTAAGACGAGGCTGTTTTTTTTAACTCTAAACACACCCTTCGTACAGTATATATCTGTGATGAGCAGCTGTCTTTCACACTCTCGCTTTCCCTCTTCTAAGCAGATTTTCCCAGCGTACCCCTGTGGGGAAATGTGAGCAGGTTGTCGCAGGCCTGTGCATGGTTCCTCTTTATGCAACATTGCATAAAGACTGGAGGAGTGCGCCGCTAATACAGAAGGATCAGTCATGCTTTTAAACAGGCGTACCAACTGCTTAGAGTGGATTTTTTTTGAAGGCAACAAGAGAGTTTGGAAGGCAGCCAGTCATTAATTTAGAGTATCAGTTCACAATGCAGAGCTTTTTGTTCATGCTAGAGGGAGTCTGGATGTGCTCGTCATGACACATCACCACGCAGCTCGTCATTCAGCGCTATCGATTGGCCTCAAGTCTCCAAAACATGGTACTGGCAAATCTTTTCCCCTGACACTTGTGTGGCAGACTGCATCTGCAGCAAACCTCAGCAGGGAGGACCGTAAGGCCTGTGTGACAGTGAATAACGATAGTGCCCGGTGTATAGGTGAGTCGACAGGGGCAACTATCCAATAAGGCATGAGGAAGAGGACAAGATATATGTGCTGAGTCCAGGGAGAGCAGTGAGGTCAGCGGCCTCCAGAGCTCCAGTCACCCAATCTGCCCACACTTGATGGATCGAGATCTCTTGTGTCATCTCTTTCTATCGCAATTTGGGCGACAAGGGCACCGGGACAGTTCGGCTGCTGTAAATGATGGGATTTTTAGAACCATGTTGGCTCAACAAACCAGCTTTCTGATAATAAATGGTCTTTCTCACCCTCCCTACCCTTCTCTCTCTCTTTCTCTCGCCTACCAGGGAGATGCTGGCGAAACAGGAGAGCCCGGTCTTCAGGGAGAACTTGGCCCACCAGTATGTTATCTGAATTTCTCCTTACATTTTTACATGAATAAATGAGTAGGAGAAATTGAATTTTCTTTGGTCATTAGTTCAACTACAGTGACTATACATTATAATGAGACTTGTTTTTCCTCTGGTGTTCCCAATGAGAATGACTTACCAAATGTATAATTTTTCCAGGGTTCAAGAGGAGAGCGAGGAGAAAAGGGAGAGTCTGGCCCCGCTGGTTCAGCTGGACCTCCCGGCCCCAAGGGTCCTGCTGGAGACGATGGTCCCAAAGGCAGCCCAGTGAGCTTCTTTCCACTTTGGCGTCTTAAAATAGACTTTGATTTCCATATTAATGTACTCTTACAAAGATAACCTTTAACTTTAAAGCTTTAAACAAAAAAAAGTGATGCAACTTTAATTGATTTTCAGGGCCCAAGCGGTTTCCCTGGTGACCCTGGTCCCCCTGGAGAGCCCGGTCCAGCTGTAAGTATGGCAGTAATGTTAATCTAACCTCTGAATTAATTGTGTAAAGTCTTGTGTTAACCTCCAGCATTTTGATACCTGACTGAGGATCTGTTTCGTTCTTATTCAGGGGTTAGACGGTCCAGCCGGTGACAAGGGAGATGATGGAGAGGCCGGTCAAGCTGTGAGTACCGTATACTACTTATACTGCTTTACCATACCCCTGTGTGTCATACCTGAAAGGGAATTATTTTAAAGTAGTTGCCATTTGAAGTCATACAATGAGTAATGTTTGATTTTCAAACTAGGGTTCCCCTGGACCCACTGGAGAGTCTGGTCCCTCTGGACCACCCGGAAAGAGAGTAAGTCCTCTTCCAATTGTTGCAAATTGTTCAACATTACCTCTTTTCATCCTTGGTTTTAAACTCTGACATCACTTTTTCTTTCAAACAGGGCCCACCTGGAGCAGCAGGACCTGAGGGAAGGCAAGGAGAGAAGGGAGCCAAGGTAATGCATCCATCAAACACAGATTTTCTGCTTAGTTGGTGCACCAACAATTTCAAGCAAGAAGCAACAAATGAGCAAAGAATCAATTGGTGTGTGTGTGTGTGTATCATGTTTTTGTTTGAAAGGGAGAGTCTGGTTTGGAAGGTCCCCAAGGAAAGACGGGTCCTGTTGGACCTCAAGGATCACCTGGCAAGCCTGGTTCTGAAGGTCTCAGGGGTATCCCTGGCCCAGTTGTGAGTAGCTTGTTTCTTCCCTTTAGACCAGTATGTCAAAGTCAGTCTGATAAAGCCGCCAAGCAGCAGCTGTACGTCTTTATTCTTCAGTAGACTGCAAAGAATCTCATCGAATAATTTGTGTTTAAATGGACTTAACTGTAAATCTGGTTTCTAATAGGCCAAAGCTAAAAACACTGTGTTCTTGGTGCGTCCATATAGGGAGAGCAAGGTCTACCAGGTTCTCCAGGCCCAGATGGACCTCCTGGACCCATGGTGAGTAGACTTGGCTTCTGAGTTGAGATCTTTCAAAGAATATGTCCGACCTCATTCAACTCAATCCCTCTCTCTCTCTCTCAGGGTCCTCCTGGTCTGCCCGGTTTGAAAGGAGACTCTGGTGTCAAAGGAGAAAAGGTGAGTCACTTCAGCATCACACAAAATGAATGCTTCGATGCAGCGCTTAATAAGACTAATGGGTCTGTTTACTGACAGATTGATTAGATCAGTTGTTTGCCTCCAGCCATCAAATCATTACACTAATCATTAGAGGCCCTGTCGGATGGATGTATTATACTGCTAATGTTTATAATGGTGTATTATTGACTGTCGTATTGACAATGTATGTGTGCGTGTGTTTGTTGCTCTCTTTCCTCAGGGACATCCGGGTCTTATTGGTCTCATCGGACCCCCAGGTGAACAGGGAGAGAAGGGTGACAGGGGTCTTCCTGGTCCTCCAGGATCACATGGTTCTAAGGGAGACAATGTAAGTAAACACAAATACATTGTGTGAAAAAAGCACACACACATGCTCACACATTGGTTTTTTTTTTAACTCTGCACAGCTAAGACAGACTGAGTGTTGTGGGAGAGTCATGCTATTTCTGCCAGTAATCCTCCTACTGAGTTTTATTGATAATCTTTGTCTTTTAACAAGTTTAGCACGGCCAAATGAAGCTTCAGCCAATTCTGTAACAAAAAAAACTCAGATTTCTTCTTCTGTTTTCATAAAACAATAAATTCCTGCTCTGTTCTTTCTCCCTTCAGGGTATTGCTGGCCCTTCAGGTCCACTTGGTCCTCTTGGTCCTCCTGGATTACCTGTAAGACTACACTCAATATGTGTTGTTAATGAATTGCATAATTTCTGAGCCGGTATTGATTCCTTGGTTCTTCCCCTCAGGGTCCTCCTGGTCCCAAAGGAGCTAAAGGGTCATCGGTAAGTGTTTGAACTCTAAGCTACACCTCACCAGAAACAAAAACAAATATGTGTTTAGATCTCACAGAATGATTTTGGGTTAAGTTAAAGTTTGATTTAATTTCTCCTACTTAGGGTCAAACTGGACCAAAGGGAGAGACTGGTACAACTGGACCTCCTGGACCTCCTGTAAGTTGAATCATCAGACTTTTATGTTCTTTTACAGGCATTTACATCATCCCTCCCCTCATCTCTGACTAGTGCTCTCTTCCTTCTCTCCATGACAGGGTCCTCCCGGCGATGTCATCCACCCACTCCCCATGCACGCTCCCATGAAGGGCAGATCACGAAGGAGCATCGATGCCAGCCAGATGGTGGACGACGCAGCCATGGATGCCAACTACAAGGACTACGACGATGGCATGGAGGAAATCTTCGGCTCTCTAAACTCCCTGAAGCTTGAGATTGAGCAGATGAAGCACCCGCTGGGCACACAGGCCAACCCTGCCCGCACCTGCAAAGACCTGCAGCTCTGCCATGCTGATTTCCCCGATGGTTTGTGATACACTTTAACTGCAAAGATAAAACCTCATTTTTGGCATGTGGCATGACCTCATAGTTTCTAGTGTTTAACAGTTATCCATTTCTGAAATGGCAGTCGTAACATTGTAATTAGAGGTACAATCATATCAATGAGCCTTTACACAGTTTACATTTTGATGGGCGGCCGCTGTGGGTCCGATTGGAGAGTTTTCTCAACATGCATTTGTGGGCATTAATGAAACACCTACGTTTGGACCACATTCTGACAAAGCAAATAGCCAATCATGGTTTAGGATTTTGGGGTGGCACCACGGTTGGCCAATCAGATTTTAAGAAGGATGCATCTTTGACACGCCTCTTTCAAGCTACACCGATGTGACACTAGCTGATTGCAATGGTACAAACCTCACAGATTGTGAACATCACAGAAACACAATATCACCTTCCCTCGTCCTTCCCTCACTCTCCACTCCACTGCCATTCTTGTTCACAGCCTAGCCACCTCCCGTTTAGACTATTGCAACTCTCTTCTGTTTGGCCTCTCACATAAAACCCTCCATAAACTACGACTGGTTCAAAATTCAGCCGCCCATATCATCACACCCATCCTAAAACAGCTCCACTGGCTCCCCATCACATACCGGGTCAACTATAAAATACCTCACCTTCAAATCCATATACAACCTTGCCCCTCCATATCTCTCTCTGACCTCCTCCATACTGCCACACCCGTCCGCACCCTCAGATCCTCCTCCTCCATCCATCTCACTGTCCCCCCTGCTCGCCTTGTTACCTGCACTGGAACTCTCTCCCACCTGACCTCCATAACACTGACTCACTCACACATTTTAAATCCCAAACTCAAAACTCATCTATTTAGACTGGCTTACTCCATCTGACCTTGAGTGTCAAGAAAGGCGTCTATAAATAAAATGCATCATTATTTTTATTAATATAAGAAGGTTTAAAAAGCTTACTTCATAAAAAATGCATTACTGTTTTTTACAAAGCCCTGAACTCCAATTCTCCTCTTACCTCACAAACCACCAAGCAAGCATGGGAGAAAGATCTTGGCGTTGCTATAGATGATGCTGACTGGCAGGAAGTCTGGTCTCAGGCCATGAACATTTCTGTGTGTAACCGCACCAAATCCGTACAGTTCAGAATTGTACATCGCACGCATATAACACCTGTTGTCAAGAACAAAATGGACGCTAATAATTCCCCGCTTTGCTGGAAATGCAATTCTGAGACTGGTAATTATGTTCATTGCCTCTGGTCATGTGTGAAGTTACAAAGGTATTGGTCTAGTATTGTGAATGAACTGACTGCTATCTTTGGTGTCTCAATACGGATGGACCCTATGTGCCTGATACTTGGTCTCCCGGATGATCAGATCACTGACGGCAAACACAGGAGACTTTTCAATATACTGACTTTTGCTGCTAGAAAGAACATTCTACTCTTCTGGATCAAGAATGTTGCTCCAACAAAAAAATCATGGCACAACATTGTTATGGACTGCATTCCTAGTGAATACATCACATGCATGCTCCACTCCAAAATAGATGCTTTCTATAAGGTCTGGGACCCTTACTTGCAGCATATTGGGCCTACGCTGTCATCCTCTTTGCTTCGTGGATTTCCCAGATCAGCCTAGCCTGTCTTTGTGACTTTGTTTTAAGTGCTCACTACTTGACAAACACCTTCTAGCCTTGCTATGTGTGTATGCTCTGTATTGATTGTCATCTGGAAGCTGCCCTGTCTTGCTGCAGGAGAATGAAAGGGGCTGGATGGAGAATGTGCCCACTGTCATTTATCTTTATTTTCATAATTATTTTCTATTTACTGTACCCACATTTCTCTTTTCTGTCGTGTCTGAGCAGTTCTGTGTGTTTTGCGTTTTGAGAAAATGCAATAAAAATATTTGTCAAAAAAAAAAAAAAAAAAGCTTACTTCATCAACAGGATATATTTGATAATTAACAGCTGTTTTTACAGAATATACATTTAAAAAAAAGTGCCTCAGCTAAATTTTGAGTGAGTCATTTGAGAGGATTTAATGCTTTTCTCTCCCATTCATGATTGTTCATTGAGTTACATTAGATTGCAAGGTGAAACAAAAAAGAGCTGGGCTCTAAATATTTTCCAGATCATTTTTCAGACCAGATGGTTACTGAATTCACAAACAAACAGTCTTTAAATGTATCTAGTTTGAGTTAAACATAGAGCCAATCATAAGCCATCATTACACCCTTCCTTTTGAGTATATTAGCAGCTAGTCATAGCTGCATGATACTCAACATACCCTACTTGTTTCTGAGTTTATAGTAAATATTTTCCCATAAAAGATGTTGTTATGGTGTTTCAAAAGATGCTCAGTGTTTGCCTTAAGCAAAATAAAATGACTTTTCTTTGTAGAACATATTCGAATGTGATGTAAACACAAAACAAATTGACAGTGAAGATAAAAAAACATGTTTCATCACATACCCCTCAGTACAATGTCAGACATCGCTCTGACCTGAAGGAATACACGATAGGCTTCAAATCATACACGCTGTGTTATGTCTTCCCTCATTCTGTTCTCTCTCTCTCCTTCTCTCCAGGTGAGTACTGGATCGATCCAAACCAGGGCTGCTCCCGGGACTCCTTCAAGGTTTACTGCAACTTCACAGCAGGCGGAGAGAGCTGCATCTACCCAGATAAGAAGTCTGAAGGGGTAAGCCTGACCATGTTTACACAAAATAAACACGCAATGTGGACAGCGAGGTTGAGTACGAGAGAGGTTGGAAATAGAGTTAACAAGATGAAGATGCATGAAAAGAAAACAGAAGCTATTATCAGCATCCAGGTTGTGTGTCTTTTGATTGACAGTAAAATAAGCTGAGTACTCCAGATAAGTGCTGATTTTCTTTCTTCCTCTCATCCGGGACTAACTGCTGTGTATTCTTAAAAACCTGAACATCTCAAGACGGTGCTATTGCAGCAGTTATTCTGTTGTATCTACCTACACATGAACCGGTATAATTAGCCTCCATGAGACTACCTGGTGGGTTCCTACCAAGAAGATGAGGGAGATGACTCAACAAGACTCCATGAATTCCTCAAGGACTTAAAAAACTGTTGGTGTATGAGCCTATGTGTTGGTAAACACATTTTTACAAAGTCAGAAAGACTATTTTGTCTGCATCAGTTTTGTGAGTGCTGCCTCACAAAGTCAGAAAACAAATAACTTTGTATCAGTTAGATCCCCCATAAATTATAGAAACTAGTCACTGTGTGACTGTGAGTTTTAGTTCAAGACCCTACAAGGATTTGAAATCCAGAATACACTATCAGTCCAAAGTTTGGACACACCTTCTCATTCAATGTGTTTCAATTATTTTAATTATCCTCAACATTGTAGATTAATACTGAAGACATCAAAACTACGACATAATCTGGTTTTGCCATAATCTGGATTACAACAGTAGTCAAATAGGGCTAACCCTACCTCTGAACAACACAACTGATGGTCTCAAACACATTAAGAAGGCAAGTCATTCTACAAATGAACTCTTGACAAGGCTCATGTTCATTAGAAACCATTCCAGGAGACCACTTCATGAAGCAGACTGAGAGAATACCAAGAGTGTGCAAAGCTGTCATGAAGGAAAGAAGGGGGCTACTTTACAGAATCTAAAATATAAAACATTTTCTGCTTTCTTTAACACTTTTTAGTGAATTAAATAATTCCATATATGTTCTTTCATAGTTTAGATGTCTTTGGTATTAATCTACAGAGTTTCAAATAATTAAAATAAATACAAACCCTTGAATGAGACGGTGTTTCTAAACTTTTGACTGGTAGTGTATACAGTTGTGCTCAAAAGTTGACATACCCTGGCAGAATTTGGGATTTCACTAATGGTTGGGTGAAGCAAATTATTATCAAACAACTGTGTTTACTCTTTTTATATCATAATGACAACAGAAACTACACAATAAATCATAAATTCTGCCAGGGTATGTAAACTTATGAGCACAACTGTAAGTGACCCCAACAAGATACACCAGTTTTTGTGTATGGGACCCCAAAAAGTGCGTAAATTTTAACATTCAATATAAGACATTATAACAGAAATACTAAGCAGAGTTTGAAAGTCTGAGTGTGTGTTAGGAAATCTTTTAGGGAAACATTTTGTGCCCCCACAAAGATACAGTGATAAAGTGTGTGTGAGTATTTGGGTTAGTAAAATTAAAAAAGCACAAATCTTCAGTTTAGTTCCAACAGTTTATAACTTAATTGAGGGAAAGGCATGCATTCCCTCTAAGTGGTCCGTATTGTCTCTGAGCCATTTTTAGATCCAAGCCCATTAAGGACTTCATCACCTGTGAAGCCTCAGGCAGGTGACAGGCACACTGGGAAGATTTTTGCTTCATTATACATGAGTGTGTAGAGGAGAGGAGAGTTAGCAGTGTGGTGAAACATTGAGAACACTTTCTGTGACAAGCTCGGGGGTTGTGTAATAGCACAGTGCTACAGCCACTTTAATGATCCCACTCACTAGGCCTCAGAGGAGCAGGAGTTTGCTTTAGCTTGGAATAATGAAGCAGACTTTTTATAGAGCGTCGGTGATGGGCGGCTCTCATTTTTGTCAGGGGGTTAAAAGAGAAAAAAAAGTCTGCGCTGCCAGTCTCTTCAACAAGACTGCAAACACTCCCACATGCATTAAGATTGGCATTTTTATTACCGGAGCACATACTTATACAGTCCACATAATCACGCTGCCTGACATGCTATCAAGAATCCTCCAAAAACATGGATACATCTCTCCAGCCTCTCTCCACTCCTGTGCAAACAAACTGAAGGTCACCTTCAAGGCAGCGTGGGTCTAATGTATGCCATCTCCCAGGGATATGTGATCTCCGGCCCATCATTCATTAGCGCATTAAGCTATTGATGACAGTTCCATATCAAACGCCGCCATCTAATTATGGTGAAATTCATCACTGTCATAGTGGAGACCATTACAGCTGTGCCCTGTTGGCCAATTCACAGCTTTTAATGGCATAACAAAGTCAGTTCACCCTGGCTGCACAGCGCTAACGCAGAACAGCAGGGATACAGGCCGCAGCATAAGAGCTCCTCGCAGGCGATCATTTCTTAATTAATCACTGTGTACTCATGAATTTTTCAGCAGCAATTAGCTGCCAGCTACAGTTTGTACTGTACAAAATGACATAATGGCTCGCTAAAATCCGGTGCCCTAGACTGGTCTGGCTGATCTCACTGGATACTGTTTCAGGTTTGGAGGATTCCTCAAGAGGCTGAAAGGAGAAAAAAGGGGAGAGGGGATGTGTTTCTGTTAGATGTGCTGCTTTAACACCGCTGTTTTTTCCCTCCTCTGCCTCTCTGTTGATTTATGCCCCCAGGCTAGGCTCACATCCTGGGTTAAGGAAAATCCCGGCTCCTGGTTCAGTGAATTCAAACGTGGTAAACTGGTAAGCCCGACTTTTCCCAAGTCTTTTTCCCTTCCCTGAATGCCTCTTATATTTTGCAGAGCAAAATGGCAAAATGGCCCAAAGACTCCCCAGGCACTTGGTATAGTCACTACAAGAGAGGTTCCCTGGTAAGTGGCCCTGCCTGCGGTACCAGAAGTCCCGGCTGCGGCCTGGACTCTGTGTACTGTACAGGCTCTGCATGGTTCTGGTTCTGCTGTTCAAAGTATGTACATGCTTTGGCGTTTATATGCTTGTTGGTTGAGGTGCATGATGGAGCACGAGCTGCGCTCACCTTCAGTTCAAGAACAAAGCAGGGGATGCTCTTACCAGGAAATGGAGAAGAGGTTTGTGGAGCGTACAGGCAAGTTTCTTCCTGCAGTGATACAATATGTTTTACAGCTAATGGAGTCGAACAAATAGAAAACAGTGTACTGCTGCCTCGCTGTTTAAATTCTTGACTGTATATCCACGCCTCTGCTACATTAAGAGAGCATCTCCTGAGAGTGACTGTGTGCCTTGATACTTGAATGACTCAAGAAGCAGCAGCAGAACAATACATAGTGGATTTAAGAGTGAAGGCAAAAAATAACACCAGAGACTGAATACATCACTTTACACCTCTCTTCCTCACACATTAGATTTCTTTAGCTGCCTTGGCAGGTCATTCGTTCCTCACAAGGGGGGGGAAAATAAGTGTCATTCCCTCTCTCTGCTGCAGCCATTCAGCCGCACTCACATTCCCAGCATCTCCCTTAAAACACTGCTTAGATCCAGCCGAGCAGCTCTGAGTCAGACCAGGTCAGGCACTCAGTCACCACCCAGGGGCTTCTGGGTACTCAGTCACTGTTGACTTGCGGCTGTGATGATGAAGAGGTAATGTGTCTCTGGCGATGTCGGGCTGGATCCACACGCTGAGCGGGGCAGTCGGGGAGGGAGGGAGGGAGGGAGGGTGAGGGGCGGTGGTGGGGTAAAAGAGGGAAGCATGAAGGATGAAAACATCAGAATATTCTGAGCCACAGTGCTGACACTCATCGACATCTTGTAAGAAGTCTTAATTATGTGATTGATGTGATTAAAACGCTGCTGAAACCAGTCATCAGCTGCATAAAAAAACAGAGACCAAATTGCTGCTGATGTCAAAGTGAGTGTCGACGCTCTGGGTTTGTATTTGCATGTGTGTATGCGTGCGTAAACAGTCGCTTTTATGCAAGAGCAAGTCGAGAAAGAACACATCTCGTCTCTTGCTGCATGGATGCTGCATGCGCTCTACTCTCAGTCAGTCCTGTTTGTCTGAAAGACGAAGCGAACCATGTGGATCTAATGGATTCCTGATGGTTGGTATGCAGATCAGTCACTTACGGACAGTAATCGGACCGGTTCCAAACATGCTGTGTTATCGGGCAGGATTACAAGGCGATACAATCAGCTTAATGGGATATATCTCGCTTTTCTGTTAGATGGGCTCAAAAAGCTCAAAAATTCTGGGCTAATTATAGGTTAATTACCGGGCAATTAGCATATCATTACTCCAACACATTTCCTATTAGGATAATTACATTTTCATGTGCTTGCTGTAATTTCTAATATTGGATATGCATTTTACATAATTACATAATCAAGATTTAAATGAGGTGTTTAGTTCTGCTTATTTTCTTGTACTTTGAAGGCAGAATTTTCCACATTAAGCTTTTCACATTAGAGTAGCTTCGAGGCATTAGACCTAGAAACGTTCTGCACCAAATCCTCCCTGCCTTCAGAGTAAGAAATGTAGACTTCTGAGTTCATATTGTAAACAAATCCCTGTGAAAAAGAACAACTAAGAAAGGACTGTACCTGTGTGAACAGCTGATTCAAAGCTTCTTTTTTTAAACACTATGAATAAAATACTAACAGTAAACATCAGTGGAGCATGCATTTGCTCTGGCTGACATGGTCCTTGATTATGGTGCACATGGGTACTGATGTTTATTTAGAGTCAACATTTTCTTGTAAGTAATCAGTGCAGTGGGGACTACTTTAAGCTGCGTAATAATACATATTCAGTCCCTACTGGTTCCTCCTGTTTGAGTGATGTTTGTGTAAAACAACAGGGATAAACTCACACTGCTGTTTTGTCACTTTAAAAGGATGTGTTGTTAAGCCTTATCCTTTAATAATTAAATAAATATTCTGTTGGGTAAATGTGCTTTTAAAGAATTGATTAGGAAGCTATAAATTCAGTGTTAAATTATCCTTATTTTTGTGCTTTAAAGCAGTGATTTAAGCAGAAAAAAAAATGCTGATGCTGCCTTTATTCACTTTTTGGCGTGTGTAACATGCAGCCAGTATCAGTACATCATAGGTTTTTTGTTCTAAATTTCTACAGTTTATAAAAGATCAAAGAAGAACTGTGTCATCATCCAGCTCTTCTTCAGTTCTTCCTCTTCGTTCACATTTTGGAGACAGGCCAACTTTTGCTGTCATCATCTTTTACTCAGATTTCCTTATCTATCCAAAACTGGAGTGACTTGCAAATTTGCATTAATTTGATGTTACTATGTGGCAAAAACAATGAGTAAGCGTCCACATGCTCAATGAGTATGTATTTAAGGTGCTATTAAAAACGTCCAGGAGAGGCTGTAACATGGAGAGGATTGGTAAGGGTGATGGCAGCTGGTAAGAGGTCCTGGTAGGCTAAAAAAAGTCCCAGAAGGCCAAGGGTTTACATACTGAAGTGGAGGTAGTGTGTACTGGAGTGTACCGGCCCACTGAAGGCACTACTTCAAAGGCAGAATATTCAACATTAGTAGAGCTTCAAGACATTAGACCTAAAAATATACCAAATTATCCCTCCTGTCAACCAGAACTTGTTTCTAATAAATTAAGACTCAGTTCTGTGTTAAGTCCACACAAAACCAGACATTGAAACTAGCTAGGTTATAATCTAAGTTGCGTCATTGTTTGGTTGCATCATTGAGATGTAAGGTTTATCTTATCAAGTAAAGCAAAACGTCCACACCAACCAACATTGTTGCAGAAATTACGTTTTCACTCAATTCGGCCAATCACTGCTTAGCATTTTCTCAATTAGTGTTGCCACTGATGCTTACGAGTAAGCGCCTCTAAACATGCTAACAGCTAAAAACAACTTCTGTTACCTCCTGTTACAGCAACCAAAATGTTGGTAAAATATGACAAAGAATTATGATAAAGTCATAATTCATCAGCTCGTGTTGAGTAAAAACAGTGACATCTAGTGGTGAAATTGAAAACTACAACATATGTCAATTTAGCAAATATGTTTTGAGCAAATGAAATTATCGTAGCGAGAGAACAGATCAAAGTTAGCCTTTAAAACCGTCTACTCTTCCTTATCCTTCAAGTTATCCTCTCTTCTAAAATGATGCCCCATTATAGTTGGTGTATTACAAAAGATTTAACACCTACTCAGAGCTAAGTGTTAGATTTAAGATGCTCTAGATTTTAGACCCCCCTAATATGTTATTACATAAACTGTCCTAAATTAGAAATGTCGTTCAATCTAGGCTACGTTTGAATTTACGCAAGGCTGGTGCAATCCAGAGCTAATCAGAAATGAACACAATCTGTCATGAGTAAAGAAGTTATTTGGATTTAATCCCACATACAGCATTCTGTTGTATTTATTACAAAGAGACTGACAGTGTATTCATCCGCAGGTGAAAATAGTCCCGTTTCTCCTATTTCAGAGATGGTTTGAAAAACAAAAGTGCCTCATCCTTTGAATACATGATACTTGTGACCTGTTTTCAGGTTTACAGGTTAGTGTCACAAACAGAGCAGGTTAAGCATTAATTATCCAAACTCAACCTTTGTTTGTTTGGGCTTTTTAATGGGATTTGTTCTCAATAAGAAAACTGTACAGTAGATTATCTAGAGCCGTACCCTTGGATGATCAGGAACATGTGCTCCTCTGTAGTATCCAGGCACATCGAATGAAATCCTGTTAGTTTTGTTTGTGCTCTCCCAGAGCATGGCAGTATATTAAGTGTGTGTCCTTGGATGACACCTCCTTGTTCTGACTGTGTTGTCAATAAGAAACACGTCCTACACATCCAAACACGGCAGTAAAGCAAATTAAAAGTCATAAATTAAATCAAAATGTCTCCCAAGGGAAGAGAACACTGCGGTGTGGAGATTATAGTGTGTTCTAAATCTTTTTAGGATCTCTCACTGCACTCGTTCTTTGCCCCAGTCCCTCCTTCTGCTGTAATGTTTTTGATGCTCAGTTAAATCTTTCCTGCAGCTCTCATACGTGGACGCGGAGGGTAACCCCATCGGCGTGGTCCAGATGACCTTCTTGCGATTGCTGAGCGCGGCGGCCCGACAGAACATGACTTACAACTGCTACCAGTCGGTGGCCTGGCACGACCAGGATCCGGACAACTACGACAAAGCCATCCGCTTCCTGGGCTCCAACGACGAGGAGATGTCTTATGATAACAACCCTTACATCCGCGCCCTGGTCGATGGCTGTGCGGTGAGTCAAAGAGATGTTTGTTAGGGTTTCATCAAAGGACATGACACAGAGATTTGAGTCCCTCTTGTCTTTATTGTGGCTCAGTCATGAAAGCAGAACAAAAAGCGTGTGATGTCTTTATTTCTGAGGGAATATTCCAGCACACTAACCCTTCTCTCCTGCTGTGTCTCTCTCTCTCTCCGACAGTTGAAAAAGGGCTATGAAAAGACAGTACTTGAGATCAACACACCAAAGGTGGAGCAGGTGCCATTTGTGGACATCATGTTCAACGACTTTGGCGGCTCCACGCAGAAGTTTGGATTCGAAGTGGGCCCCGTCTGTTTCATGGGCTAAGACTGTTTACTGAGCAAATGGAGAAAAAATAAAAGCATATATTTGTTTTCTCAGAAAAAATAAGACAAAATGAAAAAGAATAGGACTCTTGTAAAAAACAAAAAAAAGTTACTTTTTTTTCCATAAAGCAACAAGTATGAGTAAAAAATGAAATCAAGTTGAGAATACGGAGAAATTTTTATAGGAATAGAGGAAAAATAACCTTGAAACCTCAGTGTGCCTTCTCCATCACATGCAAGTTTTGAAACTGGATGTCAGATCCTGCCTCTTAAAAACGCACGCACAGATCTGTAGCCCGCACATGTCATCTCTCGATTGAGTCTCTTTTTAAGACCCAGACATCGAAGGCGACCCTGAGACCTGCAAGCCGCACCAGACGGCCGCAGCAATTGCCACGGACTCCATCTGATTTGGCTTTTTATTTTTTCCTTTACTTCATGTCTTCCTTCATCTCCCTGGCTTCTTCCACTTGTCTTCTTTTTTTTTGTTGTTGTTGCTTTGTTTGCTCATTCACTACGGGAGCTTTGTTTGTGCATAATTGTCCTCCCCATTCTCTTGGAATGGATCTTATATATATAAATATATATAAATAATTTTTATGTTTGTAAGTACATTCTGTATATTTTTTTTTTCTTCCTGGTAATGTTTATTGCTCTTCTGGCTTCAAAACATGCATGTGACTTGATTAATTGTGAGGTAGGAGACGACGGAGATGGGGTTACATCTTTTTAAAAAAAAGAACAAAAAAAATTGAAGAAGAAATATATACGGAGAGTGAGGAAATTCGTCTTGTAAATTAGAAAAAAAACAAACAATTGGGAAAGTCCTGTCTTGTTGCAGTTGTGGAGCACACCTTGTTGTAATTTAAGAACAGAATGGAAATAAAAGACGGAAACGACTCTGTGATATTATGTGACCGTTTGATTTGCATAAGAAAAAAATCCTACATTCCTCCTTTGGTGCCCTCTGAACAGAACACCTCCTCTGGTGGTGCTATCATTAACTTAATAAACAGCTTCTTATTTGTCCCCTTCAAGTACTCACCTGTCTGACTATGCAATGGGAGATGATGTCACATTTTAATGGCGAACACAAAGAAATCAAAAACCTAGGTGCTATTTTCTCTCTTCTGTGGTGCTATGTAATTTTCTAGTTGTTATATGAATGAAAGGATTATTTGGTGATATATTCAAATCACCAGCAGCCCCCCCCCTCCCTCGACCCTTGACTCTTTTAAAAACCACCATGTTTGGACGCAGGTGGATCTTTTGCTGCATCCATGTCCTTTTATGTTTGTTATTTTAACGTTCAGCGGTGGTGTTTGCATGCCATTTCTCTACATATCCGCTCCCAGATCAGTGCAGCATGGTGGCGTATGTTATCTCCTGCTTCAGATGACCGCACAGATTATAAACTTGTACCAAAATGTCGGAATAACCTGAGGGAATTAAGATGTCGGCTTTTCTGCATATCATTGTGCTATAAGGCGCTGCATTTGTGCTCTTTGCTGTTGGGATCATCTGTGCCACATCAGAGTGATGGAGGGGTGGAGTTGAGGAGTGGACTTTGTTGTGATTGGGCCAAAGGGAGAAGGTCCAAAGTTGAGTTTTTGGTAACCCTAAAACCCTTCCACCAAAGGTTTTATATTTGTAGCTTTATGGGCCATGATGGCTTGAAATCAATTGTTTTGTACGGGGAACAACTTGAAAAGTATATTTTCTTGATTTAACCGCAGTAGCAGGTCGCTAAATTAGATTACAGAGTTAGCTCGTGCAGCATTACAATAAAAAATCGCTATTTTTTTTTTGCCCTTATTGTAATTATGCTCTTTGTTCAAACTATGCACTCTCTATGCTTATGACCACTAGTATCTACCACAGAATCTTTACAGCTCTTCATACATAGGTTTGTTTTATTTCCTTTTTATTTTATTTTTTATCTTCAATATGTGACTTGAACCATTTCTGTTAAGGTAACTCAATATGCTTGTAGATCTTTGGCTTTATTTTTCATTGTGATGCAGTACACCCAAATTTTTAAAACACGTTGCTCTCAATAAAAAGGACAAATTCTTGTAAATTTCCAGAACCAGCAGTGATGCTGCCATTGTTTTTGTTCTTTGTTTTATTTTGTAGATTTCAATTTGTCTGTCTGTTTTGTTTGTTTTCACAGTCTTGTCAAACCTGTGTAAGGATAAGAGGATAGAAGTTATATTGGTTTTTATGTCAATAATAAATTCAAGTTTACTGTGGCCATCCACTCTTGTATGTCTTTTGAAGCATTAAAACCTATCTGTATGCATGAAATTGTAAAGTTTTTTCTCTTGTTATAACTAATTTGTAGAGTGACATGATCTCCAGTCCACGTCTCTTCTTCATCAGGATACGTCAGTTTTTTCTATGGTTATGTCCACGATTGTGAAGTGGAGAGAAAAATGATGAACTTGTAACTCTACCAAAGCCAATGTTCATTTGTAGTATATTTATTGTATTATTTAAAATAATAAAATAAATGTTAAATGACACCATAGTGTAAGTGTAAGAGGCGCCCTCTTTACATGCACACAGGAAAACAAAAGTCAAAAGGTTATTAACTCACTACATGCTTTTTTTACATGACACACGAGCCGGACTTCACTTCTTCTCATGGAGCCTTACTGAAAACGTCTAAATTGATCGTAGTGCCGTTAGTGAAGCATTATCTGTGTGTGAGAATGTGTGTTAAAGGCCGACTTTAAAGTTCGAAGTCAATGAATGAGTGGATGTCTGATTAAGTCAGTAACAAGCTAGGCCATGCTTAAATGCGCCACATTGTCTGTTTTAATTGTGTCAAATGATTCTTGCTCCACAGATTCTCAGCAGAAAAAAAAATAAAAGGAGTTCTACATCTCAATTGGACGGCAGTTCATCACGGATTGTTTCCTGCTGGTCCCTCTGACAGATTACATTACTCAGAGAATCCTCCTGGCTGGTGTTTTTTTGTGAGGCTAATATATGACTTTTCATCATTTGAAGCCCCAATTTTTCCAACACTGCCTGCTGTGCAATTTAAGAAGTGCAAGTGTATTTTTTTTGTACACAAACTCCTCCTCGTGTACATATTTAATGAAAACCCTCTTTAGTTATCTCCAAAATATTTTTTCTCCCACGCACCCACTTATTCAATAATCTGCAGTATTTGAGCTTTGATCAGATTGACGCCAGTGAAAATGACTTGCAACACTTTAAGCCTCTCATTAGTAAGGGAATCTTGCACAGTGCACAGTGTTAGCCTAGCATAGCAAAACAAAACAAAAAAGTTGTTCTGCACGATACCGCCATCAATATTTAATGCCGTCTTTACAGCATGGATTTAGGATGATCAGATCAGAGTGTGTGGTTTCTACTGAGGCAGCATCCTGGTGAGTAAAGAAGAAACCCAAGCAAAAATAGAAAAAGCTTTTTCTCATCTAAGCACAGAACTACTTTCAATGCAGGGGTGATAAGTGGGACATCAAAGTGGGTTGAGGTGGTGGAAGGAAGAAAAATAAAAAAAACACCAGGTAGGGATTTAGCGCCAACCAATTATGGCAACAAGTGATGTGTCAAAAGAGTACAACAACACCCCGGTGCAATAAGCAGTGAAACATTTAAGAGGAGCAGCTCCTGGATGTGATTTGGGGTTTAGTATGTGTAAGAAAACCGCTTAGGGACATGCAAATGTACTCAAGGAAAAGCAGTACTCCTGAAGCAAATCACCCCACACTGAGGTAGGATCTGCTGGGCGGGGACAGCTTGGGGATAAACTATAGAGTAGTCAGTTTCTCATGTTTAGTCCTGCAGTCAAATGGTGCTTATGTTAAAACACAGTTACCTGCAAAATATTCCCTAGAGTAGCGGTGCTTGTTCTTCAGATTCAGCTGACTCAGGCATTTTGGAGCATGGATATTCTGTTTTGTACTAGTTCAGTGCACATTTTTTAAAAGGACAAGTGTACAAGGCAGTGGTATCTAGGGGGAAGGATCCAGATTAAAACCCCCGGATAATGCTCATGCTCTCCCTCTTTGCAAGTAACATTATACCGGGCTTGATTATCATAAAAATACCAAAGTAATCAAAAACACAATGGATGGATTGGTCGAATTTAAGGTTAAAAAACATCCCATTACTCACAGGTACCAGGGTTGCCAACTCCCCTGTATTAGCCGGGTTTCATACAGGACCTCAATTGTCCCGTATATTGACTATTAACTCTTGTAAATACAGCAGACTGCACTCTACAGATCCTAGATCAGATAAAACTTCAGTGGCAGATCATGTGCCAATCACAGGCCCCCTCACGTGCATCAGTTCTATACAACGCAAATGTGCCAAGTCCTGCAAAAAAAAGTGTGGAGAGGATTTTCTCTCTGATGGCCGTTAAATGGTCAGACTCAAGAAACAGATGCAGCACAGAGCTGATCAGAAATGACCTTCAAATATCTGTAAACTGTGACTTGTCATGTAAGGACTTCTCTCTGACTGCTTGAGTCAGTCAAGAGCAGCAAAAAGTACATTTGGTGAGTCATACTCCTCTTTTGCATTTCATTTTTCTTTTGCCTGTTTTTTGATGTAAAGAGTCAAATTGTGGTTTCTTTCAGGTTTATTCATATGGAGGTTACATAATGATACAGTAAGGATTAAAGGGAATATACACACTTTCTGCATTTCCAGTTGAATCAGAAAATAAATACACGCTGAATTCACACATCATGCTCACACCACCATGGCACCGTGCACCTGTCCCTTAGTTAGTAGTGAGAAAGTTGGCAACCCTACAGGAACCCCTTGCTTACCAAAACAGCTAACATTAGTAACCATTTCCTTGCTGATACCACCACTAGCTAGCTAGCTAACATATCTGTGGATTAAGGGGTGCCGGGCCTAGTTTTAGCATTAAACAAACAAACCAAAACATTGGATTAATCAAAATGCACAGCTAAGGCAGCTAAGTCACCACAGCTAACACTAACACACAAACATGTCCTCGCTAACATCACATAGCGATGGATGGATGGATGGATGGATGGATGGATGGATGGATGGATGGATGGATGGATGGATGGATGGACGGACGGACGGACGGACGGGACGGACGGACGGACGGACGGACGGACGGAAACATTTGACAACTCATTACTAACAGTTTACACCAGCAAGTTGTCATTGCTGGCACCACTAGCTAATACCCTTTACTTACCACAACAGCTAACATTAGCAACCATTTCCTTGCTGATACCACCACTAGCTAGCTAGCTAACATATCTGTGGATTAAGAGGTGCCGGGCCTAGTTTTAGCATTAAAAAAACAAACCAAAACATTGGATTAATCAAAATGCACAGCTAAGGCAGCTAAGGCAGCTAAGTCACCACAGCTAACACTAACACACAAACATGTCATCCCTAACATCACATAGCCGTGGATGGATGGATGGATGGATGGATGGATGGATGGACGGATAGACGGGTGGACAACTCATTACCAACAGCTAACACCAGTGAGCATGTCATTGCTGACACCACTAGCTAATATAACTGTAGATAAAGTAACATTGGGCCAATGTTAATGTTAAAAGGAAAAAAGGAAAAAAAAAAAGGTACCTACAGCTACATTACCAAAACAGCTAGCATTAACATTCAACTAAACCCTTTCTGTCACCTCTGTTAGCTAGCTAACCTCTACTCATATCATACTTACAGTATTTAACAATACTATCAAACTGTGCTGTTAATTAAGAAGCTGTTTAATGACAACTTTATTTTTGTTCTACACTAGCCTTAGTGAATAGTTGCTTTATTTAATCTCCATCCAAAAGTATTCTTGACCATAGAGTGGATTTACTGCAATTGAACTGCCAGTAGGCTTTAAGTAGGAGGCTATGATTGTTTTACAGTTTCAGGACAACTCACAACCTAAAGTACAGACAAAGCAGCCTCTGCCCGACAGCAGTCAACTGGCAGACAATATAGACTTTGTAAATAAATAAAGAAGGAGAAAATAAAGTAAAAACTGAGAAGAGTAAAAGTAGGGTGAATGTTTTGTGGAAGTATGGCTGCCATTGATTTATTGATCTGTCACTGTCTGGCCAATTCACTGACAGAACAAGAGGACACCAGTAAAGAGCCAAACACACCATAAATGTCTTTCTGGATGTTGTTGTTATGGCAGTAAACTTCTCCCAGCTGCTGTTACTTACTTTTAATTGACAACTTCTCTTGCTCCCTCTATTCTACGACTGCTTGTTAACTTCAAAATGTATGCCATATATTCCTATGTATTGTACATTCAGTTTATTATTCTACAGTACACGAAAGTCTAATCATTAAATGTTTGGAAGTGCTGTTAATGTGTGGTCGTGGCGTGTCAGGGAAGAGCTGGAGGGTCAAGCGGTACACGTTAAAAGGGTAAAAATTGGGACAGAGCCCCGAATTAATGTGTAATTGCTTTGAGCCTGTGGATCTGCGGCTAACAGAGCCCATTCATAGCCAGGCCCCGGCACTGCTGACCTACTTACATATGAATCAGATAGTGGAGGGAGACTGAGATAGTGTTACAACTCACAGAGTGTCATATTGGGGCATTATTAATAACAGGCTTTTATGCTCTAATAGACTTTGAGATTAAAGTGTGGCTGTAGTCCAAGATTCTGCTTCTCTAATGTGATTAAGGTCGGCCATCAGAGCATCACACTTTGTGGATATCATATGTCCTTGCAGGTGTTTTTAATCTCATTTTGAGCCTCATTATTACTGGATTAAAATTGGAATTTCACAAAAAAAGTTTGCTTCTTTTCTCCACCCTTTCACCCAAACAAATTTGTCATCTGTTCTTTCAAAATCTCTGGCTGCAATCTGAACAAGGAATGATGACACTCTGTGCTAAACACTGTCATTTAATACCCTTGATGGATGCGAGGTGCACAAAGCAAAAAAAGAAGAAGAAGAAGACAGTTCACTTTTAAGACTTCAAGGGAATTTTATTTACAGGAGAAATGTTTTTATCTCACAGAGAAAGCAGAGGAGGCAACATACAGACAACAACTTTTGTTGCAATCTGCATGATTAAGAGTCAATCTATTCTCAGACTGAACCAATCAAAGCAGAGCTGAGTATCTCTGCATGTACAGAACACAATGCATGCCTCAGTAGTTTTGTTTTCTGTAAGCTTAGTTTAATGGTTTGCATAGAGATAAAGGAACAAAATGTATATGTATTTTTTTCAATTGCATGTCTTTTTTTTCCCTTTCAACAAACTGTACTTAAGCCGCCGCAGTGTCTTAATGGTTTCTGCAATGGAAAAGAAGGCTTAGCTGAAAAATGTCAAAAGTAAAATGCACTTTATGCCAAACGGAATGAAAATATCAACAGGGTACTTTGCGGTCGAGCTACCACCTACAAGCTAAGCATATACTGTAGGTGCAGCTAAATAGACTGATGTCAGTACGCAACTGCATCTCAGAAGCTAGCTGAGTGCTATTTCTGGGAGTAAATCGCCACAGAGCTGTGGGTAAAATCAAACCAAGTCACAGGTAAGAATTACTTTACATTGTTATCATGGACTTCAGATGGTTTCAGAGCACACTGGTGTAGCAGTGGAGCTGTTATTTGAATAATGAACTGAACGTTCAAGATCATAAAGTTCATTTCAATGCATTTATTTGACTCCCAATTCAAGGCGCTGGTACGAATTGCTTTACATTGTTAATAATGATTTAATAATCAATATTCACGCTTGTAGATACATATTATATTATATTTATTCATCATTCATAACTCTGTATAGTCTGTATTATTTATATTGTTTAATTTACTGCTAATGCACTTCTGGTTAGATGCAATCTATATTTCATTGCTTGTACCTGTGGCATGCCCAATGACAATACAGTGAATCTTATTTAATCTAATCTAATCTAATCTAATCAAAAACTGTTTTGAAATACAAAATTATAGGATTTTAAATATGGGACTATTTGTGAAAAGGTTGTAATTTGACAACCCTAATTATAAGGTATCCATATAGGAAAGTAAAATACAAACAGCAATATTTGTGAAAATTCCTCAGATGTACACCAAAGAAACATTTATGCCTTCTTGTGGCGTTTTTTGCCATTTAAAAAATGTTTTGCACTACATTGATACCGAAATACAATTTACTTTAGCCATATTAATTTGTATTTATTATGAGGTCCTGCTCACCCTGTCTAGATTCTAATTTGCTTATCACTATACATTTCCCTTACATATACAGCGCTCTTTTCTTTCTTTTCTTTGGTGAGCAGTCAAATTAATTGAATGTTAAATTTTCATACCGCACATCTAACAAGACTAGCTGGAGACATTGTCTGTCCCATAAAACTGCTCCAAAGCTTATGTTCATTTGACTTTTTTCATAAATTCACAAAAGATGTTCAGTCTGAAGCAATCTTCAGCTCACTTTATTTTCACAGACAGGGCTGGATGTTTCTGATGGATTCCACCCACCGTCTTGCCCTCAGTCATTACTCGACCTGACAGGATGATGAAAAAGGTCTGAAATCAGTAAAAATGTTCTTCAATTTCAGACCAAGTCATGGAGAATGTTTAACAAGAGACGATTTGCTCCATATCAGATTCATTGAGATGAGAAATCGATGAAATTAACCTTTTCCAAACTGAGATGTCAGAATCGTAGGAAAGGATACTTTTATATATATCTGTAACTTAAAAGGACCTTTGGTGGGGAATAGCTGCGTAGGACTAATGACATCAACAATCAACACCCCCAACATTAAGGTACCAAACATCATGATGGGGTATAAGGGCCACATTGGGAAGACAAAAAAATACAAAATACGAGAATCAGAATCAGAATCAGAATCAGAATCAGCTTTATTCGCCAAGTATGCTTGAACACACAAGGAATTTGACTTTAGTAAACTGTGCTCTCTTTGTACAAGGTATAAGAATAAGAATAAGAATAAGAACTACAATAAAAAATAAAAATAAAAATATAATAACAATAACCTTAGCTATAAATACAAAGAAACAACAAATAGGCATGACTAATATGTACAGGCTAAAATAAAGTAATAAAGTCCAGTGGTGAGTAGCAGAGGTAGTTTTACATTATAAAATAGTAGTTAAATAATACAAAAAATAGAAATATGGAATTCTGCTTGGAGAATTGTTGCATTGTGTATCTACATGTATATTTACAGAGATTATTGATCCAACAGGTATGACACTGTTATGTTTTAGTGTTCATCAGAGTGACAGCCCGGGGGAAGAAACTGTTCTTATGGCGGGTTGTTTTGGCGCACAGTGATCTGTAGCGCCTGCCGGAGGGGAGGAGTTTGAAGAATTTGTGTCCAGGGTGTGAGGGGTCAGCGGTGATGCTACCTCCCTGTTTCCTGGCCCGGGACCGGTACAAGTCCTGGATGGGGGGCAGGTCGACACCAATGATTTTTTCTGCAGTCCTTATAGTCCGTTGCAGTCTGTGTTTGTCTAGTTTGGTTGCAGATCCAAACCAGACAGTGATGGAGGTGCACAGAACAGACTGGATGATGGAGGTGTAGAACATGATCAGCAGCTCCTGGGGCAGGTTGAACTTCCTGAGCTGACGCAGGAAGTACATCCTCTGCTGGCCCTTTTTTCTGATAGTGTCTATGTGGGAGGCCCACCTCAGGTCCCGGGAAATAGTGGATCCCAGGAACCTGAAAGAGTCCACAGTAGACACAGTGCTGTTCAGGATGGTGAGGGGGGGGAGTGGGGGGGGCTTCTCCTGAAGTCATAATGTGAAGTCATAATGTTACAAGAATAAAGTCGTAAATTTAGTCCATGCTTAGTTGTATGTGTTGTTTTAAAGGAGGATATCACAAGAGCAGCCAGACTTGGAGCAGCCTACACCTAAGTTAACTTAAAGAAGTTCCTTTAGATGATTTAATAAACAAGTGTTTGATGAGTCAAAACTCTGACCTGAAGTAAAGTGGTTCTGTACAGACGTATTCCTCCTCTGGACATGGTGGGCCTTTGCACCAAATTTCATTAAAGGTCATCCAACAAATAATTAAGATGTCTCACCAGAACCAAAAATGTCAACCTGCTTTTAGCACAACACAAAAGGTCAGGGGGTCTGTGGTGACCATAAGAGGCTGTGCCAAACCTCACTGTGATTCATACACCATCCCTGTAGCTGCAATAACAATGCCAGCAAGGCTGAAACAAATTCAAATTACCAAACAAAATATCCACCGGGTATAATTTACTGTGTTTCTGAATATAATGTCCTTTCTCCTATATTGCTTTAACTTACTTAGGCAAGGCAGCTTTATTTGTATAGCGCATTTCATACACGAGGGCAACTCAATGTGCTTTACATTAAAACATTAAAAGCATTGGAGACATTCAGACAAGCATAAAAGAACACAATTAAAATGACAAATATGATAAAACAGAAAAGAAAAGGAAAATTAGAAATATATTAAAAATTAAATTAAAATTTTAATTTAAAGTGGGTTAAAATGAGCTAAGATAGGAAGGCAGTGGCAAATAAAAAAGTCTTAATCTTTGATTTAAAAGAGGTGAGAGTTGGAGCGGACCTACAGCTTTCAGGGATTGTGTTCCAGATATGTGGTGCATAATGACTAAACGCTGCTCACCATGTTTCGTTCTGACTCTCGGGACTGAAAGCAGACCAGTACCTGATGACCTCAGAGGTCGAGGTGGTTCATAAAGTAGCAGCAGATCAGCAATGTATTTTGGGCCTAAACCATTCAGTGCTTTATAAACCATCAGCAGGATTTTAAAGTCTATTCTCTGACCGACAGGAAGCCAGTGTAGGGATCTAAGAACTGGAGTGATGTGGTCTACTTTGTTGGTCCTTGTTAGGACTCGAGCAGCAGCATTCTGTATGAGCTGCAGCCGTCTGATGGACTTTTTAGGGAGTCCTGTAAAGACCCTGTTACAGTAGTCTAGTCTGCTAAAGATAAATGCATGGATGAGTTTTTCTGCATCCTGCTGAGACATAAGTCCTTTAATCCTTGATATATTCTTAAGGTGATAGTAGGCGGACTTTGTAATTGTCTTAATGTGGCTGCTGAAATTAAGGTCTGAGTCTATGACTACACCAAGGTTCCTGGCTTGGTTTGAACATTTCATCTGTGCAGATTGGAGCTGAGCAGTAACCTTTAACCTTTCTTCCTCCAAAAACAATCATTTCAGTTTTTTCTTTGTTTAACTGAAGAAAGTTCTGGCTAGTCCAGTCATTGATTTGTTCAATGCATTACTTAAGAAAAAACACAACAAAAAATGATGCAGTGACTGCCCTGAGTATAGGATAGAAATGTGATTTGAGACCAATCAAATTAAGTTGTGTAATTTTTAGGACAGTCAAGTGCTACATTTTTTAACATGATTAATTGCATGTTTAAATTCCACTATTTTGCAAGTCCATATTAACAATTAGAGCAATTCTTACCAGTGTCTTGATTGGGAATCAATAAATGCAATGAAATGTTCATTATAAACTTTTCTTTTAGACTTAGTCATTATGCACCACATATCTGGAACACACTCCCTGAAAGCTGCAGGTCCGCTCCAACTCTCACCTCTTTTAAATCAAAGATTAAGACGTTTTTATTTGCCACTGCCTTCCTATCTTAGCTTATTTTAACTCACTTTAAATGCAAATTTTAATGTAATGTTTCTAATTTTCCTTTTCTTTTCTGTTTTATTATATTTGTCATTTTAATTGTGCTCTTTTATGCTTGTCTGAATGTTACCAATGCTTTTAATCTTTTAATGTAAAGCACATAATAAATAAAGCTGCCTTGCCTTGCCTAAACCTTCAGATAGATACTGCATGGCTGCACCAGTGTCGTTTGAAAATATGACTTAGAAGTAGGTGACAGCTTCAAAGTGCTTCATATGGAGTGCATGTACAAATATCCAATCAATGTGATGTGCATTAATTACAATTTAATTTGGATTTCTCACTGACGTCCAGTGATCCCTGGTTAATGCAACAGCTCTCTTCAGGAGTACCAGTTCTGTTGCTTTCTCTGTTTCTTGGATGCAAGTTTCATCCACATCTGTGGCCACTTTCTCACTCCACAAGACTGATCTGCCAGCTTTTGTAATGTAGCTGTCTGCTGACACCAGCCTGATATGATGCATCATATGTCTTGCTCACAGGTGACAGCTCAAACTCAAAGCTCAAACATTTCACTTTTGACTTGTCAACTGAACCATCAGGAAGTTTTATTGAAGTGAAATGTTCGATTCAAGAGTTGGGTTGTTATTTTCCATCATGGTGGCAGTGGGCAAAAATACTGTGTCTGAATAACGTGAATAAAAAATGAAAGATGTTAATTTCCTTATTTTTACAATATTGCAATTTAAAGCCTATTTTCTTCCTTTCCTTCATATATTTGTCTTGGTGATATTAAAAAACTTAAATGAAAAATAGAAAAGTTTTTCCTGCAAGCTAATCAAATCTGTTCTAAAGCAATAATAATTATTAAAGTTTTTGTCTGCAAATTTAAAGACGTGCTTTTCAGTCTAAATGTTGCATCTAAATTCCTCTGACTCCAGTCACCTGCTCACAGGAGGGATGAGAACGTTCCTGACTGCTTAATAGCATGTGTGACCCCGATAGAGTCAGTAATGTGACGTATTTTTAGCCAGTCATAGTTGTATTCATCAGACTGAAGCTGTAAGAACAGAACTACTCTGAGGTTAAAAGCACACTTGTGCCAGGACTCAAAATGAAAAGCAGCATTTCACACAGCCAGATTACAGAGCGCCTTTGATTATGATGGACACGTCTTCAAAAGTTTCTCAAAGCACCTGCTCACCCACACAAGTGTTCCAGTCATCCTGTCTGATTACACCTCTCTCTACAGGTTGACATTACATGAACCCATGCTTGGGTATTCGCTGAGGACACGGACCTCCAACCACTCACAAGCAAACACTTTGATTTAAATCTAAAAAAAGAGGGGACTTTAAAGGTGCTCCATCGCTGCCGGGAGAACGGGGCAGATGTCAGTCAAGCGCAGTCTGTACCCGCCCACATGGTGCTGAGAGGTCTGATCAGATAAGTGACAACACCTGTGTGGGCGTGCAGAGGCTTCAAATGAGCTGCCACAGGCTGCACAATCTGACTTGTTTTTCTAAATGTTAGCTCATTAGCTTACCTGAAGAATTCAACATGACTTTAATATGAAGTTATAAACCGCATCTGCATCTATTAAAGCTGAAATGTCTTTGTTTTACTAACCTTCTGTTTATCGCTTGTGAGCCGTGGAGCATGTATAACAGATGTAATGAGGTATACAGTATGCTCGGTTAAATAAGCTCTATAATATTAAAAAAAGATAATGATCACAGCTAAGTCCGTCCTGTGAGAGGAGATAAATCCAGAGATGAGCAGACAGGGGAGGAAAACTAGAAGGCTGAATAAAAAAGGGAAGCTGTGATGAGGAAACGAGGGAGATGTTTGATGTGTAAATACATCGCACACAGCCGGTGATGTTTTCCCTGAAGAAAAGCAGGTAAATAACACATGAGTTTGGTTCATATTTAGAATAAAATTCAAATAAGTGTCAGATATCATTTGCATGCGGAGATTGAATTAGTTTCGCCACCTCACGCTGCTTCTTCTTTCTTTGTTCCTTGTAGTTATTGTCAGGAGGGATACAAACATCTGGGATGTTGTTAAACTCAGTTCCTCAGAAGATGGAAGAATCTCATGGGTGAGAAAGATAAGATGTATCCAGAAGGAAAGGATGAATTTTGTCTGGAAATAGTGAAAGTGTTGTTATATTTTTATTCATATGGTTAAACCTTTTCAAAATCACTTCTCATTCTGCTGTTAAGATCATTAAACTAGAGTGTGTTGGCATGGCTGGCTACACTTTGATTGACATCCCTGAAGAGGATGTTGTAGTTGTCTGAAGGAGAGCAAGAGGAGAAATAACAACCCCACTTCAAATTCCTAAAAAGTTGGGATGCTGTGTCAAATGTTAATAAAAACATTGTTTGCAAATTATTTAAAACGTGTTCCATTGGAAATAGAAAACACTTAGCGGCACTCAACCTGTGATTCAATCCTAACTGTGAAATTTGTGATCCATTGCACCTCTTGTTGCCATTTTTTAACAGTCCAATGAGGAACTTAAAGGTACAGTGTGTAGTTTTTGGCAGTAAAAGGATCAAATGGATTAAATACACAATCTTCTTGTCCTTAAAGCTAGGGTTGGCAGTCTCGGAAAACTAGTATGAATTTGAATGTAGCATTTCCTCATGACTCCGTCTAACCCCTCCCCTCCTCCCTCAGAGCTCCTCCAAAACGACGCCCCCCCGCTCACATGCACGAGCGCCGATGACTTGCGACCATATGATGGTGACTGATTCAAAACCGGTCCTCACCAAAACATTCTCATAGTGAAAGTTAAAAACACAAACAAACATGGCTGCTGTTAGCACTCACAACTGTCATGCTAGCATTATCCAGTTGTACTGGTGACACGATATCAGGAGAAAAGTTCTAACACATATAATACTGTAACAGCTCTACTGTTTGTTAAACATGTTCAGTGTAGATGTTCTTAATTCCTACAGTGTTGATGGTCAGTGAAGGCATCAGGAGAGGTGTAGAGTGTGTGAGCTGGAGAGAGGAGAGACAAGCAGGAGAAGTTCTTCATTCATTCAAACTTTGATTGTTGTTTTGTTGGTTGTCGTGATCACGGCCGACAGTGACCGGTTATTAAAGATCAACGTGTTCACAAATCGGCTCGTCATCCTTACAGCGTCCGGATGGACGCTACAATACATCTACATTTTCTGTAGGACTTACTAAATGTCATTCATTCTTCTGCTTGTCAGAGCCCCCGTGGTGAGAGCTTTTTAGACTCTGATCCGGACTACAGTCCTGAGCAAAGCACCTCATCTGGTCAGAGGGGACAGGCCCGAGGTCTAGCGAGAGGGCCAGTCAGTAGAGTCAGGGGAAGCAGAGGCAGGAGACAGAGACTCAGAGTGCACGCCGGGGAAATGTACGCGCAGGAGACGGGCAGAACGGCAGGACGGGATTTGAATGGTTTAAAATTTTGGGTCCCAAAAAACGCTGATTGGTTGGTGTTTTCCCAGGTTTACTCCGGCTGTAGATAGTGTCTTTTTTCACTCTTTTTTAAGAACACATTATGTATTGATTGCCATCAGGACATAAAGATCATTTTAACCAGTATGACAAAAAGTGTATCTAAATCTGATTACCAACCCCAGCTTTAAGGGCCACCGTCACTTCACCGACAGAAGGGGTGAGCAAGGGAGTGTTTCAGTCTAGAATCTAACCGCTAGATATTGCTAAATATTCCCATGTCTACACACTGTACCTTTAAGAAGCAAGATGGAGTCAATGTAAAGTGTAAAGAAACAACATCTCAGACTCTTTGTTTCTATCTATTTACAGACATTATTAAAGCTAAATCTTCATAAGAGGACTGTAAATGGGTTCTTGGATTGCATCATGGCAGATTGCAATCTGTGCGATTTGTTCACCGCACAGACTGTTTTCATTCTTACAGCAAATGCCCACTTAAATGCACTGCAAACCCGAACAAGTGGAAATGAATCAAAATGTTCGAGGTAGCTGATTACATAAGAGTTTTTAAGTAGTGGAAATACAATTTTTGAGTATATCTGAAATCGTATTTCAGAATAGTCAATTGTTTTCTTTCTTTTTTTAATTTTCAAGATTCCCAACTCAAATGTATTGGTTAGATTTTTTTATATTTTTAATCCATGCACACTACATGAAACTGAGTACATGTCTCGGTTTGATTAGTTTAGTTTGTTCCTTGTGTTTCATGCCTTGGTTTCATCCATACATTATCTTGACCGCTTATCCTGTTTCGGTGTCACGAGGGGCGGAAGGCAGGTTACACCCTGGACAGGTTGCCAACCTATCACAGGGCAAACATGGCAAGACAAACTCACGCACTCACAGGCAATTTAGAGTGATCAATCAACCTGGTGAGCTTGTTTTTGGACTGTGGGAGGAGTGCCAGAGTACCCAGAGAGAACACACCCATGCCCAGGGAGAACATTCAAAAGGAACCTGTCTGACCGGGGACTCAAACCAGGAACCTTCTCACTGTGAGGCAACTGCGCTACGCACAGCACCACTGTGCGGTCCGCCCTGGTTCCTCCCTGTTTTTATTTTGTACTAGTTATCCTTTGTCTCCCTTGAGTGTTTAGTGATCCACGTCTCTTGTTGTGTTTTCTTAGTCTAGTCTTGCGTTTATGGTTTTATTTTGTACTTCTGAATCCTTGTGTCTCCAGTTTAGTTTTGCCGCTTCACAAAGCACAGCCAGTGTGTGAAGACTTTGTTATTTGGACATGGATATTAACGCAATAAAACTGATTCACATATAATTAAAACAACATTAATCTTTCGGATAACTCAAAAATGAATTGTTGGTTCAACTAAATAGCTGGTTTTGAGTGCTGTACCCTTAATGGATATGAGTTAGAAGTACTGTTCAGGTTTACAGTGTGGTGATTGAGGTTTCTCCTTTGGACCAGTGGCATACTCAGACTGCTTGAGACGCAGAGGCACCAAAAAATAAAAAAGGCAACTCTTTTCAAACCTCTGAAACTCAAAGTTTAGGGTTCATTTAAACATACTGAAGCAGAGGGAACAAGAGGAGGGAGAGGGGGTTGTCCCTCAGGAAATTTGGACCATCTAACACTTCGCTCTGTATAATATTTATGTGACCATTTGAAGTGGAAATTCAATTATGTAAAAAGGTACATTAATAATAATTAACACAGAAGTGAATTCAACTTCCTGCTTGATTCACATTCTAGTCAGATTATATCTGTTATTTTTTATGAGTTCATTTTAAAACTTAGTTGGTCAATATAAATCAAACATTAAAATTAATTGATTAAACACTTGAAGACATGTAAAAAAAAAAAAAAATGAGTTACCAATATGGCACTCTATCACATCACTTTTTAACATTTGATCCACTGGAGGAGCGTCCAGAAGGCACTTTATTACATCAAATTCACTACAAGGGCATCTAGAGGGCACTTTTTTTTAACATTTAGCTAACTGAAAGGCCAGCTACAAGAATAATTTTGTGTTTTCCACTGAAAGGGCACCAGAGAAGGCGTTTTATAATGTTTTATTTAGTAGAGGGGAATCCAAGAGGGCACTTCAGTGGGGTTATTTTTAGACTTGAGGGCACCAGAGGGGGGGGTGATCGCCCCCACTGCTCCCCCTCTGAGTACACCACTGCCTTGTACTACAAACAGAAGCCACTACACTTTGAAATCAAACCCTGGCTCCACTCTAATAGATTCTGTTTATAAAAGGGGATTAAATGTTAAGTGACTATTTTTTCCTGAGTGGTTCGGCAGAAT
Organism: Notolabrus celidotus; assembly: GCF_009762535.1. Classification (NCBI taxonomy): domain Eukaryota; kingdom Metazoa; phylum Chordata; class Actinopteri; order Labriformes; family Labridae; genus Notolabrus; species Notolabrus celidotus. Next base: position 6,332,461 of record NC_048290.1, read on the forward strand.
TAATTGTTATTAAAGTTTAATTTCTGCCACCCAAAATAACACAAATTACAATTAGCTTGAAGAAACATGAATGACGGTGTTTTGAATTAGAATTGAAATGCATTGAGCACACTTTCAGCTGTTTGCCGTTCTGACCATAACACTCTGAATCACATGTTTAAAGTCTGTCATGAGTTTGGTTCCCAGTCGCTTGCAGAGATTAGGGTTCGCCACATTTACATAGAAAGCACGTTTTCTTTGCTGTGTGTCAGTGCAGATGGATGAGAACTTAAAACATAAGACTGCTTTGAGGAATAATGTCTGGCCCTGAAGTGATGTTATGAATTATGCGCCAAAAAGGAATAGCTAACATTATGACTTTGAACCTTCTCCCAGCAGGAGAAGCTTTGTCTCCGTCATGTAAAACTTAGCACTTGATTTAATTAGATCGTCTTGTTTCACGGCCAGAAGGAAGAGCATATGGTCCTGTACTTTTCCCCCCTCCTTCGCTCACGTACAGTCGCTGTGTTCTATTTTCAGGATCCCTGAGTATCAGCTTTGAAGCTGCGGGCGTCTCCTCCTCACTTTGGCGCTCCCCTGTAGAGAGACAGGGTCAAAGAGACTCGTGTGGTACAGGACCCAAACAGCAGCCAAGGACGGCCGGAATTAACGGCATTAATCACTCCTCCCAGACACAGTGTGAGGGAAGCTTCTCTATCCCTTGATGTCATTCATGAGGAGACAAACAAGGACAGGGTAAATAATTCACTTAAATGAATAACTCATTGGTTCTGCTATTGGTTTGGGTCTTTAAATAGTTTTGCAGCCTGATGCAGTTCTGCCTTAAAACTGTTTGCTGCGTGCGTGAGCAAGGTTCTGCAACTCTGCGTATGAAAACTTAAAACTTTGCCCGAATACTTGAACCTGCTTTGCGACTGCGTGACAGAGTGCAGGAGTTCGTTTCACACAATGATTCGTCAGCACTTTGTGGCTTATTCAGAGTCCCTGAAAAATGTTAGACCATTTATCTTCAGCATTAAATATTCATCACTAAATAAGCAAGAAACGATGTAGAAGCAGAGGAAAAAACATCGCAGTTATTTATTTAGTTCACAATCAGAAACATGAAACTCCCAAAACTGTTATTAAACTTTGATGCTAATTTTAAATGAGCTTAGCTTTCTGACGACAGGGGCTGGGTCCACGTCCGGTCAGCCTTTAACTGATACCATTATATGATCATGAGCAGCACAAATCATAGGCTGGTTTGCTTCCTTGGGAAAAAAAAATCCTCCCTATTGCAACATATATCAGGCAAAATGATGCACATACTAAAGGGACAGTTCCGGTTTTTGATCTGGAGGAGAATTGAGATAGGAGGACAGATCCATGCTGATGGAAATGCATGACCCGAACCAAACTTTTTTGATCCCTAGGACTTTTTTTTCAAATAGCTTAAGAATTGTTTCATGTGTTGTCTACAGCGGTACCTGGTTTAGCTTCTACATTGATGTTACAGCCAGCTTCTCCAAACAGGGACCCCTGTGTCTTTTCTCTCCTACACTAATACACCTTAATCTTGACATGTACCTCAAAAAATCCCACTTCAAAAAAACAAAACTTATCCTTTAAGGTACTGCATTTGCAAAAGGGAGTATCCCAGAACAAAACAGGAAGGAAGCAAAGGTCTGGATCTTGTATCCAGCTTAGTAATGCACACTTTATACTGCAGGGCCTGATTAAGGTAATCTTTCATCCCTTATCCTTGTGATCTTCATCTTTGTCTGATAAAACATTAGATAAAAGTTGCTTTCATTTACTTATTAACAAGCCTCCATATTTGACACAGTAATGTCCACCATGCAATCCATCATTACGTACAGCCAGGCTGTTCAATTGGGGACCTCAAGTCCAGATCAAGGCTGCATGCAACCTCAATTACTTTTCCACCATGTCAGTTCCAGGACTGGTTTGGAACCAGTGCCTGATCTGGAACCAGTTCTTTGTGTTTCGACCACCTAAGCACTGGGCCAGAAAAAAACGATTCCAGAGTAGCACTAACTCCTTGCTGGGCTAGAAGAGAGAACCAGGGGTGGGGTTATCGTGAAGTGGCTCTCTTGTGGCTTTTGCTTGTGGAAAAGCAGCTCAAGACGTTGAACCAACTCTGATCTAGCACTGACGCCAGTGCAGAACTAGCACCAGGGGTACTTTGGTGGAAGAGGGGTAAGAGAGCATGACCATCATACATGAATCGAATACATGAAAAAAAGGAACTTCATGTTGTGAACGAAAGTAGCCTGTGAGTGAGCCATCTTACTTCATTCCTATCTTTGTTGAGAGTAGCACATGCCCAGTACCGAACAGAACAGAGGTTCATTGAAGTAGTCATGTTCAAAACACCCAGGCATGTGCTGCAAATGTGAGAGGAACAAAAAAAGTCTTCAAACTTTAACACAACAAATTTAAGTCACCTGAAAAGTTGCCATCAGAGTGAAGATGTTACTACCTGTAGTTTGTATCTCACTCAGTTCACAGACTGGAATCTGGGCTTGAGATCATGCACACTCTTTTCTTGATATTTTTCAATACGAATCCAGTCAGTGGATAATATTTCAGTCACTACCCTTCCAGATGGGGGCCAGCATATTTCCTCTTGTCTTGATTATTTTTGTATAAACTGCTAGTACTGCTCTCTCAAGTAAAAAAACATGAAGAAGATCAAGAGGGAAGCAGAAAAACAAATGAGCGTGCAAAGTACTTTAAATGTTGTATATGCAAAAAACTTGGATTGGATTCCTGCGCCTTCTTTAAACCAGAGAGGGAAAAGAAAAACAAATTACAAAAACTGCTCATGTGAATATAACTAATTCTTAATTTTGTTCAAAACTTACTGAGTTCATTTTGAACCCCATGGCCTCAGAAAAAAAAAGTTTTTTAGTTCCTAGTGCCAAAAGGAAACAGGAAAACTAACCACTTACAAGAAAATGGGCCAACAGGGGATTTAGTTTACCTTTTATAACAGCAAATCTGTGTTTATTTGAGAAGAAGAGGAGACAACAGGTTCCTGCAGATACCACTGCAGTGGAAAGTGAACATGTATTTATGGCAGATTCTTCATTGCATCATTTCCTCAGCAGAGACAGATCCTGTGGCAGGAGGAGATGGAGGTCTTTTATTCCCTGACATTTGGAGACGACTACAACAAAAAAAGACTTCATACACTGAAGAGGGCTCACTGGGTCGATGAGCACAGAAACCAATATTTTTTGCTCTCAGATTCAATTGGGAGATTTTTATGTGGCTCCGTTGGCTGTCAACAAACAATTTCTCATTTCTTCGACCGCTGTGATCTCTCTCCTCCTTTCTTTTACTTTCTGCAGCTTGCACATCGAGAACAACATCGCAAATGAATATGTTGTCTATAAACCCAGGTGGGTAGCAAATGGGTGGTTGTTAATGGATTTGTGAACCAGACAGTGTTGACACTGTTCAGTTGTTTAACATGCTGGAGTGTGCACTGTGCCGTGTGGTTTCATTAGCAGCTGAGGGATTTAGCTAAGCTGTAGACACTGTATAAACAACAATTTTGGAGTCATTATTTCTTTATTTGAGAACCTAATTTAATATTTGAAAATCATTTTAAAGTCTGGATCAGAGAGACGTTTATTACACAAGTTTAGGATGACAGTGCATGACTAAGCAGCAATAATAAGAAGATATTAACAATAATCACTCTGGATGTAACCGCACCCAGCATGACAGTTTAGAATTAGAACACAGAAGAGGTTATTGAAATCACTGAGATGAAAAATTAACCACAATACTGTTTTTAAACAGCAGGGGGAGCTATCTGGATTTGACCATAGACTGTATAAAATATGGACGTAGTATCCGTGACGTCACCCATCTGTTCCTGAGAGCTGTTTTGAAGCAAATCGACGGCAGCAGCCATATTGGTAATGCGGAACTCAACTAGGCAGAGTGTGACGTAGTGTGAGTCTCTTAGCCAATGGCTGTGTTCCTGACCGGCAGTCACGTCAGTCATGTCCTTATTTGGGCAAAACTCATAATCTTAATATCTTCTTAACCGTCATGTTAGAAAAAAATTCACCCCCCGTACAGTGTGTGCAATTAGAGAGATTAGCGTTGTAGGGCCAAGCCGTTTTTTGAACCAGGCGGTAAACATGTTTATTAATGCTGCAAAGATCGTCTTTTTCCCATTCATATCTAAGTGGTTTCCGGTGTTTCTGCAGCCAGCCTCAAGTGGATTTTCGATGTATTGCAGTTTATATCACTTCCGCATTGGCTTCATCGTTTGAGACCGGAGTTTGCCGCTTGGATTTGACTTCTCTTATTCAACGCCTTTTGCATCTGTATCTGAATAAACACGTTCAGACATGGCGGCAGCAGGAGAGGATTTTGCACCACCTTTGACAATACCTGGGCAGCCTGCTAAAGATTATTCACAGACCATTTAAGCAGTTTTCTTTGTAAATTCATGCCATCAGCCATTTATAAACTAGCGGACAATCTCTATGTCTTGCATACATGTTGCATGTAGTGTCTCCACACCTATTCTGGTAATAGACAACCTAATGGACAGAGTTACCAACAAAGTTGGGACACCTCTTCTTGTATCTGCTTTCATTTAATCACATACCTTTACAATCTAGCATAAGAACCTTTTGTACTGTATGAAAACTGGGACCATGAATGTAAATAAGCTATTTTGGGTAACTCTGGCTCAGCAGTTGTGTTGTGCATGGTCCCTGTCAAATAGACTAATAAACTAAACTAAACTAAACTAAGACAGGAAGTAAAGTAACATGGGGGGGCATGAGGTAGGGAAAAATATTAAATTAATGTATTCCAATTGAATGTTTTTAGAGGCAATCTATTTTCAAAAGCATGGACATAAACTTGCACCTTATAGAAACAGAGAAAAACGCATTCTGAACACAACATTGTGAGTTCAGTGTTTCACTGAATCCCTTAGAGCAGGGGTTCCCAAACTTTTCATCCCACAACCCCCAAAATATAGGTGCCAAAGACTACAACCCCCACTGTCCCTCAAAGTGATTTAATGTGGCTTCATTTAGTTGGTCTAGAGAAAATTTGCCTACCTCCATGAGCATGAGGCTTTGATTCCTGTGCTGTTATGAATTAATCTACTGCTACTAAGCTTTTGATAATCAACTGTTCATTAAACCTAAACTTAGGAGTCAGCTGGCAAAAATAAAGGCAGAAAACTCATTACATTTTCTATTTTCAAGGTTTTATTTCAAGTTTAGCTACTTTTTTCGTTGATATTTTTTTACTATAATTGGTAAAATGTACTATTTTTAGATAACTTTAAAAAAAAAAATTCTGGAAGACATCTCATGACCCCCCATTTGTGTCTTGCGACCCCCAAAGGGGTCCCGACCCACACTTTGGGAACCCCTACCATAAACGATAATCCCTGACATAATTCTCAGTTCATTAAAATGTCTAATAAATGTCTGTAAAGCAATTTGTTTGCCATTTTTGACAATGTGAGGAAAGATTTAAGGAAAACGTGCATTTCCTTCAGGCAACGTTAGCGATGTTCGTGTTTAGTCAACTAAACAATTAGAGATGTTGTTTCCCTTGCTAGTCGGCATCAGAGAGCAAATTAGTTTAAAGTTATATTTATATTTCTGGGCGGCTCAAAATACTAATCAAATGTTGTTCCTAAGCTGTAATGCAGCCTCCTGCCACTAGAAGGGGCTGTAGCTCAATTAATGGCTACTGCTATAAAGCCACAATACTGCAATGTAAACAAGCTCAGATGACAGTTAGCCATCTTGTAGAGTGGTGCAGTTTAGCAGTATGTTGGACCAGAAAATGGAGCTAAAGTTGTGAGTCGGCTGTGCCTGCTAACCTGCAAGGAGGACTGAGGATTGGTGGTGCTAGTTCTGCTAGCATTAGCCAAACTCAGACATGGTTTACCTGTGATCCCTGATTAGCCGTGTTAAGTACACTTCAGTTTTCTTACCTTTAAACTAGTCGGCTGGTTGGAATTTAAATTTCTGTTTTACAACTAGGAGATTGGTTTCTTCGGCACATCTCATAATAATTTCTCCCCCAGATTTTCATGCAAGACTTAATGACTCAGTGTTCTATTTGCAGATGTCTTACAGATATAAATGAATCAGGTGATAGAATCATTTCAGCGCACTCAACTAAATATTTCATGATGCTTGAAAAAGCCACCGACAGCTGAATCTCACAATCCTCTCACGTGCTTCTGTTTGCTATTGAATCAAATCAAATAAATTATTCTGAGCTCGGTCATTTGCAGATGCAAATTCACACACTAAAACATATGAATGAGTTAGCATAGAGAGATCTGTGCATGCGAACTCCTGCGTGTATGCTGGGGTTACAAATAATGGCTCTCTGAGTTTTGATGTGTCCCATGTATCAAAATAGAAACAGGACCAAGGCTGTCCTCTATAGCTCTCTGTGGACTGAGGCACTGACCCTAATAGCTTCTAATAGCAACTGGTTGGCTCCTTGGGCTAGCCTTGACCACACTGAGTGGCTGTGATATCTCAGGCCGTCATACAGATGGTCATTTGAAATGATTTGTAATGCTGTTTGTCAGTATGGAGTTTGCCATTGTACATGAATGTGTCAAGCAGATGAAGTCTGATTCCTTTAGCTCACAAACTCATCTTTCTTTGCACCAAATCTGTCACATCGCTGCTTCAAATAGAGGGCGATACTGTCCTCTCTTTTGTGCTTTTAAATCTTGGAAAATGCCAGACAACTTGCCTAAACTTGATTTTGTATCGATTAGAGTCACCGCCTTCACCGCATCCTGCCAAAAAAGACCCAATTTGGAAAAGGGGAAAGATTAAATTATGACAGTGTGATGGTACCGCCTGAGGTCAAAGCACATGGAGGTAATTCATCACTGTCATTTCAACATCAACACCTTTCAGGCAGGTCAAAAAGGCTTCCTCTGATTAAACGTCAAGTGGAGACAGAGATGCCGGGGAGAATCAAAGCAGCGGAGCATTGTTGGCATGCAGGAGTCTTCTCTTTTTTGCTCTCTGCTAAGCAACACGAAACTCCAAGAAGTCCTCGGAGAAACATTTAATTATAATGAGGTTATATCACTCACGGCATTTTTACATCCTTTTTCTGAGAGCTTCTCTGCACGAAAAGTAGAACCTTGCAACCTTGTGAATTTGTATCTTTTATTTCCCATGCACGCTGTGGTTACTTATGAGATTATATTCATACAAAAACACCAGACATTATGGTCTTTTGAGTCGATACTGCACCTCTTTCTTAACCAGGGTGGATCATTATGCTTGGCAAAGCTACGTACAGCACCAGTGCCAGAACTCTTCTATTGTATTGCCATAGATTATTTACTGTCAGCGTCACTTAAATGTCTATTCCATTATGCAATATGATGATGCTGCTTTATATATTATGTATTTGTTCCAGTCAAGGCAATGATTGAAGTTTTCCATGAAAAAAAGAAGACAAAAAAAATCAAAAAAATTTCACCTTCCATGTCTTGGAAAGAGGAGGAAGAAGAAAAATCTTCACTTTCATTTTTAGAATGTATTCCTCATCATTCATTATTAAATATATTCTTTCTTTCAAACTCAAAAAAAGCTATATAAGAGCAGTGATGTTGACAGCTTTTCAAGGTCGTGAGTCTCTGTGACTCAGAGATAGTTAAAGTGGCTCCCTGGAAAATTGAATGCGTCCCCAGTAAGGTTTTGTTTCTCCAAAATTGTAGTGATAAAATGTCTGAAAATATCTTTAATTAACAGATATACCGTCTGTCTGTCTCTGTAATGTAATATTCAGTCCAATTTACATAACCAGTCCTGTTCTAGTCTGTCTTCATGTTGTTGTTTCTTTGTTTTTACTGTTTTGTTGTATTGTTTGTCTGTCATTTATTTCCACTACTTTCTTGTCTTTGCACTACTTAGCAGCTGTACTACTACTAAACACTACCAGTCAAAAGTTTGGACACATTCTCATTCAATGGGTTTCATTTATTTTAATTATTTTCAACATTGTAGATTAATACTGAAGACATCAAAACTATGAAATAATCTGGTTTTGCCATAATCTGGATTACAACAGTAGTCAAATAGGGCTATCCATTGTGTACTAACCCTACCTCTGAACAACACAACTGATGGTCTCAAACACATTAAGAAGGCAAGTCATTCTACAAATGAACTCTTGACAAGGCTCATGTTAATTAGAAACCATTCCAGGAGACCACTTCATGAAGCAGACTGAGAGAATACCAAGAGTGTGCAAAGCTGTCATGAAGGAAAAAGGGGGCTGCTTTACAGAATCTAAAATATAAAACATATTCTGCTTTGTTTAACACTTTTTGGTTAATTAAATAATTCCATATATGTTCTTTCATAGTTTAGATGTATTTGGCATTAATCTACAGTGTTTACAATAATTAAATAAATACAAACCCTTGAATAAGAATGTGTTTCCAAACTTTTGACTGGTAGTGTATTTATATGCCTACGCACAGTGGTACAATAATAAAGAATAGCAAGATTTTCCTGCAAACATACAACTAAACCTAACAGTACTGAACAGACATAAACAAACTGGTAGTCCGCCACCTTGGTCAACAATGACATGCAATTTTAAATGGTGACAAATGAAGCTGAACTTGATGCACCTTTATGACTTATTTAAAGCCTGTGTATAAAAAACATTTTAAAATAACATGATTAAAGAAAATGCAATTTATGTGCTTATTCAGTCTCTTATTACAAACGATACAAAAAGCATGTACCACTCTGATGTCTGTCTGTTTAATATGGGATTCTCAGACAGCAGGCAATTAGCTTAGCCTAGCATAGCTTAGCATAAACACTTAAATCAGGAGTTGAATGCTAATCAAGTTGTGGTGCAATGAGATTTTACAAGCTCTGACTATTTCCAGAGTCTTCACAGATAGAGAGTGGCGGAATTGCTGAGAGAACACCAAGAGTGTGTAAAGCTGTCATGAAGGAAAAAGGGGGGCTACTTTACAGAATCTAAAATATAAAACATATTCTGCTTTGTTTAACACTTTTTTGTTCATTAAATAATTCCATATATGTTCTTTCATAGTTTTGATGTCTTTGGTATTAATCTACAGTGTTTCAAATAATTCAAATAAATGCAAACCCTTGAATGAGAAGGTGTGTCCAAACGTTTGACTGGTAGTGTATATAAGATATCCAAATGAATGACAATAAAGTTTGGGTTGAGTTGGGTTGATACAGTTATGTATGTCCAAATGGACCTGATGTTAAATGAATAATATATTATTCTCATATAATAGCAATATATTTTAGCTCCTTCTTGTGTTGCATTTTCCTTTAACTGCTCACTGTAGAACACACTGGTGACCAGATATGTGCAGACGTCATCTGAGCATAAGAGAAATAGTATGGGCTATTATAAAAGCCATTTCAGGCAAATGTAGATGTAGAATAACAAGAATTTAGTACCTGATTTGGGGGAAAGAAATACAGTTGCCACCAGAACAAGAAAAATCATCCTTCAGAGCCAACACTATTTTGAATCTGATTGTTCTCCATCTGTTTTCAGCATTCTAAAACCAAAATCCCACATGTTGAAGATGAATAATTTTCATTCCTGCCTCCTTAAAAAAAAAGAAGAAATCGTCAGATTTTTCTGTTTTAAAGTTACAAAACAGACGGGGAAGGAATTCTGGGTAAGAGTTTCTTATTATTCACTTTAAGATTATAAAAAGCTAAATGTGTGCTTCCTAATTCAGATTTGTTTCCACATTTGCAGATATTGTTCATATTGATGATAATGGTGTTCTAAATTGGATAAACAAGCCCTTTCAAAAAGGTAAAAATCAGGTTTGATTTTCTCAATTTGGTTGTCAAAATTAAATTACCATGTTGTGTTATATACCAGCATGGTCCCTTTGTTCTCATAATTACTTGTTTTTTGTACTATCACAACACTTAGCAGCAGCAGCAGCAGCAGCAGACAGGCAAATTGTCCCACTAATGGCCTTCTGTGTCTCTATGATCTGACAAGCACCTGTTACCTGGATGATCAGTCCCCGCCCATCCAGTATATGATTGGTTGGTTTGAGCAGCAGCAACGGCACGTTGTCAAAACAGTAGCGTACAAGCGTAAACAGAGTACCTAGAAACACCAGTGTAAGAGGGGTCATTGACACAGTACAGAAAATCACAGGCTGCCCTCTTCGCTCACGCCAAAACACTGCAAACACTCGTGTAAGGCTGAAGGGAAGTGGGACATAATTGCTGAACACTAAAATCCAAAGAAAACAAAGAGAAAAGGGAATAAGACAAAATAAGAGAGCCAAGATGCTCAGGCTCCCTTTACAAAACAAAGCTCAGATAAGAGGGAAACTAAAGTACTGCAAACTCCTGAGATCTACAAAACATCTTTTAACAAAAACACTAAGGCTGCCAAAGGTGCCTTAAGAGAGAACTCTAAAGGCTGGGGTCAAAAAGACTCCCAGCCTCAACAAACTACTCTATTATAGAAGCTGGAAATGGCGAGTAAATCCAGCTGAAAGGTTACAGAGGTGCTTATGCAGACAGATTCCCACAACGAACAAGAACACACAGAGAGAAGCTCACACTATCTCTGAAGGTGAGACAATGAGTCAGCACAGAGCACTGGAGCCCAAGGGTATATACAAAGCTTGCAACACCTGGTCCAAGTCAGGGACAATCAGGCACACACACCTGACCCTGCACTGTGATGATTCCTTCACCTGACTCAAGGAGTGACCAGAGAGTGTCTCTCACAACAAGCCAAGGAATCCCCATCAACAGCAATGTTAAAATGCTGATTTAAACAACAGAATGAAACATGTTCAAATCCTGGAACTAAAAGCTGTTTTGGTCTTAATAGCTAATTTCTTATTGGTACCAAAATACAGGGATTAATGTCTGTTACTCATCTGTTTTTAAGATATCAAGGCTAAGAGTCCTGCATAAATTTGGAGCATAGCTGAGTTGACTGGCAGGCTGGTGATGTAGCTGTTTGCCAGGAGGCTAAAGCCCTGCCTCAACTCCACATCTTTGCTTTTGCCACGTTGACACAAAGTGAGGTTGACCACCTGTGCTTCCTCGCGGTAGGTCCACAAAAGCAATTCCGCCACTCTCTATCTGTGAAGACTCTGGAAATAGTCAGAGCTTGTAAAATGTCATTGCACCACAACTTGATAAGCATTCACCTCCTGATTTAAGTGTTTATGTTAGGCTATGCTGGGCTAAGCTAATTGCCTGCTGTCTGACAATCCCAAATTAAACAGACAGACATCAGAGTGGTACATGCTTTTCGTATTGTTTGTAATAAGAGACTGAATAAGCACATAAATTGCATTTTCTTTAATCATGTTATTTTAAAATGTTTTTTATACACAGGCTTTAAATAAGTCATAAAGGTGCATCAAGTTCAGCTTCATTTGTCGCCATTTAAAATTGCATGTCATTGTTGACCAAGGTGGCGGACTACCAGTTTGTTTACGTCTGTTCAGTACTGTTAGGTTTAGTTGTATGTTTGCAGGAAAATCTTGCTATTCTTTATTATTGTACCACTGTGCGCAGGCATATAAATACACTACCAGTCAAAAGTTTGGACACACCTTCTCATTCAAGGGTTTGTATTTATTTTAATTATTTGAAACACTGTAGATTAATACCAAATACATCAAAACTATGAAAGAACATATATGGAATTATTTAATTAACCAAAAAGTGTTAAACAAAGCAGAATATGTTTTATATTTTACATTCTGTAAAGTAGCCCCCTTTTTCCTTCATGACAGCTTTGCACACTCTTGGTATTCTCTCAGTCCGCTTCATGAAGTGGTCTCCTGGAATGGTTTCTAATTAACATGAGCCTTGTCAAGAGTTCATTTGTAGAATGACTTGCCTTCTTAATGTGTTTGAGACCATCAGTTGTGTTGTTCAGAGGTAGGGTTAGTACACAATGGATAGCCCTATTTGACTACTGTTGTAATCCATATTATGGCAAAACCAGATTATTTCATAGTTTTGATGTCTTCAGTAAAACTTTTGACTAGTAGTGAATATCACGCCTGCACACAGTCTTTCCATGGTGCTTGATGTGACAGACTAATTTCACATTATCAACACCTACTGGCCTGGCATACAGACGTTTCCAATGGTTTCTACATTGTTGTGGGGACAGAAAATTTCAAAACACCTTCTGTCTGAAAGGTGTTTTTTGGAGAGGGAGAGAAAAAAATACATTTTTTAGAAGTCTCAGTACACATGTGGACCTAGCCTCTGGCACTTCACCTTTCTGTATTCATATTGCATGATGTTGTATTTTTCATTTGAATGTTTTCCTTTTTAAGGACTCATTATGCTTATCTCTGGAAATGTGTTTAATATTGTACGCAAGTGTGTTCTTTGAACGTTTGTACCCCAGCCTGGAGTAGCGATCTTAATCTTGTTGTAGCCCGTCAAACAGACAACAAAGGCTTTCAATCCACTTCAGATGTTATGATTTCAGTTTATTTTTAGTGTTCAGATCTTAAATGTGTTTTCCATTAACATAAAGGTATTTGGTTATGCAGCTTAAAGTGTATTAATTGGCAGGAAAATATGTGTGACGAGTGAGATTAATTAATTTGATAAGAATGTGAGTAAATTGGGTGTTGTGCGTGAATGTGTCATTTAAGCTTGTCACAATACGATTAGTTTGTACTATGTTACACATCAAGGTATTTCCATTCATGGAGGTTCTCAAAAAGATTTACTCTGACACTGACACTGAATGCTTGATATGGAAACTAATTGTTTAATGCATACTGTGGCCAGTTATGCTTTAATTTGTAGTACTTTCCATTCAGATTCACCATGAGTCTGGACAATACAACACATTATTAAACTTATAACAGCTTCCCTCCATTCTGACACTGCTGCTCTCCATCCCCTTTAAGGTTAGGACAGCTTGCCCCCGGGTATCACTTAGAATTGGCCGGTCAATTTTTCACCAAAGTTTGACTGAAATGAAGGTGTGACCAAGCCATCACTGGAACACTTCAAAGGAACAGGACCATCATAAATCGCATTACTTATATCTGAACTTCTCTTGCCAGGGCATGTAAAAATGTCTTTTATGAAAGAGTCTATAGCAGACTTAAAAAATGGCGAACAGAGCTCTGTGAATTGGAATGATATCAGTGAGGCACTGAGAGGATTGCTGAGGATGGACTATGGCTTGTCAAGCTTGTGCTACCCAGAGCCAGACTGAAAAATGGGAGGAATAATTCATCTAATGGTATTAGGTTGACACCGCGCTGCGCTGTCATCAGTCGTCTCCCCTGGTACCAGGAGAGGCCCTGACTGCTGGCTCTCTCTGCAAATATACACTCAAACACACTCTCCAACATAGGCACAAATGAAAAAACAAATTTTTTCACAGTGTTCAGAAACTGCACCATTGTCTCACACTCAGCCTGTCCTACATTCCCACAGGGTACTGCCTTGTCCTTACCTGACCATGTAATAGGTAGTGCATACTGGAAGGTGCAATATTGGCAAATTAACACAAATTCAAATAATCCACATATCTTTTTCATGACCTTGAAATTTTGGCTAGAAGTGGATAATATCATCAGCATAATACCAGTATCAGAAGATAATAGCTTTAAAGGGTCATGATCGGTAATGGCAGATATAAAACTTCTACCAGTATCCACGTCTGATAAGGTGACACACCAAGCTAGCATTTACAAATCAGTCATTTATTTACAAAAATGTTTTTTAAATCAACATTATCTGTCATCAGTTATATCAAGTGTATGTGTGAGTGCGTGTTAGAGTACATGCGGAATGAAACCGAAGAAACCAGTCATGAGGAAATGCACACACATCAGGAAGACCTGGAGTCAGAACCAGAAAGAGCTGGAGAGTCAGATACCTCTTTTTGACCAACCCGAACAGGGTAGTATTTCCGGGTTGTATTTCCGGGCTGGTGCTCGCACTACTTCGGAGCTTGTTGAACTCACGAACCAACATGGCAACCATTTGTTTTTCCGCCCACTTGAGCCCGTGGAAGAGGCATGTCATGACGTCAGATTTATGAGATCGCTTTTCCCAGCAGTGCGAGCGCGAACTTCCCTCACAACAACAACAACGATGGCAGACAACGGCAGCTTGTCTCCTCAGCCGACCACTGCTGGGAATCCATTAGTCTCTCTTTTATTTTTTCGCTGCAGGACAATGGCGGAAACACGTGTTTTTGATCACGGCAACCCCACCGCTCACCCCTGACGTAAGCGGTTCGCGGTTCTAGACCAGCAAAGAGTTGGAGCCGCTCTGGTTCCAGTTTTCTTGGCCGGGAGCCGGTTCACTCGCAGTTGAAACACGAAAAACCGGTTCTCAATTGAGCGCTGGCTCCGAACCGGCCCTGAAACTGCCTCGGTCAAAAAGGGGTAAGAGAGAGTGAGTCAGGGAGCTGGAGATCTTAATTGAGCAGGTGCCCAGGTGCAGCTCATTAAGCTGATGACCCCCATTCAGGCACGCCCCTAGACATAAGCAGCAGCCGATCACAGACACCGAGCTGCCTGGTAGTGGGGTCATCACTGTCCCAACAACCTGACTACCTTCCCTTTAGACCCAGAGCCAAACTACCTGTTGTGCCTCTGTAACTCAGCTCCCTTGATTCTAACACTCTCTCTTTAAGGGCCATCTTCATATTGCTTTTGTCTGCGTGAGTTGTCAGTAACTGTTACCTAAAATGACAGCTGGATGAGAAAATGCCAAGCACACGCCTTTAAAAGTACAACAAAGATGTTTCATCATCAAACCCAGCTGGATCAAATACCCTTGGTTGATATATCTTTAATGGAGCCGCGGCAGGCTTCAGGAAGCATTAACTTTTTAAGGAATAATCCAACCTCAGGTTTTCTTACACTGTTAGTTACCATCAGTGCGTGCAACTCCTCTGATGGGTGTTTGTGGGGTGCTTCTAAGGTACACCCACCTCCCCTGAACCACCTGTGATCTGTTTGTGATTTTCTGTTCCCCTTCAAGGCTTTTCAGTAAATCCCAGAGGAGGAGAAGAGGCTTTTGGCATGTGAGGAAATGTAAATATAGCAAGTCTTCCAATTAGCAGACACATTGGTGCTTGTCTGTTACTGTCATGCCCTCTTTTTTAAAATGTCGCACAGACACCTATCACGCTCCTGTCTTCTGTGGCCCCAGGAAGTGAATACATTTGGTATTTTCTGCTTTGTCTTGTGGTATTGGTGATTACCTCTGCCATGAGTCAGTTTTTAACTTAAGTTTTTTGCTTAACATACCCCATTACAAGCTGAGTAAGCAGGTGAACCTGATCCTCCTGTACCACCAAAGTCATCCCTCTTAGAAGTACCTAGGAAAACCTCTTTAGAAAGGGATCTAGGAGGCATCCTTATCTCTTCTCTAATGTGAAATGTAATGCTGGGGTGACCACATGGTAAACGTTAAATGGACTTGTATTTATAGAAAGCTTTCTCTGGTCTTCTGACCACTCAAAGAGCTTTTACATTACGTGTCACATTCACCCATTCACACCACATCACACTGATGGCAGAGGCTGCTATGTAAAGAGCCCATAAGTGTTAACTAATCCATTCATGCAAGATCGGTACATCCACCAGAGGCACTTTAGGGTTACGTGCCCTGCCCAAGGTCACCTCTGCATGTGGACCCCCAACCTTCAAACTGAGAGAGAGCTGACTCTACCACTGAACCGCAGCCAACTATTCTCAGCTGTTTTCAATCTCCTTCATTTGGCTACTATCCAAAACTCCTGACCGTAGGTGAGTGTTAGAGAGAAGATTGACCATCAGATTGATGGGTCTGCCCTCAGTCTTATCTCCTCCCACACCGTGACTGTCTAGCATCGCTTATGCGTCAACCTTTCAGTCAGTATCCGGTTCTTACACTCTCCTGTTCGACAAAAGCTATTTCAACTCTTCTCCTCCGGAAGGCAGCTTACTCCTGACCCGCCCCTCAAGTTTAAAACTCCATCCTCAAAAATAACAAACCAGAATAAATAGATGATGAGGCACAACCCTCGTGGAGCCCAACCCCAGCTGAGGACACACTTAAGGATAAAGACGCTACTGCTGAATATTGTTGAGGCTGAATCAAAAGCAGTGTGAGCCACTCTTCAGGGTCCCTGAGTCTCCATCTCTTTTTAATAACTTCCTCCTTTCAGTTTTCCAGGGCCACACAGTTTTTCTAGCATGTATATATTGCACAAGGAGAAGACTCAGACTAATCTTTTTTTTTCTTTTAGATATGTTTTGGCCTTCTTGCCTTTATTTTATATGACGCCTGAAGAGTGACAGTAAGTAGGGGAGAAGAGTGTGGCATAGACAGGCATCAAAAGACCAAGGCTGGGAAGTGAACCTGCAGCTGATACGTCAAGGACTATAGCCTCCATATGGGGCCTGTGTTCTACCAACTGAGCTATACGGGCACCCCGACTCAGCCTATTCTTGAACCAAAGTCATCAAGTACAGACAGCCTGTCTCTGCATTTATCTGTGTTGCATAGAGCAGCACAAGCTATCCCTCAGTGTCTGCATGAGAAGTGCCACAATCCAGTGTATTCTTTTGATTATTTTTAGGCCTTCTGCCTTTATTGACAGGATAGCTGTCAAGAGGCAAGAAATGTGGGGAAGGAAGAGAGAGATAGAGAGGGGAAGGCATGCACCAAATGGTTGCAAGTCAGGAAATGAAGAAGCGACCAGTGTTTCAAGGACTATGCCTTAACCCTTATATTATGTTAAGGGTCAATTTGACCCTTTTCAGTTTTTGTGTTGACCAAAGTACTGGTTATTCTTTCTTTTTCTTCATGACATTTTGTGACTTTTCCTCATCTAGGGTCAACTGGTGTGTAAAATCTGGACACTTTGATGTGTAGTGGAATGTCTGTCAAATATACATGTCTCTTTGATGTACTTTTTTTTGCGTGCCTTTGAATAGCCATTCAGACCCAGAGACCCAGGTGTGTGTAGAGGAGGAACTTTCTCTCCCTTGTCCTTTTCACTGTTCTCATGTCATCTCTTTGACAAACACACCAAAAATGAGCTCCAGAAGGATTACAGCTGAAGAAGCTTTATCACAGATTTTGAACTGGGATAGTGATACAGAGAAAGAGATTTCAGAGACAGAGGATCTTTCAGAGACTGAGGACAATGTTATTGATGATCCAGATTGTCAATTTTTTCTACGATGAGGAGGATTCAGAGGACGAGTCTGCCGTTGTCTCTCCATCAGATGAAAACCAAGGAATGCAGCAATCATCATCATCAAAATTTGTTTTCACTGAGAAAGCAACAGTTGTTTCATACTGCCCAAAGAGAAACAAGAATGTTCTTGTAATGAGCACAATGCACAAAGATGCATCTCTGAGCACAAGAGAAAACATGAAGCCACTAAAAAAAACATTAACTAAATAGTTCTTTAGTATAGTGTTGGAATTAAAAATGTATTGCATGTCTCTTTTCTAAATGTTTATACAATATAAATTAGAGTTGTCATTGGTTTAACCTGTTTTTTTACTTTTTTGAGTGGATTTTCACAGTACGGGTCAAAATGACCCGCAACATAATGAATGTAATTTTTTTTCAACATAATACAAGGGTTAATATAGGGGGCAACTTCCACAACCCTAATGCTGTGAAAAATTGTAATAAAAACAGATTTAAATTTTTTTGTTTGTGTCATGATGAACCAAATGTTTTCATTATGGTGACAAGTCAGACTGCAGGATTGACGGTTTGTCATCGTCTTTCTGTCTTATGCAAGGCCTTCTTTGTAAAAGACAATATCTGGATGGCAGTATATGTTGCTCCAATACCTATATATTGTTCAACATTAACGGTGCCCTCCCAGATATAGAAGATGCCCATTGGTGCATCCCCATAAAAACACAGATGCCAATTTTGGATGTTATATTGAGCCCATGCAGTGATTTCCACTCCAGAGTCATGTCTGTTTTTAATGCAGTGCTACTTGAGGGTCCAAAGATCATAACATTGTCTCTTTGTCTGAGAAGATTATCTGAATCTTTTAGGGATATTATGATGATAAAACCCCCAAACTAGTTACTGTTTTATGAAGAAAATTATTCTGAAACTGTTGAACTATTTCCTCACCCAATCTCTCACAGAGGGGTGAACCTCTTCCCATTTTTACATCTGAGAGACTCATCCTTTCTGGAGTGCCCTTTTTTTGTCTCTGTCCTAACTGTTTGAAAATGTGTTGGTGGTATCAAATTTAAAATGTGAATATACTTTTGTAATAACAGTAGAATTGTAGTTGTCTTTGCATTATTTCAGGTAGATTTAAGTAATTTGCAAAGCATAAAAAAACATCATTTTACACAGCATCCTAACTCTTATGGAATTAGGGTTGCATTTTGAGTGTTGTGTAGATTCACTCAGTTAGAAACTGAAATAAAACAAATCAGAGGCACGACAGAAACGTCTGCTCAAATAGGGGATGCAAGACACATAATCCACAGCTGCTTTTTCTCAAGGACAATATGGCAGAAGCAGAAGCCCACATGCTGTTTAACATGACTTATTGCATTTGTTGGTTCAACACTGTGTTGTCACCAGCTGTTTTATGTATATTTGAAAACAATGAAAGCTTTTGAGCTACAGTAGGTGAGACAAGCCTGCTGCTGACAGAAGTTTAGTTGTGGTAATAGAAAATTAACGAGTTTAAAGTTTTTACTGTTATCAGTAGTGATAAGAAAATGCACCTGGAACATTATCTGCAAAATATACAGGACTTCAACTACAGTGTGTCATCAAAGCTGAGAAACTAAAAAAAGCCACTTTCCCAAAGGAAGCAATCAAAAGTGACACTGAAACATGACACTTCCAAATTTTTGATGTGTGGGCGGACCACAGTTGATGGAGGTGAAGCCAAGGGTGAAGTGTGACTCATGAAGCTTTTTATCTTTTTGAAGTTGTTGCAAATTATGGTGTAAATTTAAGTGTCAGCTTTTACCTGAGAGTCTTTTAATAAATTGGGCAAGCTTGGCTAGCAGTGCAGGACAGTGTGTATTGTTTTTAATAGAGGCTTGCTGTGACCTCCTTTCTTGACTCCAAGCCCTCCCTTTGGGCCTGCACCTAGTTTAGGAATTGCTGCAATTTCGATACGACACGATACGTTACAATACCATACCATACTATAACATTTCATACCATATCAGGCTGCCCCAATAAGTCTCTAAAGACTCTTCAGCTAGTTCAAAACACCACAGCTTGAGTATTGACTAGAACTAGGAAGAGAGAGCACATCTCTCGTGTGTTAGCTTCTCTACACTGGCTCCCAATGAAATGTAGAATAGAATTTAAAATCCTTCTTTTAACCTACAAAGCCCTTAAAAATCAGGCACCCTTGTATCTTAAAGAGCTCATAGTGCCCTATTACCCCTCTAGAACTCTACGCCCCCAACATGCAGGCCTGCTAGTTGTACCTAAAATCTCTAAAAGTAGTATGGGAGGTAGAACCTTCAGTTATCAGGCCCCTCTCCTTTGGAATCATCTACCAGTCAGAGTCCGGGAGGCAGACACCCTCTCCACTTTTAAGAGTAGACTTAAAACTTTCCTTTTTGACAAAGCTTATAGTTAGAGCTGGATCAGGCTTGGACCAGCTTTTGTTATGCTGCTATAGGCCTAGACTGCCGGGGGAACCGGCACACTGACACACTGGGATCCTAGCTCACCCCCTTCCCCCCAACCCCTTCATCACTTACTTTAACTCTGCCTGTCCCATTAAAGTTACTAACCATAGACCTTTCTGGAGTCCCTGAGCTCCATTGTCTCGTAGATTCCTCTGAGCTGCCGTAGACGTCCTCCTGCTGTGGACGTTCTGGACTCCAGCTTATACGGACGTGCTGGACTCCAGCGGCAACAGCTTCTACTACTCGTCTCATCACTATCACCTCTCTCTCTTACTCCCCTCTATCCCTCTTTCCAGACCCAACTCGGTCGAGGCATGATGGCTGTCTAACATGAGTCTGGTTCTGTCTGAGGTTTCTGCCTGTTAAAAGGAAGTTTTTCCTCGCCACTGTCAGGGTTCCCACTCTTTTCCAGAGATCATTTTCCAGGACATTTCCAGGACATTTTCATTGATGATCAAGTTGGTATGACCGTCTAAATTTAGTTCCTAATTTAGTTCCTAAATAGTCTTTCTGTTTGCTTGAGTTTGGTTCTGGTTCGGTTCTGGTTCTGTTCTGGTTCGATTCTGGATCACATCTGGTTCGGTTCTGGTACGTTTCTGGTTCGGTTCTGGTTCGGTTCTGTTCTGGTTCGATTCTGGTTCACGTCTGGTT